>NW_022630995.1:123491892-124091892 GCF_010015895.1 Lontra canadensis | reverse complement strand
TTGTCCTCTGATTGTATGACACGGGTGGTCAGTGACGTTTTCATCTGTCATACAAAAAAAGTAAATGTGTTCTGCAGGGGGCGGAAAATGGGTGAAATTTTTAGCTTTACACATTTCAAAATATGAAGGGAAAATATTTTAAAAGACAGATTTGTCTCTGTTGGAGAAAGGAGATCTTTGATACTTATTTTTCCACTTGGGGCAATACGGGAACACAAATCCCAAGAAGACATATTCACAGTTATACCAATCTTCCTATTATTCGTGTTGCCCCAAATAACATGTTAAGCCTTTTATGGATTCCTTTCATCTCTATTCTGTGGAATTAAGGAAAATATAAATACTAAATGTTAGTAATGATTGTTTTTCAGAGCCTCGGGAACCTTAGAACTTACTCCAAATTTTTGTTAGTGCTAGAATATACCAGTTATGCCCACCCTTTCTCCAGCAACATTGTGTAGCGTTGTACATCAGGAAGCAAAACATTCTTGATGAAGCAACCTTAGTTTTTTGTTTGTTTGTTTTAAATATTTTGTTTATTTAGTTGACAGAGAGAAAGAGTACAAGTAGACAGAGCAGCAGGCAGAGGGAGAGGGGGGAAGCAGACTCCCCTCTGAGCAGGGAGCCCGATGTGGGTCTTGATCCCAAAACACTGGGATTATAGAGGTAACCTTAATTTGCACAAAACGTTTACATTATACCACAGCGAAATCGGCCCTTCTGACTTCATTTCGGTATAACTTTATCTCATTACTTTGTATTTTTTTCCACTAACCCAAAGAGTAATACAACATAAATATCTGCTTAATAAAATAATTTTTCATGTGCATAAGGATATCAATAAAACCCTTACCTGTTAGCTAAACTAAAGCTGCCCAGGCAGCTGCACAATGGCACCTCTTTAATGGACAGTACGACATAATGAACCTTTGTTGACTATAAAATGAAAAGTGCACTTTACATAGCACAGCTGGAACCCCCTCAACCCCCACCTTTCACCAGTATTGCGCTGGCAGCTGATAAAAGAGGGACAGAAGCACTGGATCCCAATTGGCAAGGAACCCTGTTTCCATCCTAGATCTACCATTAACTTGTAACCATCAGCAGGATACTTAACCTCTGTTCAAATAAATGTAAGATACGATAACCTCTTAGGTTTTTCCCAGCTGTGTTATTCCCTGACAATCAGTCAATTGCCATTTTTGGAAAGTCACATCCCAAACTGGCAGTCTGATTTAAAAAAAAAAAAAAAAAAAGAACTGTTTACCACCAGTACTCATGTCCTACTTTCATTTCTGCATTCCGTTCTTCTTCTTTTTTTTTTTTTTTTAAGATTTTATTTATTTGACAGAGAGGGATCACAAGTAGGCAGAGAGGCAAGCAGAGAGAGAGAGAGAGAGAGAGGAGGAAGCAGGCTCCCTGCCGAGCAGAGTCCGATGTGGGACTCTATCCCAGGACCCCGAGATCATGACCTGAGCCAAAGGCAGAGGCTTAACCCACTGAGCCACCCAGGTGCCCCTGCGCTCCGTTCTTCTAAAGATCCTGTCCTGGGAACAGTCTCTGCTCCCCTTTCAGGAAGGAGATGATCATCAGCTTGGTGGCTCAGGTTGCTTCAGCCAGGCTGTGCTCAGAAGCCCGCCTTGCTGCTACTCTATGAACCAGGAATCTGAGAGTCAAGGAAAAACCCCTAATATGGCAGTTCCAAACAAACTCAGTAAAATGCCTTAAAATCGATGCAGGCATTAGAACTGATTGGTGACTTAGAAAGGCTGCGGTGAGAACAGAAATTAAACGAGAGTGAACTTTCCTCACCTGAAATCGTCTAATTGTGGACTTTCTGAAACATATCCCCATTAAATACAGTGTATCCCGGGACCCGGAAGTAGCCAACAATGCTTGATTTATAGTCACTATCTTCGAGCTATAAAACCCAGACTAGTCAGAGTAGCTTTTTTAAACCAGCTTATCAGATGCTGAGCCTGCATCATGTTTTTGGTCAGCTCACTCAGTCCTCAAGTCGAGTGGATCGTCATCTGTCCTCTACTTACAGATTTCATTTCAAATAACATTGGTTTTAGGGTTGTTAAGAAAGTTGCCACAAAGTGTGTGGCATCTGTTTAGCGGCTCAGATAAAACTCTTGTGTGAGGAAAGACTGTGGGCAGTGCTTGTGAAACTCACTGGCCCTCTTCCAGAATGACATCATTCCTTATTCTGTAGTCTTTGGGTGGGACGGTTATGTATGCATTATCTGTACGTACACACAGACAAGTATGGATGGTTATCTAATGGTGTGACCACCTAAGACAAGTTTCCCACAGATATCTCTAATGCATGTGTGTGGGGAAATACAATACTCCACATTTCTCACAAATACCTCCGGTAACAATCATGTCTTAATTTTTTAAAAAATGCTTTGTAGGAATCATTAATTTTTCTGTGATAGGTTTTTATTAACAAATTACCTTATGAAAAAAAAAGGACTTTTATCTATTTGGTGTAATTGATCATTTCTGAAGCCTAGATTTTTCTCAGTCTGATGTTTTGGAGGTAAGTTCTGAGTTTAGTACTACTGCTTCTAAATAAATGAAATTATTTTGGGGCACCTGAGTAGCTCAGGCAGTTAAGTGTCTGCCTTAGGTTCAGGTCGTGATTTCAGAGATCAAGTCCCTTGTCAGTCTCCCTACTCCTCAGTGGGGAATGTGCTTCTTCTTCTGCCTCTCCTGTCGCTCAACCTGTGCTTTCTGGTGGGCTTTCTCTCGCTCGCTCTCTCTCTGTCAAATAAATAAATAAACTCTTAAAAAATAAATGAAATTTTTTTAAAAACATAATTTCAAATAGTTCTAAAATCATTAAGTCACTGAGTACCATTAATGTGGATCTAAAGACTAAACTCATTTAAAGTGAAGCCTATTTGGGGCCCTAGTTCTTTTCGATCTTTTCAATGACTGTTGTTCCAGTTTTCATTTTAAAGATTATTCTACCTTAGGGAGAACACAGAAACAAAGACAGAGTTTAGACGTTCTAATTTTTCTCTACTTCATCTATCTCTATTATACCAGCTTCCCTAATTATTAAGCTGAACTGGATTCCCTGTGTTACTACAGATATTACAGTTATTGTTTTGGTTCCTTTACCATTTTCAGTGGGTTCGACCACTGTACCAAAAATGAGTCTAGCAAATTAAAAGGTTCATAATATATAGGATGATATTCTTGTTACATGTTTTGATATTATCGCATAATCTAACTGTTGACAAGATTCTTATTGCTTTTGTATTGATTACTAGACACTGTTTATTGAAAACCATCCCCCCCACCCCGATTTCCTTAATGATTTTTCTGTCTCCCAAATAGGATATTTCAGAAAGCAAGACTTTACATATAAATGAACTTAGGTGTTACCTCTTCCTTGAAACATTTCCTACTTTCCTTCCAGTCTACCTTCTGTGCCTGTGTAGAACTTGAGAGATCTCTCCATGAGACAATTGTTGTTACTTCATAATTATTATTTATTTTTATTTTTTACCAAATTGAGAACTAAGAAGCAAAGATCACATTACGGTTTAGTGCTTAAGAAAACAGACTCCAAAGCCAGACATCCAGCTGTTTAACTTTGGGCAAATGACTTTATCTCCTGTGCCTCCCATACCTTTGTGTTTAAAGTGAACACCTAACCCTCATATCCTATTGTGAGGGTTCAGAGAGCTGACAAAACACTTAGAACCAGGTCTGGTACATTTCAAGCTGTTGATACATGTTAGCTGTTCTCTCGTTCATCTTCCTTCCCCATATGGTCTTAGTTTTCTTGCATGGATTTGTTTTGGTTAAAAAATATATATCTCAGTGACCTTTCTCTAGTAGTGAGGCCCATCTCCCAAAGTTCTGTCACACCCCAAATTTAATGACACTTTGTGCAGTGTAGGCAGAAATAGAAATAATAGATCATTTATTGATCTTATTTCTTGATGGTTCTTTCTATACCTGATCTAATCTCTTCCATCCCTGATTTTAGTTTTTCCCTGGATTATTTTTTTCATGGGTTTGTAATTTTAGTTTGAACCTCTCTTTCAAAGTTGGGTGAAATGTGCTTCTGGCTTCTTTGTTTTATGGAATCATAAACTATATCCTGAAAACTGTCTACTTTCACATGATCTGGGACCTGTTGGTCATTTTCCAAGTCTGTCTTTCTCTTCCCAAATTAAAACAATTTTTGGAAAGAAATTAAGAAGGAAAGCCCTAATTAAGCCCCCTCCCATGTATTAGAATGTCTCATCTAAGATTTAGTATCACTAGAACATTATGAGATTCTTCTGCTATTTGTAAATTCCACAATGATCAGTGGATGAAGGCTGGGGTGGGGTGCTTTTATTGGGTGATTGCATCCTGACTTAAGCATTTCTAGAGGAGAGGACGATTATAGAATCGTAGCCTGGCATGGCTGCCTGTTAGGACTGTATATGGTAGCTTCTCTAACCCTTACCTTTTATAGTCATTTTCTCCCCTACTAACTAGGAAAATGTATACAAGTGGGGATAGGAATTAAAGACGTTGGCTAGGCCAATATTGCAGCTTATCTGCACTCAGCCTCATTCCAGAAACAATTTCTAACAGAAGTTTGATAAGGGATAGCACCAGTATCTAAAGACTAGTTAGTTTTGATGCCACCTCAAGTTGTTCAAAACAGTAAGTCAGGTACTGACACCTAAGATAGGATTCATAGTTTCATGCTAAGATAATACAGTCTTAGTAATTTTTGTTCTAGAATTGTGAGTGTAATAGAAAATCTGCTTTAAAAGTTTCCTGTTTCTCACGGTTAGTCCAAGACTTTGCAGTTTAGGTCTCTAGGAAGAAAGTTACTAAAGAAGTAGAATATATGGCTAATAATATAGTCTGAGTTTTTATAAAGTTATTATCTATCACTGTAACTTCAATAATTCATCTTTGGCCCAAGTGCAAATACTGGTTATGTCCCTATTCTCTCTAAAGCTTCTGTTCACTCATGTGTAAAATAGGAGTAATAATTCTAAATTACTTCATAGAATTCTTGTGAGTTAAAGTATGTAAAAACATTATTACAGTGCCTGGCACACAGTAAGCATTCAAAAAATGTTAGCTGATTAACCTTTGATATGACCACATACTCTAAATGCTGTATACATTCTCTACTTTTCTCTTTTAAATCTTCAAATGGAACAATCATAAGACTTGACTTGTGGATTAACGAATATTTCCGAGAAGGGTATCCTTTAGAAGGTGTTCTGTGAAGTTATCTTTGTCCCACCCAGAGAGCAGAGAAATTAGACCACCTCGTACTATTATGTGCTCTGGTCTTCGTTCATATTCTGAACAAACACAATTCCCGAAATGTTATTGTTTCTATTCTAAGAAGCACAAACACATATTGAATAGGTAGTTCTTACCAAATACTTCATATAATCTTTTATAGAATCCGTAGCTGTGACCTCCTGCCACAGTGTTAAAAAGAAATATCTTTAGTATCGGAGTCAACTTTATGTTTTTATTAAAAAGCCAGACTGCACATTAACTTCATTTAATAGAGGCATCATTATTATTAAAGCTCAGCCTTCCCTACACTAGGCAGTAGGATCCAGCTGCCCAAAGTTAGCTGGGATGGAGGCTGATGTCTATGAAGTACATCTAATCCGTCGCATCAAGTTTATAGAGGACTTGAAGTGTAGCCAAGAAAATTAATGAGTGGCATAATGGAGCAAACTCAGCTGTAGCTGATCGTGTTTCCTTCCGCGGTATGGTAGTATTTGTATCGCTTGGAATATAAATATTTGTTACATGTGTGAAAAAAGGAATGAGTGAAAGAAACCAACAAGCAGAAAAAAAACTGGGCAGTCGTGGTTTCCGAATACTTAATCAAGGAGACATTCTCTGCAGTATTGTCAGGGGAGTAAACTAAAGAGCACACAGTGAGACTTTCAACCTAAGGACTGTTCTCTGTGTGGAGGCAGCGTCCTTCCGAGTGGCTGGTATTAAAAGGGCCTTTCTTTTGTGAAAGCATGCTGATCATTTAGGATTTCTCTGAGGGGTAGGAGAGCGTGTTCGTGATTCCTTCACTAGGAAGAAGTCAAAATTTTGTTCAAGTCTTCGTTGGGCCCCAAGATGCTTTCCTGAAATGTTACTTGCCCATGAAATCCGAAGTCACAGACATTGGCTGATTTTATGGATGACTTCTCCGTTGTTCCTTTTCAGGTCCTTCAGTTGCGACCAAAGAGCGGTGTGCGGGGATTGCATAAATCTCTCACAGACGTGGCCCTGGAGCACCACGAGGAGTGTGACTGTGTGTGCAGAGGGCACACAGGAGGATAACCGTGTCCGCCAGCGCAGCCTCTCCCAGAGCAGTGCGGCTCCGTGGCTCATCTGTTCTAGAACTTGTGCATTATCTCCCATCCATAATCTCAGTTGTTTGCTTCAGGGACCTTTCATCTTCAGGATTTATGGAGTGTTCCGAAAGAGGAGACACCAAACGGAATTGGAAGTTGTGCAACAGCTCTGTTGAGAGGAGGCCCGAAAGACAAGAGAAAAGGTCTTTGGTCGCAGAAACAAAATGAAATGTTGTCCATCACTAGCTAGTTACAAAGTTGCCATGTCCTTACTCAGCTAGCTGTGTTGTTTATCAGCTGTCTCCCCACGGCTTAGGCTAATGTCAGTACAGGAAAGAACTGTGCACACGGGAGTGGCTGATTCTGTTGCCTTGCTTAACTCTCAAGCTCCATGTTCTGGGCCTCAAATCGCAGAAACCTGGAATTGTTTCCTTAGATCCACATATATAAACAAGAGTGTTCTATGTTCTACAAACTTGGTTCTTAAAAAAGAACTCTGTTGCTATGAATCAAACTTGCGTCATGCTGATAGGAAAGACTGGATTTTCCATATTTCTTACTAAAATTGCTACCATTTAGAAGAAGAGAACTACATTCATGGTTTGGAAGAGACAAACCTTTAAAGAAGAGTGGCCTTATCTTCACTTTATCTATAAGTCGGTTTATTTGTTTTATTGTGTACATTTTTATATTCTCCTTTTGACATTATAACTGTTTGCTTTTCTAATCTTGTTAAATATATCTATTTTTACCAAAGGTATTTAATATTCTTTTTTTATGACAACCTAGATCAACTATTTTTAGCTTGGTAAATTTTTCTAAACAGAATTGTTATAGCCAGAGGAGCAAAGATGATATAAAATATTGTTGCTCTGACAAAAATACATGTATTTCATTCTCATACGGTGCTAGAGCTTAGATTAATCTGCATTTTAAAATACTGAAGTGGGAAATCAATAGAATTCGATAAGTCACAAAGACTTTTTGAAAATAAATGATCATATCTTCTACCCCTGTTATTGGAAATGCAAATAAAAATCAACATACAAACATAGGCATTCAGATCCAGTCGTGACTAAACCCTAGCCCTTCCTTTGGGAAGTGTGAGCCTAGCTCAGAAGAAAAAAAGCACCTTGAAAAGAGACTGGACAGCTCACTGATAAAGCATACCCTGCTGTCCTGTAGGAACACATCCTATTTATTGTGATGGTCTGGTTTTATTATCTTTAAACTCTGTTCCATACCCTTGTATAAATACATGGATATTTTTATGTACAGAAGTATATCCTTTAACCCATTCACTTATTGTACTCTCTGGCAATTGAAATGAAAATCAGTAAAATACTTCGCTTGTACAATGCTTAATATTGTGCCTAGGTTATGCAGTGACTATTTGGAATTAAAAATGTATTGAATCACCAAATAAAAAAAATGTGGCTATTTTGGGGAGAAACAGAGCATGTGTTTATGTGTGCGCATGCGCAGGCATGAGCCCCCAAGATTTGTCTCTTGAGCTCCAAGACCGTGAAAGAGCTCGAGTTTCGTGTTAACCGTGATTTACATCATGCAAGAGTCTGTGTCAGTTCAAAAGAAGGTAGAAAAGCGCCCAGGTTTCCCTGTCTCTTTTCTCCGGTGTTTTGGAGCGGGTTTTCTTTTTCTCACTGGTATCTGGTAAATTAAATTGCACCTGACTTGCAAGTTTCATGTGATTCTATGAAATGCTTAGCGATCGATTATACGGCAGTATGAAACCGAAAAAAAAAATCTTGTAACTTCCCCCCATCTTCATTTTCAGTGGTCGACATTAAGTGGGATGAGCATGAATTGATTGGGCACACAGACTAAAAGTACCTTCCACAGCCCGCTTCAAGGGTGTGGCTGCTCACCTTCAGGGCAGATTTCCATTCAAGGCTTGTGTGTTAACCTCTGCCTTTCTGCCTGGCTCCGAAGGCTGGGGCCCAGGGCCCTGCTGCCTTCAGACTCCTCCTCTAGGTCTGGGCAGTTCCCTTTCTGGGCATTTTCCCACCCAGCCGTCCTACCCTGCGCCCAGCCACTTAGGGAACAAATGAATAAGTATACACATGCCGTCTTACTGACTCACCTTTTCATGGTCCTGTCCCAGCCCTGGAGAGGCATACTGGACGTAGCTCCACTGAGCTCCGCTGAAAACCCAGCGCAGTGTGTCTCCGTCTTGGTGGTTTACAACTCGCATTAGCATAGCAGAGACTCTACTAAATCTGGCCGTAAATGACCCGTGTAACTGCGTGATGCGGCGCCTCCAGCCATGGAACGGAACCCCTTTCCCTCTTCTTTTTGAGTATTTATTTGTTGCTTACTTAAAATGTTAAAAGCCAAAACAAATTGCTCTGTGAAGGTAGCCCCACATGCTGGCGCCCGTGAGCAGGAAGAGCGTGAGGGCTCACAGCTTTATGCTTATTCACACATAGACCTTGTTGTATATTTGACTTAAAAAAAAAAAAAGTCAGCCCAGGTTTTAATGGCACAGGTGACCATAGTTTTTCAGAATCCCAAAAAAATATTGTCCATATTGACCACCACTGTGTTCTATGTGATATCTTTGATTTGTGCCCTTTGTCCCTTGTGATGGACTGTTTTGCCACCCTGTGGTTTTTGAAATAAAGACCAAACCTGAATTGGCACAAGGTAGGCTTTCATGTCTACAGTTTTCATTTTCTATGTCTCATTCCCTTTCTCATCAAGCAGTAGGAGTATGCACTTTGGAAAGGTGCAAATGGCAAAGTAATGAGAATTTACACTGGGAAAATACCCTGGCTTGATTTTCTTATTCTCAGTGCCTCCCTCTCTCCAGGGCATTTACTTAAGCTTGTGATTTCGTCTAAGGAAAGGCAAAAAATACAAGTTGCACTTAACATCATGTATTCAATATAATGAAATATCCTTATTTCCAAGAAGATTCTGACATTTTAATCTATTTTAATTATATATTATAAATGCATTTAAAGTTATAAATAATCACTATCCTTTACATTCATAAGAAGTAAAAACCTGAAAATATAATCAATCTCTTGCTTTACATCTTATTTTTCCTTCATTCTTCATACGTAATCAATCAAGTCCCATTGGCTTTACCTTTCCAAAAATCTGCTTTGTTTGTGTCTCCACATCTCTGTTTCCATTTCTGCTGCGTCTGCCCTGATCTAGAGCTGCATGGCTCAGTGCCATTCTGCTGCTCACTCTGCTTTCCCCAGTTTTCTGGCCCCTGGTCTCACTCCCTTCTGATCCACCCTTCACACCACGAATGGGCAGGGGGGAGTGGGGGGCACTTTCCAGCAAATCTGATTATATCACTAGGGTGGAAATTTACAATTGAAGTCTGTGAGATTAAATTGTAATTCTTTGCATGGCACTCAGAGTTTATTATAATCTCATTGTTTCTGCTCATTTTGCACCATCAAGCCTAACATACAGCTCCAGTCAATGAATACACCTAACAGTTTCATGACAGTATCAATACTTGCCCGTATCTCAGTGCTGGCTCACACTGTGCTTTCTCATTGTTCCTGTACTTGCCTATCTCATTAGCTTCTTCTCAAATCTCAGCTCAAATGCCACTCCTCAGCGAAGCTTTTTTTCCTTGACTCCCACTAGAATTAAGCCATTTCCCCTATGCTCCAGGAATATTACAATTATACATATTATCCTATTGACTATAATTACCTGCCCCCCTCTTGGTTTCTCAGACTCCTGGTCTAATGAACAAATGATTTTTTTTTTTTTAGATACATCAGTGAATATGACATCAAGACCCTCAAGATTCTAAATATCGCTTACAGATGAAAGAATTAGTACATAGGAGTTGGGTATATTTTATTGTAATCAATCCAGTCTACTGGTTTTGTTGGGGCACCTGTCCCCATGATTACAGCGCGCAGACAAGAACATCCTTTATCTCTTGAAGTGACATAATGATTTTCCTTGAAACTATATGTTTGGTTTTCCAGTTAATGAGTTTTCTACCAACCGTATCTCAGTTATCACTTTTATTCAAGTTAAGGACATTTAATAATTCGTTTATGTATTATTCATATTTTGGAGACATCCTATAGTATGATTAATTTTTGTGAGTCAGAATTTAAAAGTCTTTAGGATGTGAAATACAGACATCAGCAATTGATGATTCATAGTCTACCTAATTTACCTCCTTTGACTCATTTTGCATCATCAAACCCCATGTACAATTCTAGCGAATACTCAGTTTCCTGTAAACGCCAATATCTCTGCATTTGCTAGCATAGGCTGTGTTCTCTTTTTGAAGCACTATTCCTGCACTTACCTATTTCAATAACTTCCTCTCCTCTCTGTCAAAATATTAATTACATGCTTTTGTACTCTACCTCAGAAAGCAATTGGCACAGCCACCTACCCCAAATCCAATTTCTTTCAAAACTGCCAAGTCCCTTACAGTGAGTCTTACTCAGTATACATCTAGGTTAGTTTAAGGAAGAGATCTAGTACTTTGGCAGGAAGTTTATTTTAAGATTAATAACTATCATTTTTAAAAATTTACATATGCAATCCCAACCACCTTTTTTACAGAAATTGGAAATCTGATCCTAAAATTCACTTGGAAGCTCAAGGCACTCAAAATAGTGAAAAAATCTTGAAAAACAACCTCATAGTTGGAGGACTCACACTTCCTGATTTCAAAATTTACTGCAAAGCTATAGGAATGCTGTGGCAAATGTAGTAAGTTTAGATTTACGGAGCAATGGAATGGAATTGAGAATCGAGAAACAAACCTTCACATATGTGGTTAATTGATTTTGACAAGGATGTCAAGAGAATGCAATGGTGAAAGAGTATTTTCAACAAATGTGCCAGGAGAACTGGAGATCCACATGTAAAATAATGAATTTGGACTTTACCTCACACCATATACAAAAAGTTAGCTCAATGAATCAAAGATCTAAATGTCAGAGACAAAACTATGAAACTCAGATATACAGAAAAAAATTGTGATAGCTTTAGATTAGGCAGTCTTTTCTCAAATATGACACCAAAAGCACAAGCCAAAAAAGAAAAAAATGAAGTGAACATCATCAAAATTAAAACTTTTGTGCTTCAAAGGACACAATAAAAATAAAAGATTACCTATATATTAAGAGAAAATGTTTGCAATTCATATATTTGGCTAGGGTCTTTCTCTAGAACATGCAAACAAACTCTTACAACAACAATAAAAAGAAAATTCAATGGAAAGATGAGCAAAGGACTTGAATACACATTCCTAAAAAAAAAAAAAAAAGAAAGAAAGAAAAGAAAAGCATACAAATTGCCAATAAGCACATAAGAAGATAGTCAAGGTCATTAGTCATTAGGGAAATGCAAATCAAAATCACAATGAAATACAACTACCAGGACATCTAGAATGAAAAAGATACCAATAATGTTGGTGAGGATGTAGAAAAATTAGAAACTTTATAAATTGTGGCCATGCAGGAAAACAGCTATACAGGTCTTTAAAGGGGTAAACATAGAATTAACACAGGAATCAGTATTTCACTCCTAGGCATATACTCAAGAAAACTGAAAATCCTGCACACAAAAGGACATAAGAGTATTTTTCATAAAAGTCAAAAAGTAGAAATCACCAACTAAGATGTGTGGTATATTCATACAATTGAATAGTATTAGGCAATAAAATGGAATAAAGTACTGACACTTGCTATAATATGGGTGAACCCTGGAAAACAATGGTAAGTAAAGGAAGCGGTTCACAAAAGGCTACATAGTATATAATTCCATTTATATGAAACATTCAGGATAGAAAATCCTTAGAGAAGGATAGTGTATTTGTATTTGTCAGGGTCTGGAAGAAGGGGATAAATTGGCAGTGACTACAGATGGACTCCGGGTTTCTTCTTGGAGTGATAAAAAGATTCTGAAATTAGACAGTGGTGATAGTTGTGGGATTATCTAAAAATCACTGAATTATACATTTTGAAGAGTAGTTTTTTGTTTTTTTTTTGTCTTCTGAATTACATCTCAATAAAGCTTGTTTTGTTTTGTTTTATTTTAATTATAGATGCTGGGACACCTCGGTGGCTCAGTTGGTTCTGTGTTGACTCTTCATTTCTGCTCAGGTCGTGATCTCAGGGTCATAAGATGAAGCCCCCAGGTCAGGCTCTGCACTCAGGTGGGGAGTCTGCTCAGAATTCTTTCTCTCCCTCTCCCTCTGCCTCTGCTCCTTCCAGGCTCTCTCTCCCTCTCTCAAATAAATCTTTAAAAAGTTCAGATGCATTTACTGCAGCATTTTGGAAATAACCTCCCAAAAGAAAGCAAACAAGGAATAATTAAAAAGCAAACAAACAAACAGAAAAATTTAAAAAAACAGTTATCTACAATTCTATCACCCTAGTGCAAGCCATTTCTAACTAAGTATATAGGTTTGCAGATAAATGAATGGCGGTGTGATACACATGGACTCAGTTCCATCCCTTGCAGTCTCATTCAATATTGACACCTTCACTTTGGCTTAATGGTGGTAGGAGTATATTTTCCCATTTGAATTTGGTCTTTGCCATGTGTCTTGCTCTAACCAACAGGATAAAAGTGCCTGTGACACATGCTAAGGCTTCAAATGTGCTGGCATGGCTGGGTTTGCTTCTCTTTGACTCCTGCCATCACCACAAGAAGACTATGTTCCAGAAAGTTCACTGGTGCAAGGGTGCCTGGTACAGATTTAAACCCAATCGGTGTCACGGAGTCAAGTCCTACTGAGTCCAGCCAACCCCCCAAATGCCTGCGTGAGACATGAATGATTCTTGTCATAAGTCACTGTGATTTTGAGAGTGTTTGGTATGCAACGTTATTTGGCAATACTAGATACATATTATTTCATTTAAAGAGGTCATACATGCTATGTTTTAGTAGAACTATCATATATATCTTCACTTGAAACTATGGACATTTTCCAAAAAAATGGAAAGAGAACAAAAAATATACACTTTGGAAAATGTTCCATCAACATAAAATGTTTCTTGTTTTAAAGGTTTTATTTATTTATTTGAGAGAGAAAGAGAGCTCAAGTCAGGGGGAGGGTAAGAAGGAGAAGCAGACTCCCTGCTGATCAGGACGCCTGAAGCAGGACTTGATCCCAGGACCCTGGGATCATGCCTTGAGCCAAAGGCAGATGCTTAACCACTGAACCACCCATGTGCCCAACACAAAATTCTTCTAAACAGTCTTGCTAAAGCTGTAGGGGGAAAAATGTGATTGAAAATACTAAAACCACAAGACCATTTGCTAAGCATTGTTTTTATTTCAATCATTATCTGCTAATACACTATTATGAGAAAGAAATAAGCTGACAGTTTATCCTAACTCTTCATAAACAATGAATTTTAGAACACACACAAAAATTAAATTAAGTTAAATCTAAAAAAAGAAATAAAAATATTAAATTTTAAATGGAAAAAACATACTCATTTGTGTTAATTATATTATTTGCTTTATTTTTAACAAATGTTTAATTAATATAAAACATTTAATAAAAATGTTTTTATTTAATAAAACATTTAATAAAAATGTTTTATATTTATATTTTAATAAAACATTTAATAAAAATGTTTTATATTTATATTTTAATAAACTCTTTTATATCATGAAGTACTTTGGGAAATTTTCATCCGTTTTTTAGGTTATTGTTCTTTCCAAAATTTGTTCCTTCTTTCTCTTTCCCCCTCCTTCTCTGCCCCTTCCTTCCTCTCCTTCTTCCTTCCCTATATTCTCTTCTCGTTTCCTTCCTTCCCTCCTTGCTCTACTTTTTAAACATAAGTTTATATGAATAATTTCCATGCTTTTAACTTTTTTTCTGATCATTTACATAATGCATAGATTGTGTCCAGACTACTGTTTACTCTGATGTGATAGAGTGGATTCTTGATTCCATTTTTACTTTTCTAAAACTCATTTCCCAAACAGGACCACAGTTTGAGGATTAAATGTTATATTCTATTTAGTTTTGTTTCTTTTGGAGAAAGGAGGTTGTGAGCACTCGGAATGTGGACCTTTGAAGAAAGAATTCTGCTCAGCTCTCTCCTAGAGTGTCTTTTGCTGAGATTCATTCTGGCAACAGCCTGTATCCATTCTTCTTGGAGTGGGACAAGGGGACAGACAAAATAGGTTTCAGATCTTATTCATTACTCAGTGTGAAGACCTTGAGGCTATACTTTCATCTAAGGGCATCAGTCTCTACTTTTCAGTTTCCATATTTCATCTGAATCTCCCCAGAAACAATTCCTTGCCCTTCTACTTACAGCAGAGAAAAGAGAACACTACCTCTTCTGACCACTACTCTTCAAAGTTAGCCGTATTGCTGACAATGCTCAGATCGGGATTTCAGAAATAGGCATTAGAATGGGAATTACCCTAAGCCTCACCATAAAGCTGCTCTTTTATTTTTAAACTCTCATCCTCTGAAGTTTATAGCATGAAGTATGTCTCTCACTAGATGCTGTTAAGCAAATGAACTTTTTGCTGGACTTTGGTCTGCAATTCGAGTCTCTTTCAACATTACTATCCTGATGTTAGATAGTATTTCAATATGGCAAATTTGTTACAATTCCAGCAATAATTTAATTTCTCCTTAAATCTTTGTTCTTTGTTACTGAAATAAGCTATTTCCATTTTTCTACTTAATAACTAAATATTGTATGACCCCATGAAAGCTTTTGTATTTTGCACTTAAATCTTCTTCAGATTTCATTTATAAATGTATTAATGATATTCAGTACTAGGTGGTATAGGATAGTCTGCCCATTGTAGAGAAAACTGAGATTTCACCCTGTTTTCTTTTGTCATGTGCTAAGTTCTTCCACAAAACTCAGGGGAAAAGTAGGATAATTTTCCAAGCTGAATTTAAAACAGTTTTGATGAGTACTTTTTAATCTCCCATTTAGGGAAAAAATCAAATTATTATAAATCTTATGATGGTCTTAACTCCATTAATAAGTATTTTTACTAAGAAGTACAAAATTTAGTTCTTTTAAAAGAGCTTAGTATTAAGCCCTTAATTGACACCTCTGATATAAATCAAGTATACGACAGCTCACTAAATGCTATGTGAGTATCTTTTAACCAAGAGATCCTACCAAAAAAAAAATTTATCAGTTTTAATACAGTTATTTAAGTTTCTGCTCTCCTTAATGATATACAACAAGCTCCAGCGACATCCCCAGATAGAAAGATACATATAAAATCTCTTTTGTACAATATAACTTAGTTTCTTACAGAGCTAAAGTGTCTATATATTTAATAACAATAATAAACAATGGATACATTTTGAGAAATTTTCTCCAAAATCTGGAAAATAAGATGTATTCCTGTTGTTCCCTATTGAGCTCCAACAGGGACTAACATTACTATCTCCTAATCCAGATGCTAATTTTTTAAAGATGGTACCTATGGCAGTGGCTATCTTCCAAATTTCCAGAATGGCATTCTTAATTTTAGATAAGTACTTATAGATCAACAGCTACCCGTCACATATATCAGGAAGGAGATCTATTATAAGAAGAGTAAGAATTACATGACTAATTCATTGGCTAGAGTTTGATTTGCTTTGTTTTCAGTCCTAAAGCTGTGATCTGAAAACTTGATTTGCCAGCATTTGAGCAGAAGTATCAAGGAAGAAGCTGAGTGTTCTTCTTCCAGTCTATCAGTTCCCTTGTCCTGAGGGGCTACTGTACTTTGCCCCTGTGAGAAGAACTGACTTTAAGCAAAAAGTAGAAAGTGAAAGGCTTACATCAATTCTATGTGGACTGTCCTTAGAACTCTTCTGGAAGACACAATCATTTAATCAAAGAATTTTGATTGCCATCATACATTTTGATAGTGGATTGTGAGTGGCTTGCTCAGTCAAAATCTTACTGTATTACATAAGGCTTATCTAGTTTGACAATACATTGTATCAGTGTTTTGAAATAAAAGCGTACAAATCATTAAAAAGACATGAGTCTTGTAGTCTTGACTGGTTCAGCAATAAATCATACCGATTTGTTTTTAAACTATTTTTTACCCAAAGATACTTAAATACTTTGCAGTGATCACTTTTGTGGAAAGTTTTCATCTTAATTTTTGCAGCTGGAGATGGAGTCAGGAAGTGAGAATGTGACATGTTTGAGTAATTGCTGGGCGTCACACACGGACATGTAAAAATGTTTGAAGAAAATCCAGAGGTTCATATTTGGTTTCCATTCATGAGAAAGACAAACTGTTCTGCATGCACATGCATCTGCTTTTAAAATTAGCCTATGAATAAACAAAGCCAATGTTCTTTCTATAAAGCAAGCTCCATTTTTCTTCTGGGACTATATCAAAGGTGTTGCCCAATATCTATTCAAAAAACCTAAACCATAGGTGCCCAGCAAAATCCTGGAATCAAAGCAAGTCACGAAGCCTTCTATCCTTGATCCCCAGACTCTTTTGCTACTTCCATCAGGTACGATGATGGGTGCATAAAGTCACGAATATGCCAACTTGTCACCCCGTAGTTAGAGCTGATCAACTGTTAGTCCAAAGATACTTAAATACTTTTGACAAGGGATGGCTTGAACCTTTTAGTCCAGTCCTCAAACTTCACTAGGCAGCCATCAATCGTCTCACGCTCATCTCATAGAAATAAATCCATTGATGACCCCAATGACCAGCCTAACTCATATCTAGTAATTTCTCAATGAATTTCAAATAAATAGATGGAGAAGTGAATATTCAAATTACTTTTCTAAGATCTTTCAAGTCTTCATTTTGTCAATGAGATGATTTGCAGCTGTTGAACCATGTATAACCTATGGTTAGGTATATGGACAGTGCTCCAATATTGTAGATGTAAACTCTTCAGATGTTTCAGAAACCCCCACCTCCAAGAAAAAAAAAAAAAGGTACTAAATTTCCTTTTTGTTTGCTAAGCAGTTCAAACAGCAAATCTGCCTCCCTAGAACTCCCGTGCATCAGTCCATGTTCTGACCTGTGAAGCAACTAAAAGGATCACCTTTAAGTATTGGAAAACAACTTACTGATTTCCCTTATGTGTCACCTTCTGCAAGTAAAGCTAACCAGTGCGCTTACCGAACTTCATATGACATGGCATGATTATTGTGTTCACTACTTGTCTTCAAATGGCATCACAAATCACGAAAAGAACTGAGAGGAGAAGCTCCTTTGGTCTGGACGTGGTGCTCCTAGGAAAGCAGCCTATGCTTGCATTAGCCCGTCTAGCCCTTTGCAATAAAATGGAGTTCCTGGACTGGTAGGATCAGCATCGCCTGGAACTTGTTAGAGATGCAGAATTAATCTCTGGCCCTACAACCCACCTCCTGACTGAGAATGTGTATTTCAGCAAGCCTCACAAGGATTCATACCCACCTTTATGTCAGAGGAGCACTGACATGGTAGTTATCTAAGTGTTGGTGCACATTGAGCTCATTGTCAACTACAAACCACAAGCTATTTTACAAGCCAGGACTCTGAAACGCTGGGCTGATGTGGCTGACTTCTGAAAAAGAAAGGTGTTTTATACTGTATCGCTGCTAGTGAATGTATTGATGGTACCAGCCACCCTCTTTCTTGAAACACTTCCTTTTCTTATTTCCCAGGACATCTTTGTTCTTGTCCATGATCTGGGCATTGCATTTTTGCATCTCCCGTGCTGATTTTTTGTCTACTCATGCTTCGTTCTTTATATGCTTTTTCTGACTTAACCCTGCCTTTCCATGACTTCAGCTGCCATCCATCTGCTGGTCATTCCCATAGACTGTAACTCTGGCCTTGCTACTCTGAGCTCCAGTTCAGTTCAGCTGAATCATCTACCTAAATGTTCTACAGGTACCACTTAAATGGAATTCTCCTTAACTAATCTCTCTTCTCACATTTTCGACTCTCCTTTTGTTTCTGCTGGTTAATTGTGTTTACCAAGAGATGAACTTGCAAAGCATCCTAAACCCTTCCCTCTCCAACCACACTGTACACCTAGAGACCACCTAGTGCTGTCAGGTTCCTTGTTGAATTGATCCGGTCTGTACCTACTGTCACTGTTTTGAATCAGACCATCATCTTTCAAGCTTTATCATCAAGTTCTTAATAGATTTTTTCCCTCTTGCCCATTGCGACTCTCTCTGTACTACCTTTGCCTCTTATCCAGCACCCCCTCCTGCCAAACACACAAAGAACTTTTTATTTATGTAAAGATGCAGCTAAAACATAGATCCCTCCTTCCCCAAAAATCTTCTATGTCACATGAGGCAGTAAAGTTAATACAGCTTTATGATGATTCTGGTCCTGACACTCCAAGAAACTGATTCTTTCTGCTGCTTCTTTCACCATGCATTGCCTCAGCTCTGTACCTTCGTAATTGCCATTTATTCTGACTTACATAATTTCTCATTTTCTTTTATTGCAAGAACCTATTCATCCTTCAATACCTCATTCAAATGTCACTCCCCCTGAAATGCCTTCACAGATTTGTAATGCTTCTATTAAGTATGTGTTTCATAGATGGCTTTATACAACCTTTCTGTTGTGTTATTTTGCAGGTGCTTTCAAGTTAACCCAGTTCTGACACTAACTACATGACTTTTGGCCATTTATTAATTGTTTTGATTTCCCACTTTGGTCAGATGTAACTTAGAGATCAGAGTACGACTACTGAAAATTAGATTAGGTAAGTAAAATATTAGGTAAGGTGGCTGGTACATGATAGGTGTTATAATCATTTGTGTCTTATGAACACAACCATTGTATTTGACTTAATCTCCCCTTAGCAGATTGTGGACAGCTGCAAGGAGGCACTAGTCTTACTTGATGTATATGGTTTGTAGCTAGTTCTGAGCCTACCATAGAATAGGCACTCAGTACATTTTTTTTTTAAGATTTTATTTATTTATTTGACAGAGACACAGCAAGACAAGGAACACAAGCAGGGGGTGTAAGAGAGGGAGAAGCAGGGTTCCTGCAGTGCAGGGAGATATTTTAGCCAAGAAGATACTCTTGGGGTGCCTCCATGGCTAAGGTGGTTAAGCATCTACCTTTGGCTCAGGTCATGATCTTGGGGTCCTAGGATCGATCCCCATATTGGGTTCCTGGCTCAGTGATAGTCTGCTTCTCCCTCTCCCTTTGCCTTTCCCTTGCTCTTGCTTTCTCTTTCTCACTTTCCCTCTCTGTATCTCTCTGTCTCAAATGAATAAATAAAATCTTTTTTAAAAAAGATGGAATTTTCTCAGAAAATTGGTATAACTCTCAATGAAACGTGTCCCCACTCTAAAATTCTACTACAGAAATCTCTTTATGTATTTTAGTACTTAGAGTCAGAGTTCTTAGACCTAGGTCCATAGAGGCCCTTGAAATTACTGTGAATTTCATGACGTTGTATGTAGACATCTTGTAAACTCAAGTATTGTCATGTTTCAAACCCTGTCAAAGGAATTGGTGCAAGAAAGCTTTAGGATCACTGTCATCACAGAGAGAGCTAGAGGACAAACAACGTGGTAACGATTCTTTAATCTCAAAATTTCTGAAGACTAGACGTGAGAATTAGCCTGAATCCGTGATTAAAGTGTACATCAGACTCGCCTGTTGCAGGAGGCCACACAGTGGGAAGTGGGGTATTGTACTTCGAGATCACCATTTACCAGCGCTACAGTTGGTAACTTGTATTTTAGTTCTAGTGAGAGCAGTCCCTACAGATCAGAGCCCGTGGGTATCCAGCTAGCAGCCCAACCACATGTAAAATGTGAAGTTCGAGGGATGCTTCAACGTAAGGTGAGTTTGACTTATAGAACCACAGGAAGAGTCTCATGGATTAAGTTGCCAGATGTATGTCAGTGATAATTACTGGGAAAGAAAACAGACCCCTTTTTGGCAGTATTCTGGGAGAGATGACAGACAGTGCAACGGAAGCTTAAGCACATTAACCTCTGGTCAATTTCAGATTCACCTCCAACATTGCGACCACCTAATTTTTATGTGTTAAGACACAGAGGCCCTCTCCTCCCCAGCCTTCCCAAACCCTAGAAAAGTAACCCTCACCATGTGCTTAGAGGAAAACCATGTGGCTCAGGCAACATATTCCAGGTTTAGAATAGAATCAAATAGGAAAAGAATTCTTGGCTGGAACATGGCCTCATAGGTTTCTAACTTGTTAGTAAATCAGTCCCCGATATGATGTCTTTGACTTAGAATTTGGTTTCATATTTGTTTCAAAAAGTATACACACATCCTTCAAGGCACTCAAACACAAAATGTACATGTGCTATTTCATTTTTCAACCTATGAAGTGTATGTGACAATAGCAAGAATAAGCTGTTGATAAAGTCTACTGCTGAAATTTCAAAACAGTGTTAATTAGGTCTCTATTAGTAAAATATTTTCCCTGATGTTAACTCTTGACATTACTCTCTCCATTTTCTCTTATAAATTTGGTTTCATAATGTTAATCCTTTCCTCATTCCTTTGCTATTAATATTGTATGATGAACACTTTCTCCAGTCATTAAAGTTGTATAATGTATTGGAATGGTTTCATAATATTCTGGTGTGTGGATGTACTGTTATTTGTATATTCTCCTTCTGTAAAAATGTAGTTTCTAACTTTTTGTTATTAGGGGCACATCTTTAAGTCTTCTGATAAGTTGATCCCTGTGATAAACAATATTGGTGGTTGGCTAATATTCTAAAGCCATTATGAATAAACTGCAATGAAACATACGGGTGTTATTTACTGGTAGTAATGACACAAATAATGCAGGTTGTTTTGGGAGGGAAAGGTATTTTTTGTTTCACTGAATGTTTTCTCAGTTCAAGCTGTATTTTTCATGGACAGAAACCTTTTTTTTCAATAGTTTGAATTATGCACAATATCAGGATAGTACCAAGGGGGCAATAAAATAAAGTTGTTTGATCTCTTTTGAAAGTCCTTATTTGCACAAATATTCAATTTGCATTGGAAGTTAATTTTTGAAAATGCATTTCTAATAAGTGCACGATCCACATGTTTCTTGGACGCAGAATATTACTTCAGTTAAATGATTTTCTTTTTGTCTCTTAGAAATTGTTTCACTCTAAGAATGGAGCCCATTAAGCTTCAGGTTTATTTATTTATTAATTTATTGGTCAGTTTAGCTTGATAATTTTCATTATTATTTTAACAAAATTGGGCTAATTAAATTATCTGGCCATATAGATCATCTTTGTCCTGTAGTTATAATGAGATACGTGTCAGCAGTACAGGAGCAAAACTAAGTGTGTTCCCTGAAGTTTATTGAAGATTCTTTCTCCTCCTTATATGTCATGTAAGGAACTGATTCTGTATTTGTGCAGCTTTTGTAGCAATGGATAGACTTAATCTAGGCAGTAATGCTAAAGACCGACAACGTAAATTTAAAAGGGCTATCACAGCTTAACAGAGAACTGTAAAACCTCAAAGAGAATGAGAAAAATGATTGTTTAAACCACAATGAGAAACAGGTGCTGGCTGTGAAAAATTCCCTTAAAAAATCTTGGCGATTTGGCACTCACAGGTTTTTGTTTTTTAATGCCAAGGTAATCACAGTATTTTGTACAAGGTGCAGTGAGGAATAAAAACTGCTTTATGACCCTGTGGATTTACTGACTTTCCATTTATAGAACTGAGCCCATATGTGCACATGCACACGTAACGTGCACGTGTGTACACACACACACACACACACACACTCTCTCACATGCGCACGCAGCTTGCCCATCCAAGTGCACCAGATCAAAATGTGCATCGTGGGAAGTTTTGAAAGAGGGGGTTCCATATAGAATATTATTTTCTAAAAGTGCTGAATGGATTTCAGAGCTGCATCTTACACTTTATGGGTACTCAATATTTGTTGTTGACTGGTTGAATAAATAATTGCATTGAATAAATAAATGAAAATGTTGACATAAAAGAAGGATAACAAGAATTTAAAATTTTTTATGCTCAAAGTAAATACATTCAATGCTTTAAAATATTCACATTTTAACAAAAGAATGAGGAAACTTCTGGAGCCCATGGATATGTTTATTACCTTAATTGTGGCGATGGTTACAGGGTATATGCGTATACTCAAACCCATCAAATTACCATGTACATTAAATATGTGAGGTTTTTTTGTCTATTGGTTATACTTCAAAAAAAGCCGTTAACAAGATAAAATTTTAAATACTCAAACTAAGTATGTTTAATGCTCTAAGAAATTCATGTTTAATGTTTCTTTGACAAAACCCTCTAGAATCTGTGTTTTGTAGTAAGTGACTCAGTTTTCCCTTCAATCAAGCACACAGATTAGACCAAGTGTTTAAGACATGCTTTGCCCAGACAATTTAGCTATCCATCATTTTTCATGCTGTTGTGTCCCACTCTACAGAATTTCCTTTCCTGTGATGTGCTTAGATCCTAGTTTAAATAAAACTCAAGCACATTTTGATTCTAAGACCTAAATGTTTTGAACTCATGAGTTACTTTTATTCCTGTTTCTCAGTGCTATCATATAAGGAGGGACAATTTCTAATTAGGAAAAATTGATGTTTTTCTTTCCATTATAGCAGTTCATTATTGTACATTACCACAGGGAGTTAAATTAGTAATATTTTATTTCTAAGAGAATTTCCTTTTCTCCTTTGTACTTAAATGAGAAGTGGAATTGCTTCATCTCCCTTGACAAAAATTTGGAAAGCAGAAAGAGCCTCTGTTAAAGTTTTCAACTCTGACATCTGCATTTCATATATTTAGCTACCTTCATAAAACACTTTCATGAATAAATTGAGTTCTCTCTCTCACTCGCTTCTATCCAATGGCTAATGAATTCCACAAAACTGATTTCTAGCATCTCCCTATACTACTATCACATGGCTGTATTTCTGAGAATATGTTTCTTGTAGCAATTTCTGCACCCCAAGAAGATATTTCTTTGTTCTTTTTTTTTTTAAGATTTTATTTATTTATTTGACAGGCAGAGATCACAAGTAGGCAGAGAGGCAGGCAGAGAGAGAGGAGGAAGCAGGCTCCCCGCTGAGCAGAGATCCCGATGTGGGGCTCGATCCCAGGACTCTGGGATCATGACCTGAGCCAAAGACAGGCTTTAACCCACTGAGCCACCCAGGGGCCCCCTTTGTTCTTTTTAAGATTTATTTATGTATTTTAGAGAGGAGAGAAAGTGAGGGAAGGAACACTAGCGAGCAGAGGGGAAGGGTAGAGGGAGAGGGAGAACCTCCAGCAAACGCCTCCTTCCTGCTGAGCTTTGAGTACAACTCAGACCCTGAGATCATCACCTGAGCCAAAACAAAGGGTTGGACACCCAACCCACTGAGCCACTCAGGTGACCCCCAAGACGATATTTCTGGTAACAGTACTTAGAACCATTGTGAAAGGCAGTAAAGCATAAGTAGCATAAGTAGTCCTACTTTACAAGTAGGACTTTAGGGTCAGAGAAAACATGGTTCAAATCCAAGCAACGGTAGTTATCAGTCATGCTACCTTGGGGAGGTCACTGAATCTCTCTGTCTGAGAGTCCTCAACTAAAACAAGGAAAGAGATGGCAACAATACCTACCTTTTCAATTGTTTTAAGGATGAAATGAGAAAATCCACAAGGGTCCCTTAGTCTTGTGCTTAAAATGCTGTATGTACACAGTAAACATGAACTATTCATATTTTTATTATTAACTGGATTCAAATTTCTGTATCTATTTTGCTACCTGGCTTTGTAATGATCTTTAAAATTCTGGTTTCTTGTGACTGCTCACTTAAGTGCTTGCTCTCCCCACCATGAATGGTGAGCATTATTGAGCTCTTGGGTTCTGGTGTCTATAATGCTGATGCCTCTTCTCTTCACATTCTTAGAAGGGATTTCTTCTGATCACATGGTGAGGTACCAGCACACACTATCTGCCCCTATCTGCAGCTCTCTCTGATTGATAGGATGGTGTAAGTTCAACATAACTGAGGCATCATTTTAGGATTTTTTTAGAGGACTTTATCTAATCTTGGTGTATAATCGATGGTGTTCTAAGTAAACGAAGAGCCCTGTAGTCATGTCAGAGGAAGACAAGCCAAGGGGGTGATTTGAAGGGAGAAATGAGGCCTGCAGGCTTATGAGATCTAGGAATAAGCCTATTGAGAGACCAGAACACCATACAGGGGAGATGAGTCCTTAAAAGATCTAGGGAATAGTTTTAAGACGACTGAATGGGTAGAAGAAGTGTGTCTGTGGGCTCACAGAGGGTGAGAGGGAGGTGTGAGAGGCTACAAAACACAGAGATTAGTAATATTACCAGACATGCAGGGCTTGGCTTCCCTGAGAATCTATATTTTCGGAACTCATTTGAAAAATCGCTGCTTTTAACATTATATCTTATTACCTTTCTGATATTGAAACATAGAAGGTTCCTAGAACAGAGTTCTTTAACTAGGATACATAAAAGAAAATGTCAAAAAGGCTTTTTTCCAAAAATAAGGAGTCAAACAGAAGAAGGCAATATAAATATTTCTAGGTGATAATTATGTGTTTTAGCTTACCCGTTCGTTCACTCTTCTATGATGCAACCCCATTTTCCCTTTAGCACATTCCATGGCAGTCAGTTGTTTTCAGGATATATCCTTTATTAGATTAAAAGGTTCTTGAAAAGAATTACTAGGTCTTATTCTCAAGGTGAAGTCCCCAGAGCCTGAAACGTAACAGTTAGTAGATATTGAAACAAAACAAACCCTGAAATCATACTTTGAGGTTTAGGTAGAATTTTTTTCCTCTTTTTTCCCAGTAATTCTATACATGTGTCATACTCATCAAGGTAAGTGTATTCTAATCCCTTTTATCTGTTTCACTCATTCCCTCCACCACCTCCCTCTGGCAACCACTGCTTGTTCACTCTCTAAGAGTCTGGGTTTTCTTGTTTGTTTATCTCTTCTTCACTTTATTTTTCCCTTTGTTTGTTTCTTGAATTCCACATATGAGTGAAATCATTTGGTATTTGCCTGCCTCTGAGGAACTTATTTCACTTAGCATTATACCCTCAAGTTTCACCCATGTTGTTGCAAATGGCAAGATTCCATTCTTTTTTACAGCCGAGTAATATTCTATTATATATATATTCCACATCTCTTTTTCCCTTCATCTATCAATAGACATAGGTTGACTATTGTAAATAATTCTACAATAAACAGAGGGGTTCATATACCTTTTCAAATTAGTGTTTTCATTTTTTTTCCAGTAAATACCAGTAGCAGAATTACTGGATTTCATGATATTTCTATTTTTAATTTTTTGTGGAAACTCCATACTGTTTTCCATGATGGCTGTACCAATTTACATTTCTCCAGTGTACAAGCATTTCTTTTCCTCCACAGCTTCACCGACATTTGTGATTTTTATTCTAGCCATTTTGATAGGTCTCAGGTGATATCTCATTGTGGTTTTGATTTGCATTTCCCTGATGATGAGTGATGTGGAGCATCTTTTTTTTTAATTTATTTTTTATAAACATATAATATATTTTTATCCCCAGTGGTACAGGTCTGTGAATCGCCAGGTTTACACACTTCACAGCACTCACCATAGCACATACCCTCCCCAATGTCCATAACCCCACCCCCCCTCTCCCAACCCCCCTCCCCCCAGCAACCCTCAGTTTGTTTTGTGAGATTAAGAGTCACTTATGGTTTGTCTCCCTCCCAATCCCATCTTGTTTCATTTATTCTTCTCCTACCACCTTAACCCCCCATGTTGCATCTCCTCTCCCTCATATCAGGGAGATCATATCTTTTTACGTGTCTCTTCGCCATTCGTATATCTTCCTTGGAAAAATGTTTATTTAGGTCCTCTGTCCATTTTTAATTGGATTACTGGTTTTTTTTCCTACTGAATTGCATTAAGTCCTTTATATATTTTGTTACTAACCCTTTATTGGATATGTCATTCGCAAGTATTTTTTTTCCCATTCAGTGGCTTATTTTTTTATTTTGTTGATCATTTCCTTTGCTGTGCAAAGGATTTTTATGTTGATGTAGTCCCAATAGTTTAATTTTGCTTTTGTACTCCTTGCCAGAAGGGACATATCTAGAGAAATGTTTCTATGGCTGACGTCAAAGAAATTGCTACCTTTGTTTTTGTCTAGGAGTTTTATGATTTCAAGTCTCACATTCAGGTCTTTAATCCATTTTGAGTTCCTTTTTTGTGTACAGTATAAGAAACTGGCCCAGTTTTATTCTTTTGCATGTAGCTGTCCAGTTTCCCCACATCATTCCTTGAAGATACTGTCTTTTCCCCACCATATATTCTCAAATTCTTTGCCATAGATTAATTGACCATAAATCACGTGGGTTTATTTCTGGGCTTTCTATTCTGTTCTGTTGATCTATGTGTCTGTTTTTGTGTCAGTACCATACTGTTTTGATGACTATAGCTTTGTAATAACACTTGAAGTCTGGGATTCTGAAAACTCCAGTTTTGTCCTTCCTTTTTAAGTCTGGGGCTCAAATAGTAGCCCTTAGCAGCTTATAATGACACAGTTCTACAGTCTCTTTTTGGAAATACTCTGAGCCTAATATTTTCTGAATTCAGAATATTTTAGATATTAGGAAGGCAAAATGATAGAACACATTCTGGATATTGGATAATATCCCCAATGACACCTGGGGCAGCACCCCAGAATCAAGCACGTCGATTTCAGGAGCAAGAAGTATGATTAAGTATAAATACATACATTCATACATACATACATACTACAAAATAATATGTCAATTTAGGTTATGTGTGTCTACCCATTAAGCTAAGTTCAAGTCAGGTTTTATGGTCTAGTGAATTTAAAACTGCTTTTGGATTTCAGACATCTTGGATTTAGGAACTGGAGATAATGGTTTATAGACTTAGACAAGCTTCTTCGCATAGGTTTCTGTTTTCTGTATCTTTTTGTTGTTGTTGTTCCACAATTAGTGTTTCTCAATTATAGTAGAGCCAGTGCTTCTTTCTGAATGTAAATAACTTATACCTTTCTTTTTATACTCCTGAAATAAAGCACAGAGATGATACAGTGTATCTAAAGGAATAGGTTTTAAATCAATTAATATAAAGTCCTAATATACAAAACAGAAAGAAAAGAAATGCATAATAATTAATATATGTAACAACATGTAAATAGTTAGAATCTAAACCACTAAGAAGTATAATGAAATAGTCTTATATTTGTATGTGTGGTTAGAACCACTAGGACTGTGCCAGCTGCCGAGTGTGATTTATCAGCTCTGCCCATATCTAGAGTGGTGTTCCCAAGGGCATAACTTAGAAATGCTAAACAATGTTTGGAAAATTATATATATATATATATATATACATAATTTTTATATTTATATAACATAAATTTATATATATAATGTAACATAAGTTTATATTATGTTAATATTATATATACATTCATATTATATTATATATAAATTTATAAATGTATGTCCTATATATAGCTAATATACTTATAAATTTAGTGATTGTAGTTTTTCTGAAAACTCTGGTATTTCATAAATTTCATAAATCAGTTAAGACAAACTTGGCAATTGTATGTAAGATGTAAAATGTTCTAAGGCCAGATAATCAGAAGCCGGCTTTCCCTCTAACACGAGGGGCAGGATATTGGAAGTCGTGTGGCCTGCCAACCATGCTGCACCCGGCAGGACCCCTCTGTCCCTCACACCCCCAGACAGCTCACATCCCTGGCTCTTTGCACTAATGTCAGCAGTGCTCCACTAATCATGTTGACAACAAAAGCTGCCCCCACACATTTGCCAAATGCCCTCTGCCTCCCATGAGAACCATTGACCCATCTCATCCTCGAGACCACCCAGTCAACTGATCTTCTTATTCTCGCTTTGTAGATGAAGCCACTGAGGAAGGCAGAAACTGATCAGACCCTTATTACTGACTTGTAAAGCAGGAGTCTACCTGACAGTTGTGCTCACTTCTAGTTCAGCTCTCTCTCCCCTGTACTGGACAATACTTAGGAGTCTATAATCTTACTTGTTCCTTCTCATTTTCACGTGCTTGTGAGCTATTCCTGTTGCCTGGTGCTTTCTCTCCTCTTCCTGCTAGCACTGAAGTCCTCATGCTGTTTAGGTGCAAAAGGAGTTGGTTCCTGACTGCTGGTTACAAGGAGAGCGAGAATTATTTACATTTTTGAGGGATCGTTCTATTCTTGCAGCTCTGCTGCCTGCTGTTTGAAAATGAATGAGCTAGCAATTAGGTTGCCACCTAAAAATAAAACAAAAAAGCCAGGTCTATCAACAGGAGACTGAATGGTTGTATTAATTCTCGATTCCAGTATAACAAATCACACCTAACACTCAGTATCTTAAAACAATGAACATTTTTTTTATTTCAGGGTGGCTCAGATGGTTAAGCGTCTGCCTTCAGCTCAGGTCATAATCCCGGAGTCCTGGGAAAGAATCTCGCTTGCGTTGGGCTCCCTGCTCACCGGGGAACCTGCTTCTCCCTCTCCCTCTCCTGCTTCCCCTTCTTGTGCACTTCCTCTCTCTATCAAATGAATAAAGGAAATCTTTAAAAAAATAATAAATTTCCGGGGGTCAGGAATCCAGGAGAGACTCAGCTGGGTAGTTCTGGCTTAGGGTGTCTTCATAAGATTTCATCAGGATATAGGCTAGGGCTGCATCATTTCAAGTAAGCAGGCCTGGAGAATTCACTTCCAAGTTCATTCCTATGGTTGTTGGCAAAAGCTCAGGTCCTCACCATGTAGGCGTCTCTTGATTATGACATGATGGTGGGCTTCCTCAGAACAAATAATCTGAAGAGAGAGAAAGAGCAAGAGAGAGATGGAATATAGGACGTCATTTTTGCCTTTTATGCCCTTGCCTCCAAGTCACAAACCATCACTTCTGCCTTATTGTATTTGTTAGAACAGAGTCAGCCATTCCAGCCCATACTCAGGTGAGAGGCATTAAAATATATTTCTTGAAAGAAGGATTAGTAGAAATTGTGGACATATTTTTTACGTATTTTTAATTTTTATTTTGTTTTTTAAAGATTTTATTCATTTATTTGACAGAGAGAGATCACAAGTAGGCAGAGAGGCAGGCAGAGAGAAGGGGGAAGCAGGCTCCCTACTGAGCAGAGAGCCCAATGTGGGGCTCAATCTCAGGACCCTAAAATCATGACCTGAGCTGAAGGCAGAGGTTTAACCCACTGAGCCACCCGGGCACCCCATATATATATATAATTTTTTTTAAAACCAACAGAGTGATCATTCCTGATTTTTTATTTTTTTTAAATATTTTATTTATTTATTTAATAGAGAGAGAGATCACGAGTAGGCAGAGAGGCAGGCAGAGAGAGGGAAGAAGCAGGCTCCCTACTGAGCAGAGAGCCCGATGCGGGGCTTAATCCCAGGACCCTGAGATCATGACTGGAGCCGAAGGCAGAGGCTTAACCCCCTGAGCCACCCAGGCGCCTCCATCATTCCTGTTTTGAGAATCTTGTCTGGTATTTTGTTTCAGTAGGGAAACTGTTCCACTCTTGATGTCCGCCCTCCCCAAGAATCTCTTAGTGTCTTCCTAGTTTTGGGCACCCATTCTCCAGCTTCTATTTCACTGCTAAAGGTGACCTCTTGCCATATTTAGAGGTTTGCACTTGGCCACTGAAATGTCTTACATATATGGAAAGCCAGAATAGCTTGTGAAGTCTCTCCATGGCCCAAATGTGCGCGCGCGCGCGCACACACACACACACGCACACACGCACACACAATCTATAGCCAGCGGCTGACTGGGATAAAGGTAACAAAACCCAGCTGCTTTACTCTGCAGCAGAGAATAACCTCTCAGATGTACTTTCCTTTCCACTATGCCCTCTCAGATCAGGCAAAATCTGGGACTTCGTCTGCAATAGCACTTGGCTTGGCTCTTTTCTATTCCCCATTCTGCTTCCCTCTATTCTGGACTACTTTCTCCTGAGAGATTGTCTTTCATAAATTACTTGCAAGGATTCCGGGTTTGCTTTTGATTCACAAACAGAGCCCAAAATATTTTCTTTGCCTGAATCTTTGCAAAAATTTTAAAATCTCTGTTTGTGTTATGGATGATACTTTATTCAAAGCTATATTATTTGCAAAAAAAAAAAAAAAAAGTAGAAAAGAAACAGATTCAAGCTAGCTCCAGTGAAGCGTTATTTAGTTATATGATTCCATAGATATTTGTTGGAAGGATATTTAATATCAGCCTGGAACACTGGGGACTTAACATGGAAAAGAGACTTTCCATATCTCAGGGAACATATGAGCTCTCCCATCACTGCCTTTCTTGGTGGAAAGATGCCTTGTTTTCTTTTCTCAATGACTCTCCAGCTTATTTTTCTTAAGCATGGTTCATGCAGCTGTTCGTGCCTCTCTCCATTTTCATGAACTCTGTTCCATTACCCGTCATCAGTTCCTATTTCTTTCTTTGTTTCATGTTTCAAATTAAGCAAAATTCAAAAAAATGCAAAGAAAAAAAAAAACCAAAAAACCCCAAAACAAAAACAAAAACATTAACAAAAAACCCTAACTGAGGCTAGATACCCCTTCCCTAGCCCAGGCTGAGTGTGCTCGATCCATGGCCGGCAGCCTACTCAGCAGTCCGTGGCTTGTGCACTGGCAGCTTTGCAGAGGAGATGTGGACACAACTGACCTCTTAGAAGGTTAGTTCAAGTGAGATCTCCTTGAGTGGGGAAATACAGAACTGTGGCCAGTAATAGGTTTGGTAGAAATCGAGGAAATAGTTTACAAGATCCAAATTATTTCTGTATTGTATTTTAGAAGTCATCACATGTATATACCAGTTAGCCTTAAGTGAAGTTCTCTAAAGCCAGGGGCTGGAGGTTACAGTAGTCACGCAAGATGTCCAAAGTCGACTTACATAGTCATCATACTCTAAGAACACACTTGAATTAAAGCCCTACACGTCAAAGCCTGTTTTACTGATCCAAGATGAAAGGTATCTCTAACGTAAAATAGGCTCTTTGATGCTAGCTCCTTTAAAACATACTAATGTATATGTTTGCCCCGTGAAAATGGAAAGCAACATATTTGTTCAAAATACTTTGTAATTCCCCTTCCCCCCATTTTAGGATGGCACTTCAAGGAGTAAGTGCAGCATACCCTCTGGTACAAAAGCCATGAACAGGACTCACTATATCACTATTTTGCTCTATGGCACCAGCATTAACATATCACGGCTGTAAAAACAACACTCAATCATGGTGCCAGAGTTTCGGTGATGTCTTAAATGCAGTGGCTGAGGTTTTAATGATTATAAACACAAAGGGTTCCCTTGAATGCTGTCTGGAAAGGTAGAGCTTCTTCATTCTTCTTACTGGGAAGGAGAAAAAGAGAAGTAAGGAAATGAACCACTTCCGTGCATACATCTAACGCGTTCCACCTGTGTTTGGTGTGGCCAGGCCAATATCTGTTCAGCGATCTCGTGGAGGCTGGGTGTCAGTTGCGGTTCTACCTTGCAAACCACAGACTAGTGTTAAAAAAAAAAAAAAAAAAAAGAATGGAGTGAAAGAATATTAGGTTAACCTCCACAAGGCACAACGAGTCATGTTCTATTCTCTGCCGGCTCTCCTCGTCATCTTTCCTCTCTGCGGTTAGTCTGTGGAGGGTGTTACCAATTAACAAGAAAAGTGTCTTTGAGTTATCAACTATGATACTTCTTTTAATTGAATTTGAGATATTAGAGTAACTGTTGTATGCAAATCCAAAGGGAAACTGTTAAAAGTAGCCTCTCTGCAAACATGATGCTCTATTTTACTCATTTGTTTTTGCTACATATTTTTCAGATAGTATTCAGATAATTGCTATCTTACACATGGTGTAGCTTCCAAATTTGTTATATGTTTTACTGGATTAATTTAAAGTGAATATTTCCAACATATTATAGTTCTTGTTACCTCTTAGCTTTCCCATGAGCATTTTAATGTTCCTTTTGTCTTATAAAATGAAACAAAAATAAAACACGTGGAAAAACAAGAATAAGATTTTATCTACTTCAATCATAAGTCATTGTCAATTTTCAATTTCTCTCTTTCTTTAGTTCAGCCTGCCTTCCTTCCTTCCTTCCTTTCTTCCACAGCCAATCAGTTCGATTTAGCTTGTCTTGTCTACTTTTGTACGTAAAAACACTTTTTATTTTGTAATAATTTTACATTCTCAGGAGGTAGCAAAGATAGTAGAGACAAGTCCCCTTACATATCACCTAGTTTCTTTCAATGCTTGATCTTATATCACTGCAGTTTGATATGAAACCAGGAAATTGGCATTGGCACAATGTGTGTATGTGGTTGGATGTGATTTTATTACATGTGGAGATTTCTGTAACATTATTGCAGTCAAGATAGAGAACTATTCCATCACCTAAGAGCTCCTTCATGCTACCCTTTTACATTAACCCTAGTACCTCCTCTCCATCATCTCTCTAACCCCTGGCAACAAAAATCTGTTCTCCATTTCTATAATTTTGACATTTGGAGATATATAGTGGCTCAGAATGTATTTCTTTGTATAGCTTTTTTAGTGGCTGCTGTAGGGGTTTTTGGCTCAACTTCTCAGCATCTATTGCTATCCACATTATATCCGTTCAAGTTGAGGATAAAAAGTTACCTGTCTTTATATCCCTTTACTTCCCCCTTTTATAATAAATTGTCTTAAATATTCTGTCCACATACATTGAGAACCACACTAGATAGTGTGATAATTTTTGTTTCAGCCATCAAATATAATTTAGAAAACTCAAGAGAAACTTCTGGTAGGTACGCAGATTTTCACTTTTTCCATTGTTCTTTCTTTTTTCCTGCTGTTCCAAGATTCTTTCTTCCATCATTTTATTTCCGGTTAAAGAATTTCCTTAATGCACTCTTTTCAGGTAGGTGTGTTGGTAATGGTTTTAGTTTAAGTCCTCAGTTTCCCTTTATCTGAGGAAGGAGCCTTCCTTGTATTCTTAAGGATATTTTCACTGAATATAAAATTCTGCATGAACAGTACTTTTCTTTTGACTCTTAAAAAACACAAGACCACTTTTTTTCTGGTTTCCATGCATGCACATGAGAAATCTGCTATCGTTCAATTGTTTTTGTCCTCTATGTAATGTGCCATTTCTATTTTCAAGAGTTTTTTCTTTGTTTTTTAAATTTTCAGAGGTTTGATTATGATGTGTCTTGGTATGGATTTCTTTGAATTTATCTTGTTTAGTGTTTGCTCTTTTCTTGAATCTGTAGGCTTATGTCTTTTGCCAACTTAGAAAATTTTCAGCCATTTTTTATTTGAGTAACTTTCAGCTCCATCCTCTTTCTCCTCTGCCTCTGAGACTCCAATGACATAAAAAGTAGATGTGTTGTTATATTCTCTCATGTCCCTGTTTGTTTGTTTCTTTGTTTGCTTTCTCAATCCATTTGATTTCTTAGTTGCTCAGATTGGATAATTTCTATTTTTTTATTGAGGGTTTTTATTTGAGGTTTTGTATTTTTCAATTCTAAAATTTCAGTTTGGTTCTTCCTTGTACCTTCTATTTATTTGTTAAAATATGCTATTTAAACATTCATTTTAAGTACATTCATAATTGGTTGTGGACATGCTTTTTATGAAGGCTCCTGGAAATCCTTGTCAGATAATTCTAACATCTGTGCTATCTGGATATTATTGTCTATTGATTGCCTTTTCTTATTCAGTTGAGATATTCCTGGTTTTTAGTAAGATGAGTGGTTTTTTATTTAAATATGGACCATTTTGGCATAACAGCATGAGACTCTGAATCTTATTTAAATCACTTATTTTTACAGACCTCTCTTGATACCTCTTTGGCAAAGGAAGCGAGCACTGCTTCATTACTGTTAGGTGGGAGTGGGAGTCTAGGCTCACCACCTGGCTGCCGTTGATAAGGGAAGCAGGGGCTCCTTGTTACTATCGGGTGGAGGTAGACTTCAGTCTTCCTAAAAGGCCTCCATTTATAACATTCTGACAAGGAGGGAGAGAGTGCCTTATTATTGCCCTTCACATGGTCTCTTACCACTCTTAATGGTTCTATTACTTCTGAGTTGTGGTGTAAGGCCCGACTTTCCACTAAGCCTCCTGTACATTATCCTAGCAAGGATAAAGAAATGTGTGCTTTCTTCATTACTACCGGGTGGGGTAGAAATCCAGGCATAGACTTCTTATTTTTCTTTGGGTACAATCAACTGTGCTTATTTAGTAGTCTGATTCTGTCTAAATTAGCCTTACAAATGGAGCATGCAAAATGTAGTCTTTCAAAAACTAAGCCAAAAGTAAGCTGGCACTGATATGATGAGCATGATGTTAACACTTGGACAACCAGGGCCATGAGAAATATAGAAGAAACAAATGGAAAGACTTGTAACAGTATTAACCTGTCTTTGGAGAACCTGACTTCATGATTCATTTTCAGACCATTGTTTTTAGTATTCATGTAAGCTTTTGTGGGACAAATTTATACATTTGCATTTTATTTTTACTACCAGAGTAGAGTTGTCTTTGAGGTAAGTTAGATTTTTAATTTTCTAGCTAAGCGAATCTGCTTTCTTTTATTAATGCTATAGTAAGCTGTTTAACAGAGACTAAGCTCCCAGGAGATCTTCTGATAAAATGCACACATGGAAAAAGAAAGAAATATATCATTTTTGGTAGGGGTAATAAAAGTAGGAGAATATCAATAATTTGTTTTTTTAAAAGATTTTATTTATTTGAGAGAGAGAGAGAACAAGAGAGAGCAGAGAGCACAAGTGGTGGGGGTGGAGGGAGAGAGGAGCAGAGGGAGAGGGAGAAGCAGACTCCCCGCTGAGCAGGGAGCCTGATGCAGGTCTCAGTCCCAGGACCCTGAGATCATGTCTGAGCTGAAAGCAGATGCTTAACTGACTGAGCCACCCAGGCACCCTGCAATAATTTGTGTTTCAAAAAGTATTTTAGTAAGAAATTTGTTTCACTTGTTACATGATTCCATTAAAATATGGTTGCCAATTCTTTAGTGAATTAGTATAAAATCCTAACTAAATATTACATACCACTTATTCAATGAATGCACAATGATGTCCTATATAGGCAAAGCATTATGTTAGATACAGTATGGGGTAGGGACAGAGACATACAGAAAGTGACCCACACTTCCTACATTGCTCTCAAAAATATGCTAAATCTAGTTCAAGGGGCAAGATATACATTCTTGAAAATGAAGGTAAAAGTAACTTTTTAAAATTTCATATGAATTCTAATAGACAAATGTTAGAACATCTGCTGGATGAAATAGAAAATTCAGAGGAAACCAAACTGATCAGGAGATCAAAGTAGCAGCATAAATGGAAAACGTGAGCAAAGTTGAAGAAGTGGTAAAGCATAAAGCACTACGGGTCCCAACACTGGCCCACGAAGAGTGAAGGGTACTACTGCATGGGTAATGGAAATCCAGAAGGAAGGAGCACTTTAATTTAAAAAGAGATGTTCTGTAGAATGATGGAAGGGAGGGAAGAGTGACTTGCAGTCAGATTTCATACCTTGAAAGCTTTGGAAATTTACTGGAAGAGTTTCTACATTATCTTGAGACCACAAGAAAACCTGACAGGCTTCGATAAAAAAACAAATTTATGATCCAAGTGTTATTTTAGGAGGTTACATTCTGTGGGAGTGTTATTCTATCTATTGGGAAAGTGGAAGACAGAGTAATTAAAGATTAAGATGGCAGAATAAGTTTTGAACCCATCAAGCCTAGTGATCCCAGTAGAAATTAAAGAGAAATGTGATTATGAAATAACTGGCAAAGATCTTGGTTCCTGACTGTATGCAGGCAGGAAAGGTAAAAGGAGTAGAGGGATGGAAGGGCCAGGGATCAGGAAGAATCAACAAGGACTCTAAGCGTCATTTGTTGTTATTGTTGGAAACAAATTTGTAAGTTGTTTAAAATGTTTGATGAAAAAACAGAGGTCACATTTTTAGAATACTTATCCAAGATATTGTCAGAGGAAAGAAGTAGAGAAATAAAGTGATCATAAAAGTCAGTATATATGTTTGTTGGTCAAGTGGAGGAGGTCAAATAAAGCAGAGAAGAGGAAGTTATTTAATGGGGATAATTGAACACAAGGGATAGACACCATGGAGTGAGGAGAAAATCAAAAGATATAGGAGCAACATCCTACATGGATGGAAAGGATGGTGAGCAAAGATGGCCATCGGAAAAGAAACATGTAAACTTTTCCTCCAAGGTGGAAGAGAATAAAGAGAAGATGGGTGTGGAGACATATTTTGAGAAGTGGTTTGTGTAATGGTCAGTATCACAGATTTGGGGCTTGAGTTCATTTTCCTTCTGACTAGCTCTATAGCGTTAGGAAAACACTTACATTTCTAAATTTCAGAGCTTCCCCAAACTGGAGATACTAATAATACCTCTCTGGTTGGGTTACTGTAGGGAATAGGTGAGGTAAATTACATAGAACATTAGCACAATACCTGGCACATTGCAATCTAATAAATGAAAATATTGTTGTTATTTCAGATGGTTCCTTTTGAGGTGGAGATGGGCTCTTGAAACTTTGTGCTTGAAATAGTATATAAATAATTTGGCTATTCAGCCAAATTGTTTTCTTTCTTTCTTTCTTTTAATTTAATTTAATTTTATTTCTTTTCAGTGTTCCAAAATTCATTGTTTATGCACCACACCCAGTGCTCCATGCAATGTGTGCCCTCTTTAATATCCACAACCAGACTCACCCAACCCCACCTCCTTCCCTCCCAAGCCCTCAGTTTGTTTCTCAGGGTCCACAGTCTCTCATGGTTTGTCTCCCCCTCCAATTTCCCCCAACTCATGTCTCCGTTCTGTCTCCTAATGTCCTCCATGTTATTTCTTATGCTCTACAAGTAAGTAAAACCATATGATGATTGACTCTCTCTGCTTGACTTAATTCACTCAACATAATTTCTTCCAGTCACATCCATGTTGAAGCAAAAGGTGGGTATTCATTCTTTCTGATGTTATGCCTGAGTATTCGTGTCTAAGAGACCACCAAGGAGCCAACACCGATGCAATCACACAAGGATTTATTCAACAAGTTTAAGCTTGGGTCCAAGTATACCTGACACAGCAGAATAGGGACTTGGACCCCAAACCAGATTACAGTCAGAGTTTTTAAAGGAAGAGTAAGGGTGGACTCGGTGATAGGTGAGGACAAAAGGGATTAGGGATGATGCAAGTCTCTAAGGAATTTTGGAAGCAAGGTCTCCAGGACCTTGAGGGGCTAGCTATTGTTGGGAGAAAGGTTATTTATTACCAGTAATAAAAATCTTCTCGTGAGACCCTTTAGATGTATATCAGTGGGTCATATGCTTGGGAATGATTGCTGACACTACCTAGGAGGTTTAGAGATAAAGTTTCCTAAAGGAATTATTAAAGTAGACTTATAGGATCCTGGTTGGGCCTGTTAGAGTAGGGGGCCTGTCAGGCTAGGATTGTCCTTAGCAACACCTCAAGGTGAGGGCAGTTGAGTCCCCAGGGGAGAGCCACTCTGTCTGTTTCAAGGGCTTGTCAGTAGGTAAGGAATTTTAATGATTTTCTTCTGCCTCTGTTTCCCACATCATTCCCCCCTGAACAGTTTTGACCCTTATATCTTTAAGGTTGTTGAAGGTGGAAGGTCTCATCTTCTGTAACTTCTTCCTGCTGAATAGGGGCGTAGAGTTGTCCCTACCTACTCGGGTCAACACTGTTCAGTTGGGGAATATGTAGGGGAGTTATGAAAGACAGAGGCAGCTGAGTCCAGGAGAGACTGCTCAGGTGATCTTTCCAAGTGGAAAGGATCATCTGTGGAAGTTATGACAATGAAGGAGTTGAAGTCAGCTGAGGATACATGGGAGAAAATAGCAAAACATCTTCAGTGTTACAAAAAGAAAATGAAGCTCAAATAAGTTCAGTTTTTGCTATTTGACAAAAAACCCTTTTCCAGTCCAGGGGTTTAAATCAATCATTAAAGGAGAGAGGGACTGTTTAAAGTGCTAACCTGAGTAGGTCAGAACCCAATAAATATTTTGTGATAATCTGGAACATCAAGATGGCTGCACTTATGTCAGGGCTGGACTCGAGGTGGCTACAGCCTTGTTTTTCTTGGCCTCCACACTGATGGAGGCATAATACTCCATTCTATATATGGACCATATTTTCTTTATCCATTCGTCTGTTGAAGGGCATCTTGGTTCTTTCTACAGTTTGGCTATTGTGGCCATTGCTGCTATGAACATTGGGGTACAGACGGCCCTTCTTTTCACTACATCAGTATCTTTGGGGTACATATCCAGTAGTGCAATTGCAGGGTCATAGGGTAGATTTATTTTTAATTTTTTGAGGAATCTCCATTCTGTTTTCCAAAGTGGCTGCCCTAACTTGCATTCCCACCAACAGGTAGGAGGGTTCCCCTTTCTCCACATCCTTTCCAACACTTCTTGTTTACTGTCTTGTTAATTTTGGCTATTCTGACTGGTGAAAGGTAGTATCTCAGTGTGGTTTCCTTTGCCCTCAGGGCTCTACCCAGAAAGTTAATCCACCCACAGAACATTTGCATTTTAATAAGGGCCTTCAGGCCTAGGGGGAGAGGATGGAAGAGAAAAGGAGCTTTTGTGCTTCTCAAGTAACATCACAAAAATGAACATTCTTATGCCTCTCTTTTTGTAAGCTGATCTTGCTCTGGACCACATTTATAATAGGATTTTTGAAAAATTTTCTAGTTAGTTTCACCTAGTTGAAGACATATTTAATAATATGTTTAGCTTTAAATCATTTATAAATTCGCTTAAAGTCACAGAGCGCTTGTTGGGTTGGATTTCATTACAGCATAAGATTAAACTCTTGTAATACTGGGACACTGAACAGCGCACCTGCCACTTCTTTTGTCATCCCTGGTTTGCATTTCTGGAAGAGCGCACTCTCAAAAGACTGCACCTGCCATGCACCTACGGGATGGTGATAGAATTCTCCAGAAGGTTTTATCTTTTAGAGGGAAAGATGAATCAGAGAATGATTTGTACATTTGACTGATATTCTCTTGGTTTTGAATTATAAATATATGAAGTGACACCAAAGATTATTTGTGAGAAAGAAATATTTACCCAAATTGGTAAATATTTTTGGAGCCTAAGTTCTTTTTTTTTTCTACAATATCCATTCATTGACATAAGCATATTTTATTTTATATAAATAAAATATTGGCATATTTTATATATTTTATATAAATAAAACATATATATATATAAAATATTTATAATCATATACGTATTTGTGTTAAGATGACAAATACCAGAAAACATTCCAGTTATACTTGTAGACTTCGAAATGTGTTTCTGACATATAAAATAAAGTTTTGGATTGGATTTACAAAACAAATTAACTTAAGTGAAAGTTGTGTTCTCCTCAGACCCAAATGACTTAAAGGAGTTTATTCATGTCAGTACTTACAGCATGGACCCTGAAGGCATCATGGTCACAGAGGAAATCTCAATGAAAACAGTAAATCTTATGCTCTATATTGAATCAGAATTAAAAAACCTGAATTAACATATATTTGTGGTTAATTTCTCTTGTGAGAGTTAAATTTAGGAAATGGAAAATTCTATGAATTATGATATTGCATAAAAACATATTAATTTACTTCTCTGCCTCTTAGGGCAGTGTTGTGCAATTAAGGCAAGTGAAAGCAGAGAATTTGGCACAGTCACTACCGAGAACCAGGTAGTGATGGTGTATTTGATGAATGAGCTCACACCTGGTTCATATCCATAGCAAGACTCACCAGTCATGACTGCTTCTGTGATCCTGCAAATGCAACAGGTTTCAACTGAAACATGGAACACATCTTATTTCTAAGTGATAACAGATCAATTGCCTTCAAAGACAAGATTGGCATTCTGCTTCTCCCTGAAGCACAGAAATCCGAATGTAGATTAAAAAAAAAAACACAACAAAACAACAAAAAACGGATTTGGCATCTTCCTCTTTTTTTTCCCCTGCAATCCAATTTTTAAATAATTCATTAATTTCAAAGTTTTGTTTCGAAAAATAAAAAATCAAGCTAGTTTATTCTTTTCTAAAAGGAAAGTTCGCTATAACAATTAAGGTATTTCTGAATGCATTTTTCATTTGGCTCTTATAAAGTAAATTCTCTCTCTGAACAGTGGTTGCTTAAACTTGCCAAGCTTATGGCTCTCTGTTGATCACATAATTTAAAATAAATAAGCCTGGTTTTCTCATTAAACTACTTCCTTTTTTGTGAATGTTTTTGAGAATGACACTAACTTTTCCAGCCAGGGTAATATTACCAGCCAATTTCTTCATTTACTAGATATTTTGGACTGGACGAATCTTGTAGGTCTGGCTCCTTGGAGTGCAGACTAGAGGATATAGATTAGCATGCAGACAGTTTATTAGGGAAATGGCTTTTGGGTTCAGTACATATGTGGGAAGGAAAGGAAGAGTGACTGGGCTAAGGGAGATAGTAAGCTGTAGGGCAGTCTTACCTAAGGCCTCATCCCACTCCGGAGGAAGCTCTGGAATTGGGATTGCTCTTCAGAGTGATAGAGGAGGCAGGTGGCTAGATAGGAGCAGGGAACAAGTGCTTTCCCACTGATGAAAGGGTGGAGGTCAAGTTCCAAACAGCTGGGATAGAGCCCAGGGAATACCACATGTTCTCAATGACCACTGCCCAACAGTAACCTGTAACTTCATTATAATACATTTACACTGTGGTCTTTCCCTACTTCCTTCCAGCAGAGAATGGCTGCCATGACAGTTCCCACAAGGGTCATATAGGGCCAAGCCCCCTCCCCCTAATCCCTTAGATGATTGCCTGTAACCTTATCAGAAACTGCTAGCTATGACCCATAATCTGTCTAAACATAAAAAAGAAAAGACAACCCTGACCCAAAGTTCAGCTGCCACTTCTGGGTCTGCCCACTCTCCCATCTCAAGAGTGTACAGTATGGGGCACCTGGGTGTCTGTGGGTTAAGCCTCTGCCTTCGGCTCAGGTCATGATCTCAAGGTCCTGGGATCGAGCCCCACATCAGGCTCTCTGCTCATCATGAACCTGCTTCCCCCCTCTCTCCCTGCCTGCCTCTCTGTCTATTTCTCATCTCTGTCTGTCAAATAAATTAATAAATAAAATCTTAAAAATAAAAGGAGTGTACTTTCACTTAAACTGCTATTAAACCCTTGCTTGCTTAAGAGTTTGGCTCTGAATTCTTTCTTGGCTGAACTCTAGAACCAAGGCCAGGGAATAGGACATGACATTGAAAGAGCAGTTCTAAATTGGGACACTGTAGGTACTAGGCTGATATTTTCTTGCTCTGAATAATCATTGGATATAGTCTGCCCCCAGAAAACAGGCATGGGCCAACCTCATCATGGAGAGATTTCTGGAGAGGGCTGATAGCTATGGACCAGAACATGGCTTTACTCCTAGAACTGAAGGAATAGTCCTTCACACCTGGGAGAGAGGGGCTGCATAGGGTATCCTGGTATCCACTGCAAAGTACTAGTGCCATTAAAAAATGTGTAGCCTAAAGGATTCCAGACTGTCATCATCTTAAAAAAATGAATTTAGTAAAGTTTGTGTTAAACAAAGTGTAAATAGTTAAAAAACTGAAAATCACTTAAATTACAGTAATTGTTGAGATGGTCTAGATTCTACCTCTCACACAGATTTATTGTATTAGTTGTATTCTCTAACGACCTTCCTTTTAGCCTTCTTTTTTCAAAACAGTTTTTGGAAGCAAAGTTATAGAGAGAAGAAAAATGGACTTTGGAGTTAGATTTGACAGTGTATACACACTTAGGTTTTACTACTTACTAGATGTTCAGTCTTGGACAATAGCATCTTGGGACCTCTGTTTTCTTATTTTTACAAGTGAGGACAATCATAGGATGAAAATTAAGTGAGATGAAATTTTTAATAGAGTCCACCTTAAAACTTTTGACTTAGAAGTAATTTATCAAAAAAAAAATTGTAAAGAAAGAAAGAAAAAGTAGCTAAGAGTCCCCCCCCGCCAACTCTTGCAAATCTGAACCCATTGCCTTAAAAATTAATATCAATATTAGGAATTTTGTATTCTGCTGTTAACTTAAAATCATTCTTCTGTTTCTGGTAACGACATTCTTCTTTGGTGACATTAGTCTAAACAAAAAGAAACTGCAGTCTATAAGAAGGGAGTTTAATTAATGGTGCCAAGTATACTGGAAAAGAATTAACTTTCAAACTAGTTGGTTAGAAAACAACATTCTTAGCAAAAAACAAAACAAACAAAACAAAATGACTGCTTATTTTATCCATCTTTTCTTGGGTCATTAACTTTTTACCCCTTCCAATTAATATTTAAATTTTCAAAGCCTTCATAAAACTAGAGTGAATTTATTTCAAAATTATTTACCAAACTTAAAGCTATCTCACAAGAAAGATTGTTGACATTCTATTTTTAATCACTCACACTATCCCCAAGAAGGGGTGAGATACTAGAAATGGCGTCACCTCAAAGAAGAATGATGGCAGTGGTGGCTTGTCTTTAGCTACTAGATCTCCACATTTTCTTTTTCTCTATTTTAGTTCTGATCTTTAATTCCCTCTTGCTGTTTGGCAGCTTGGCAATATGATCTATTTTGTGTTCCTCATTTGCTAAAATGTACCTTTCTTCTCTCCCTCATTCCTTCAGATTCACTCTGTACATTCTGAGATTGAGTCTAACCAAACTATTGAGTTGGAAAGTGAAGAACCTATAATCAACTTAAGGGGCTAATCCTTTGTAGAGAGGATATGTGCATGCTAATTCAGCATCCTTTAGAGGGAATTTGTGGGGGAAGAAATCAGACTAGTAATGGAGGTTGGATCATGAAAGGTCTTATATGAAGTGCTAAGGAGTTTTAGAGTTTTTCCTATGTGCGATGGAGCCAGCTGAAAATTTTTGAGCAGGGAAATGGAATGATTAAATTAAATTAGGATAATTAAAGATACAATCACAATAGCCTTGTTCTGTTCCAAGTTCTGATATCTAAAAATTAATAAGCTAGAAAGATTTTCTGATCCTTAATATTGTTAGTGGACTCTCTACTCTATAAATAACCCTGATATGATCAGATTAAGTTCTCCTTAATATTAGGATATACTCTCGGAAGCTAAAAGTGTTTTTATTTAGTTTAATACATATTAAAGATGGACTAATCTTTTAAAATACCAATAATTTACTCTCCACTGAGGATGACAATCCTACTTCACTGAAAAAACTTTCAATTTCTTCACGTGCATTTCAATTTCTATTTTTTAACTAGATCCGCATTTTCAGTACACTGCTGGCCATTTCTGTATATGGTGCTGATCACTTTCTTCTCTCAATACGATGCAAGCCAGCTCATCTCTCTGACCCCTAGCTTCACCACTTAACTAACTTCTGCCACTGCATTTCACTTCCAATCAATCAGAGAGACCCTGATTGTCTACTTCAAAATGAATCTCAAATATTTGCCCCCCCAATATCCATTGTTATTATATTGGTTCAGACCCTTATCATTTAATTTAAATAGTCCCTTGACACTGACTCTGTCTCTAATTTCTCATCTCTCCAATGCTCTCAGCATGCTGCTATCATAGTTATCTCTCTAAAGTATAGTTTTGGTAATGTCATTTTCCCGGAGGGCCTTCTGTGATCTCACAGGAGTCAAGTCTAAACGTTTCAACATTCAAAGTCAGTCACAACCTGCTGATATTCTTTCTTCAGCAAGGTCTACAAAAAGGAACTCTGATTCATTTGGAGTAAATTGCTGATGAAAGTAATAATTAAAAAAAAAATCTGAATGGAGGATAAAAAGTTAAAACTCCCCTGTGGTAATGTGTTTTGATGCTTGGGCAGAAAGAAGGGATTGGTTATCTGAGTGTTGGTGGAAACTGGTGCTGGACGAAGGGGTCTGTTAAGATAAGCGAAGTTTAAGATTAAGGGAGCGGCTTCTCTGATATCTGAAAAACTCAGTGAAACAGACAGAAAAGCAGGTGCTTGAAATGGTTGATGGCAAAGCTCTGACAGGGACATCCTTTGGGAGGTAACAGTGACAGTTAAGTGAATTAGAAAAGAAAGACTGAGGTGATTTACCAGTGACCAGAATCCTAGGAAAAAATAATTCTCTATGAATTTCCCAATCACCAAAAAAAGGAGCGGATATTTTTTACAAATTGAAAAGAACTGAATTAATGGCTTTGTTGCAAATCAGAATTTCAGCTCGTCATGGCCTCAGAGGAATATTCTTCCACATTTTGTGGGCTTTGTCTCCCAATCACACGCTCTTCTCCCCTATAGACTCAACCTCTCCTGAATCACGCTGCATCATTCCTTGTTGACTTTGTGTACCTCTAGACTCCTGCATGTTTGGTTCCCTCGTTGTGAAATTCCCATTCTTTCCCCGGTGGATCAAAATTCCAAAAATCTGTATTGAGAATCAGTTTAAGCCACTCTCTGTGTTCTTTTTGGTAGACAGCAGTAGTCATGGGAAACTGACTTGAGGGAGTCTAATACTCTCCCCATCCTCCACATTCAGATTTTCATTAACACAGATCTCAGACCAAATGCTGTCTCTGACATATACTTATACACACACACACACACACACACATACACACTTAATCAACAAACAGTTATAAAACAGTATACATCCTATTTCCCAGTGCAGTGCTCCATGAATTCCTGGATATAAGAAATCCTTGGAAATCATATAAATCTGGGTTAAATCTTCACTCCACCCCTTAGCTTTTGAATGACCTCAGACAACTTACTTAGCTTTTCCGATCTTCTCTTTCTTCATCTATAATTTAGGGTGGTGACACAGGCATGCGGATATTCTAGAAACAATATCCACTAGTGTGCTGGATTTGTCATGGAGCTGAAGGAGTGTGCTGGTGTGGTGGAGTCGAGTGGTAAATTTTCAGGAATTTTATGAGACAGTTGTTAACATAGTCATCTAAAAAATCAAATTATACAAACTTGCAGTTAAAGAAGTTCTATAGAAAATAAAGGCAAGCAACGTTCAAAAATTATGACCTCCTAATTTTTTACTACCTCTTACTATTCTTCTATGTTCTTAATGCTACTTATGTCTATAGTATAATGTGCCATGCCTATCTCTGTTCAGCTTTGGTTTCGCTTGGGAGCTGGGAATCAGACACGGTGGGAGTATCACACCATGGAAATCAGCAAGTGCTGAAAATCAGAGTTGGATGTATCATTTTGTTGATTGTCTCTAGACTTAAAAAGTTAGGAGGAAAATGTCAATAATGTGAATTAAACTCAAAGCTATGTCAAGGTTGTAGTTTTTACAGAGCAAATAGCACAAAAAATGAAGAAATCTATCTTCAGTCTTCAGAAACTATGATCAAGTCTATAAAGTTGTTCATATCATGGACAAACCATTGAAGTTCCAACATAAGATGGGACATTTGCAATTGTGTTCATTTATTAATTGCAAACACTGTGTATAGACACAGAGGCTAGCAAAAATCAATGAATGGGTTCAGCAAGAATCTGTCTATATGAAAATTACAATGAAGAATATAGTATATTTTATTATTTGTGAATTGTATGTTACATATGTTTATGTCATTAAGTTTTAATTTATGTCATTAATTTTATAATAAATTAGGAATATGTAGACCTATATACACATATCTGTTTTTTTCAGAGTTAAGAACTTATCAGCACTCTTTTGCATATATCCTTCTCTTAAGTTTCTGCTCAAATGTCACATTCTGCATTAAGTCTTTTTGGATCTTGCCTGAATTAGTATTAAACGCACCTTCTGCCTTCCATAGCAACTTGGGACCTAATTAAATTGCTTTTTATCCTAAAGAGTAATTATTTGTGCGTATATCTGTTCACCTTTCTATATTGTAAACTCCTAGAAGACAAAAGAAAAAGTGTTCTAAATCTTAACCTAGGAATGGAGTGTAGCATCTAGCATAAAATTATATAGTCAAGACTCTAAGGAAATATTTCTCAAAAAATTAAAGATTTCACCAGATATGATTTAGAAAGCATAACATTCAGTTTCCCTTTTCCAGTGAATTCTAGAATGTCTTTTCTTTGCCCATTAGGAGATTAGCTGACAATAGAGTGGATTTGAAGTTAAAAAAAAAAATTAATATTTTTCTTTCACCACATCAGTGACACGTACCACATTAGTAAGTCTCTCAGAATTAATTAATTAATTAATTTTAAGAAAAACCTTCTTATTCACAAAATATTCTTACTAAATAAGAAAAATTTGGGCCAGCATAAGACTACTAGGTACTGAGCCAGCTTTTTCTTTCCTGTATTTTCCTTGGTCTGATGGGGAAACTGAGTAGCAAAGTACTAAATAACTATAAAGTGAGTGAGTGATAGAGCTGGAATTTGAACTTTGGCAGTTGAGCTTCAGAGTTAAATTTGCCAAAGAGGTTTTCATATCCCAGAAAGAGACTGTCTTTTGAAAGAATAATGAACTTTTTGTGTTCTAAAAAATTAAGTGCCTGAAAGACTCTGAGGATAGAGTTTATCCATAAACCATAATTTTGGGAAGAATTAACGATACTGTAAGATGCAGATTTTCCCTCAAAAGGAGATAACATTACACTGTCTGAGAGAGGAAAGGAAAGAAAGAGGAAAGCTAGCTTCTGCAGGGTTAGATATTGGTGTGGTCTCAGAAAATATGGTGCTATACTGATCAGCTCTGCCAGGTTAGTAGGGGAGAGGAGCATTATCTCCCAGATAGATTTGAGTGGGGGGAGATCCAAGAACAAAGAGGATCCAGGTCTTAAGCCCAGGCTATAGCCTGGGGAGAAATAATCCTCCTGAGGAAGCCCATTCGAGAGCTACTCCCAGCTCGTCAGAGAAATGGTGACCAGGACAGTCTAAGGCAGAGGAGACCCAGGAGGGCACCCTGACACTCTGGGGTCCCTGGGATGATAGAAGTGCAATTCAACAGTTTCCCATAGCTAGAGGGCATGAGAGGATTGTAAGGGTCCTACCAGTCACGAGAAATCCATGCTATCGGCTCACCTCCCTCAGGTACTGGAACTGATGTTCAAAGACCAGCCAGAAGGAATGATGGTTCACAGAGGCAATATGATATGGAGCACTTTCCAGGTTTAAATTCAGAGCTAACCGATTTTTAACCAGGATTTATGGAGTAATTTCCAATTTCACTGAGTTTACCTGAGGGATGATTAAATAAGGTTTTATGCATTAGAGAGAATAGCTTTTAGAGAAAGTATTAAATTGAATTGCAGAAACTAAATTTAGAATTTTTGTAAACTAGAGTGGGAAACTATGAAATTCAAACTGGTGTATACCCTCCTCAAAAGGGTATATGTCCATTTAAGAGACAATAACTGAAATACAATAGAGACTTAGCGGTCATGTATTCATTTGATATATATGGGCAAATATTTGTGTGTGTGTGTGTATATAACAGATATGTACATACAGGCATACACCTTTTGACTGTGACTGATTTACAGATTATTTATTTGTCTGTTTACAGAACACCATACTTTGCTGGCATGTATAGTTACTTTTTTGAAGATGTCACAGTAGTTAAAAGTGCAGGTCTGGAGGGGAGCCTGCGTGGCTCAGTTGGTTAAGTGTCTGACTTCTAGGCCTGCCTCAGGCTCCCTGCTTAGCGGCAAGTCCGCTTCTCCCTTTCCCTTGGCACCCCCTTCCCACTCATGTGCGTGCTTTCTCTCTCTCTCTCAAATAAATAAACAAAATCTTAAAAAAAAAAAAATAAAAATAAAAAGAGTGGAGGTCAGGGGTCCAGACTCCTAGAGTTTAAATCCTGACTGCTTCATACTATGTGTGGGACCTTGGATTAAGTTATTTGACCTTTTGCAGATAGAGTTCCCTCACCTGTAGGTCTTCACAGGGTTGTCAAGAAAATCAAATGTGTTAATATCCTTAACGTATAGAGCGGGGCACGTGCCTTTTATGTCCTCCAGAATGTTAGCCACAGTTATTCCGTGCGGCCTTCAGTCAGCCTGACTGTATGTCATGCTCAGCCTTCTTTCCTTGTCTTCATTTTGGTGAGCCAGGATGTGCAGTCATCAGCAGTGGGCGTGACCTCCACGCTCCTCAGACTCTGCAAAATCTGCAGTATCACTTGGAGAAGTTTGGACTCATCCCAGGAGCAGGTTTTCTGAGTGTGTTACAACCTACCACATCTAATTCCAACCCCTTCACTCTCTTACCTACCTTTTGTTTTTTTTAGTCTTTTTATGGGAAAGGAAAGTTGCCTTTGAAAAGAGTAGAAGAGCAGTTCTCTCCTGAATAATCATGGAGATCACCTTTTAAAAAATTGACTTTTTAAAAAGTGAGTGTTGAAGAAAGTTATGGAATGCTTTTAGTTATAAAAACTCATGTTTCCTTTGTGTTCATTTAAATTGATACCATGGGATGGGATTGTGTTTTCCGTCCTTCATCATACTCTTCAGTGTCCACGTCAGCGATTGTTGCTTCTAAGGAATGTTTTGCTGCTAATGTTTTGAAGTCATGAATCCATTCTCTGATCTACTGGTTTTAGAGTTCTCTCTCTTTTTCATAGAGAGAGATACAGCAAGAGAGGAAACACAAGCAGGGGAGTGAGAGAGGGAGAAGCAGGCTTCCTGCTGAGCAGGGAGCCTGATGCAGGGCTAGATCCCAGGACACTGGGATCATGACCTGAGCTGAAGGCAGACGCTTAATGACCGAGCCACCCAGGCGCCCCATTAGCTTTGCCCTTTTTAATTTAGATTCATGCATGAATTTATTGGCATTTAGCGAGTATTTGCTTTTACATTAAAGAAACATGAGTTATCAATAGTTGGATGATTATTTCTGTTTATCAACATGTCACCGCCTAAAGCCTCTGGTTTCTGGAGTGACTTTAATAGAGAGACCAGCAAAAACATGCAATGGAACTGTGATTTTAAGAGAACGGGCTTAAAGGATCTAATACTACCATCTTGAAGAGGATCAGCAAGTAGCTTGTTTCTCTGGCTTTAGTTACTAAGTTATCAAAAGAAAACTGATCAAAATTAGAATTTAAAGTCAAACTTTGAAATAAAGAATATCAATCTGATTTAATTAATTTTTCTAAAGCCAAAATAATTTCTATGCTTTTCTTTCTTTGCAAATTTAAAGACTGAAATATAATTGATGTTGTATATTTAGTGGCATAGACTCTAATATTTTGTCCTTTGACATTTGTTTTATGTTTTTGTCAGGGACCCATTAGGTTAAAAAAAAAAAAAGCGATTTCTAGGAAATAAGGCACTATTTTCTTTACTCTTTACTAGGAGTAAGTACTCCTTAGGCTGAAATTGAGTAAAATTCTGAAAATTTAAGAAAATGTGACATGGTTTCTTGGGAAGTCTGAGAAATCATTGAAAACATGATATTGTATAAATCAAGTCATTTACCTTCTTACTTGTCAAAATATAAATTCTACATCTTTTCTTCTTTCTTTTCTTTTTTTTTTTTAAGATTTTATTTATTTATTTGACAGAGAGAGAGAGATCACAAGTAGGCAGAGAGACAGGCAGAGAGAGAGGGGAAGCGGGCTCCCTGCTGAGCAGAGAGCCTGATGTGGGACTCGATCCCAGAACCCTGAGATCATGACCTGAGCCGAAGGCAGAGGCTTAACCCACTGAGCCACCCAGGAGCCCCTAAATCTTTTCAAGAAAGAAAACTTGAAATTGCATATCTCACTGAGAATTATGAACCTTTTGCATGAGACGCACCTGATTTAAGACAGACCTTGGGGTCCCAGGTTCTTCATGTGTAAGATGAAGTTTATTAGATTATCCATCCAGCTCTAATATTCTTAATTTTCATAAAACTCTAAGTGAAAAATAAGCAAAAATGATTCTAAAAGAAAATATTTATCAAAGGCACTTCTAATGATTTTTATACCTGTATTTCCACCTGAGTAATTATAGAATTAACTTAAAGCAAATCTGTAATAGCAGTTACTTAGCTTGGTGTTACCTGATTAATTTCATGCTCTTGCATTTCATGATGAAACTTCAAAGTTCTATGGCCTTTATTATACAATCCACGATAGTGCTGGTGGTGTGCACTTGAAATTTGGGAAAACACTAGGGATTAAACCCCACCTGCGATAGTCTACTAGTAGTTTCCATGGTTAAAAAACAAAAACCAAAACAACAACAACAACAAAAAACCAACCTAAATGACCTCATCAGTTTCTAATTTCCATAATGTTCTAATTGCCCTGCCCAAGAAAAATGCCACATTTTATTTCATTCACAATTTGTGGAACTCGATATCATTATTATTCTTTGTATATGTGCATTCATCTCAGGAATATCTCAGCTCTTGACATAAGGTCTTATTTCTTTCCTTAATGCAGAGTCTGTCAGGTTTTACTAACTCTCAAGTGCCTCTGCAAATCTGAGAAAAGTTCAGTGGCAGGAAATGATTCTCCATAAAATTCTGTAGCAGTTTCAGCAATGAAAAACATAATGCATTTCGAATAAGTAAAATTGGAAGACAATGTGGTTGTATGTTCTCAGTTGTTCAGTCTTAGTTCCTAGAGATTATATATATATATATATATATATATATATATATATTCACCAAATGGTATTATTCTGCTTTAAACTAGAAATCTCAATGGAATTGGCTTTCTTGGACAAACCTTGTAAAAATTAAATCTTCTGCAGGGTGACATCAGCATCACTGACAAGTTCAGTAACGTCTGTCCTTATCTAGACTAGGGCTGATAGTAGGATGTGCTGTCACAGAACTGGGCTCCTTTCCAGCAAAGCTGACAATAGGATTCCTAAGTCATAAAGGCCAGGTGGTGGTGCAAGGTGTGTGTAATTATTACAATCAGTGGCAAATTTGGAGTGGCAGCCAAGAAAGCTCAGCCTTCAGAGAGGTATAGAGATGGTATTCCTAAGGCAAGAGTGAAGGGAGTCAATAAGGGTGCTATTTAATTTATACAACCAAGAAAAATCGAGGGTGGATAAGCAGGAGACTGAAGATGACTACCCCAATAAAAAGCCATGATTCCTTACTCAGTGTTGTACCTGAGCCAATTCTCAGCGCTGGAACCCATTAACTGAAGGAGAAGCACATTTCTAGGAGGATGGATGCTGCAACAGTGCAACAAGTGTATTCAGTCACGATTCTCCAGTTTTGTTTCTAAAGTGAATTATAAACATGAACTCTTGTAAGTGTGCATGGTGGAGAGGGAATTACCCAGATCTTTAGAAGATTATTGGACAACGACTCCAGTTGGTCGGGGACCCAAGGTGCCAACACAATCCTCCTGTTAGCATGGGGATGTGTTACCCCAGGTAAGAAGTGGACTTCAGGAGGGGCCCTGCTTACAGTGGGACCACTATGCCCAGAAACCTATCCTGTGGTCATTTCTCCAATGCATAATTGGAGTGCATATACTTGGTAGTTGACAGAACCCTCAAATTGTTCTTAATCTTTGAGGTATCAGCTCTTATAGTGGGGAAGGCCAGCTAGAAGTCTCTGAAACTTTCTCTTTCTAATGCAATACTGCATCTTGGGAGTGAATGATAGAAATTAGTGTCATGCTAACAGAATATGGGGTGGTCTCTATTATATTCCCATTAAATTAATTAATCTAGTCTTTACATAAATATGATGGATCATGACAAATGACAGTGAAATTCCATGAAGTTAATCAATCAGTAACCTTAACCACAGCTGTACAATTGCTGGTGTTTTTGCAACTACAGATGAATGAAAATTCTGTTATACAGTATACTGTTATTGAGCTGATGAATGCCTTCCATCCCATCTATGTCAGGAAAGAGGATCAGAAATTGTTTGCATTTACTTAGCACAGACAGTATTATACATTTATTGTGCTGCCCCAGGTCTATGTTAAAATCTCTTACTGTCTGCCATAATATAGTCAAAAAGGGCCTGGACTGATACCCTGTGGTATATCACATTGGTCTGATATATTAAAAACATCATGTTAATAGGACCAGCTGAGGAAAAAGTATGTGCCTTGTGTTAAGATACATGCATTTCTAGGGTAGGAGACAAACCCTATGAAGATTCAGGAGCCTACCATATCAGTGAAGTGTTCAGTGGTATTAATAGACTGGGGAATTCGAGGACATCCCTTCTAATTCTAGCATATTCTATGCAAATTCTAGCATATCTCACCTTGCACTACTAAGAAAGAGATTCATTTCTTGGTATAAATATATATTACGATCTGGAGACAGCATATTATACATTTGGAAGTACTCTTCTAACTTATATACTGGTTATGTGAAAATCTGCCAGCTTTGAGTGGGATGCTAAGCAAGAAAGACATCTGTAGCAGATCCAGGCAGCAGCAGAAAACTATGTCTCGTTCAGAAAGTAGCAACTGGAATGTTATTGGTCCTTTGTAGGGACCTGATCTTGGAACGTCAAGTCACCAGTCTCATGAGGTCAGAGATACTCTTCTTTAGCCAGATTGTGCTGACCAAGTCACAAGTTCAGGCAAGCTGAGCAGTAATCCAATACAAATGGAAGTGATTCCACAAGTTCCAGACACAAACAAGACCACATGGCGCAAGTAAGCGACACAATTAAGTGGTATAAACCCTCTTGCCATCTTATGTACCATTTCTCACCCCTGGCTTCACATGATGTTGAGGTCCCTTATGACCACCTTATAGAGGAGGAAAAGGTTAGCTCGGTTCGTTAATGAGCTTGCTTAGGATACGGTGATAGCTGAAGATGAACTGCTGCTCTCTATCCCACTTTTTCAGGACGGCCCTGAAAAAAGTGGTGATGGGAAATCCTTGCATTGGGCAGAGTTCTGGGTGGTGCACTCAGTCATTTGGGTAGGGCACTTTGTGTGACTCAAGACATGAAACAAAGTAAGAATATACAGGGGTTCATGGATGTTAGCACTGATCAAACAGGATGCAAAAAGAGAAAAATTGGAAGATTTTTGGGTTATGGACATTGGGGAGGGTATGTGCTACGGTGAGTGCCATGAAATGTGTAAGCCTGACGATTCACAGACCTGTACCTCTGGGGTTAATAATACATTATATGTTAATAAAAATAAAAAAAAATTGGAATATCTGGCTGAGGAGGGGGGAAAGGCATGTAGGCTTTGCTATACAATAAGATGTTCTTGTCCTGGTACTTGTGCTGGTATCAGATGTAAACACTCACTGGAAACATCCACCTTTGAAAAGACATTAAACGAACAAGTAGACAGAATGACTTGGCCAGTAGATCCCAGTTAGGCTCTGTCATTAAGTAGCCAAAGGCCAGTATACAGGTTGACCATATGGAGAGTAGTTATGGAAGAGTGAATGGGCCTAATAGCATACTCCGACTCACCAAGTCTGATCTAGGTGTCAACACTGCTGAATGTTTAACTTGCCAGCAATAGAGACCAATACTGGGCATCTATACACCACCTGAGACCAACAAACCACGAGGAACAAATTGACTGTATCAGACCCTTTCACCTTGAGAGGACAGTTAGGATCTTGATTGGGATTGGCACATATTCTGAGTACAAATTTGCCTCTTTTGCACTAAGCCAATGCCAGGTTTGGAGAGCTTGTAGCTTCTTTGATCCACCAATAGAAGATCCCAAATAGCACTGCATGATACTAAGGGATTTACTTTAGAGAGAAAGAGGCACAGAGTGGGCATATGAACCTATCACATACTGTGCCACCTGTAAGCTACTGGCCTGACATGGAAATAGAATTGTCTGTTAAAGATGCAGCTGTCATCAAGTCTGAGAGAACACCTTGAGAGGATGAATATTTATATGATGCTGTGTCCTCAGAACTAGAATATATGACCCAGGAAACAAAAGTGGAAGTATAGGAGGGTTGGATGGCTCAGTCGGTTAAGCATCTGACTTCAGCTCAGGTCATGATCCCAGGGTCTTGGGATTGATCCCCATGTCGAGTTCCCTGCTTCTTTTCCCTCCACAGCTCCTCCTGCTTGTGCTCTCTATCTCTGTCAAATAAATAAATAAAATCTTTTTTAAAAAGTGGAAGTATAAATGATAACACTACTTTTAGTGACCCATTTCTGCTTCCCATATTTCTGACATCCTGTAGGTATAGAGGTCCTAGTTCTCAAAAGGAGAACACTTTTACCTGGGGACACAATAAGATTCTCATTGACCTTTAACAAAGATAGGTTGACTGATCACTTAGGCTTTTCATACTAAGAGGCCAGCAGGCAAGGAGATGAATTATCTTACTGGCATTGGTAATTGAACTTGAGTATTAGGAGAAAATAATGTCACTGTAGTACAATGGGGTACAGGAGACATTTTGGTGTCAGGTAATCCATCGGGGCATCTTTTGTTTATCATGTTCACTTTGATGGTAATGGATAATAGAACAAGCATGGCCTGAGAAGGGGCTAAGATTCCCTGCGAATGAGGATCTGGGTCACACCTATGGGCGAGACAACCTGAAATGCCAGTCCAGCAATGCGGGTGTTGGAATAGAGGGCTGAGGACTAAGAGCAATGACCTTGAAAGTGACTGAGGATCAGGGCTACTGTTTGTTCTACTAACCTCTTCTTCTAAGGGCCTCAGGAAGCTATTCCCTGGTGGGACAAACTTATTCCAAGAAGCACATAGATCTGAGTAGTACAAGAGTAGATTGTAGGGAATACAATGGTGTTCTACTCCGATCCATTGTTGTTGTTGTTGTTGTTATCAGCTCCACTGAAGTATCATCAACTCAGACCCATTCTTTAGGCCTAATGTACTTACTTATTGGTATACCAGCTGCTGGTTTCTTACAACGGAGTGTCTCCTTTTGAATTGCTCTAGCTCCAAACAAGGGCCTCACTTCCAGTTGACTGGCTGACTGGTTAATGCGGGTGGACCTACAAAGCCTCACCCTCTTTCTTGTATTTGGGACAATTCAGAAGGACCATTACAGTCCACAGCTCCTAGGAGAATTGTCAGAGGTCTCAGTTAAAACCACTGTGTACTCAGTTTTTACCTCTGCTAATGTTGCCGTCCTCACTTTTTTATAGATATTTTCTCAGAGCTGTCTTTAGAAATATTTCTGTATGCCTCTTGCCAGCTCCCAGTCTTGTTTCCACAGAACCCGATCTAAGACAGATGGAGATAATATTCAGGTCATTCATAAACCCAAGTAACTTGGGGAATGTTTCCAGAATTAAATTAAGAACCATACATTTTGAATAGTGGAAAGAGTATACCTTCCCCCTATCTATTCTTTAACAAGTTTCTGGATAATTTGAACAAGGTATATTCTGTGTTCTAAGCTAAAGTGAATTATTGTGGACTTAAAAAATAAAGGCTATATTGGCAATTGCAGAGATTACTTTCTCTATTTCTTTTTTATTTTATTTTATTTTATTATCAGTATTCCAAGTACTTTCTCTATTTCTAAATTTCTTTAGCTCTCAGAGGTTGGTGTACACATTATTTAGCATGTAAAATCATATTCTAATGTCATCTCATTTTATGTAAAATTAAAGTGTGAATTTTCTTTTTTTTTAAATATATTTTTCTCTTCTTTAACCCTAACATTAAATTCTTTACACAAATTCATGTTAATTCAACTTCTCTAAAATACATAGCATAATCCATATATTCTTTTAACAGCCGCCCACACAAAAAGAAAATATTATTATCAAGTACATATTTTTGACTTAAATTTCTGATGCAGAATTTCAGTAAATTCTTTCTGGTAATATCATATGCATCACAAAGTAATACAGTGCTGCAATGATAATTATGTGCTATAAACGTGCTTTTGCATGGGGATCCTGAACGAGTATGTGAGCCCATATCCTCTTTGCTACTCACATAACATCAACAGTTCCTGTTTTGTCTGACTAAATTGACTTAATGTCTCACTGTTCTTTTTTTTTTTTAATTTGATGGTGAAAGGGAAGTCTTAGTTTTAAATTCTGAGTATGCCCTACTCAAATTGAAATAAAAGGCATTCTTTAACACTGACCAATATTTTCTATGTCTTAAGACACCAAAATGCTTGACATTCAATTTTCAAGACACTATATATCAAATTGTTGCTGAAAAAAATATTGAAAGGAAGTTTTATTTTCTAAAAAAAGTTAAATCAAATCAAATTAAAACTAAAACACACATTTCTTTCCTATACCCTCTACACATTCACACTCCACACTCACCCCCTCACATACACATGGTACACCATCTTAGTCAATACTTTGCGCAATTATTGTGGTTCTCAAACCTTAGGGAGCTTCAGAATTGCTTGGAGAACTTAGGAAAATTACTTATATTCTGGAGATTCTGATTCAATGGGGTTGACATAAGGCTTTGGCATATGAACTGTCCTCCAAAACTCTGGGTGATTCTAAGTTACACCAAGTTTGGGTTCAGTTGAAATAAAAAGAAAGTTTTTTTTTTTTATTGGGTGGCTTTTTTTTTATCTGGGTGGCTCAGTGGGTTAAGCCTCTGCCTTCTACTCAGGTCATGATCTCAGGGTCCTGGGATCGAGCCCCGCATTGGGCTCTCGGCTGAGCAGGGAGCCTGCTTCCCCCTATCTCTCTCCCTGCCTCTCTGCCTACTTGTGATCTCTTTTTCTCTGTCAAATAATTAAATAAAATCTTAAAAAAAAATCTAAAAAAAAAAAAGGAAGTTAAATGGTACAAACTAGCTGTTAATAGTTTATACACAATTTGTATATGAGGAATTTAATGTCAATGTTGTTTATCTATCTATTATCTATCATCTATCTATCTATCTAAAAACATTTGCTTTGGTGACAAAGCCAAGGCTCTGAGAAGATCTATATGAGAATATTGATCGCTTTGATCATACTGATATGTCACTATGAATAATTTGGTATCGTATTTGAGATTTCCCAGACTATGTCTGTGTAAGAGTTTTTTACAATAGTGAAAACACCAGCAACAGCTAATTTTGTGACCCAGCACATTTGAATCAGGTAATCAAGGGAAACTTCCTCGTACTCCCACTGGCATTCTGATTTCAAGAATTTCTTCCTTCCAGGGAATTTTAGAACAAATTTAAAGGTTTAGTTGCCATTCTTCACTACTGAGCTAGACAATTTAAACAAAATGACTCCACTTCTTTATTTATAATTTCCTCATTTTATGAAATAAGGATGATCTTGAGGGAGCCTTCTTCAACTTCATGTCTATGTTATATAGACTGGAAAAGATGAACAACAGGCCTTTCTCAGCAGCATGAAAAAGAAAATTATAAAAGTCAAGAGCTAAACTTGCTGCGGGAATGGAGGTTGGGGAGGGGGAAATCAACTATGTTTTACCTTTGGAGGCTCAACTTTTCAGGTTATTAACTGTCTGCATCTCTCATTTTTGGAAACTCATTGCCTTCTTGAAACAGAAAATTGAGGTGGTAAATGTATTTTACTCCCTATTCCTTAAATTTTATACAATGGATTGTTTGGGAAAAAAAATAGAAAATTCAACTGAGTTTTATAAAAACAAATAAAGATTTAAATCTTTAATTTCTTCCTAATTTATTGAAGAAGACAAGCCATTGTTTGGGCTAAAATGTTATTTCTACCTTCGCCCTGGTGTTCTTTTCTTAATATGTATGAAAAGACTATCTTGCCTAAGAAGACTATGAACTAAAAATAAAATTTGCCTTCAATTTTACTCCTACAAAAATCTGACATCTATAATGAAGTCTTATTAAGAAAGACCCTAATTTTATAATAGATGAGACCATCTGGAATACTCCACTTCAGTTTTCAGTATCATGTTTAAGCAATGCCTTTAGAACATTTTCTGTAGGCTGTCTATAAAGGGATTCTCATTTTTTCCTTGGAATATGAATCATACTTTTTACTAGCCTGTTGGCAAATTAAAGATTGATAATTTGAACAAGTCAATAAGGACACATTTCTTTCTTGATAGAGTGTCATTCAGAAAATTTAGTGCAGGTGCAATTTTTTTTGAAATAGAAAATATTAATTTAATTATAATTGCATCATTGGAAGTGTAAACAATAAACAGGTTTATGTTTGAAGGAGGGAATAGAAGACAGCCATTTTCCCCTTACTTGTGATTCAATATTGATTATTTGTAGCCATAGAAATGAAGGAATATAATTGCCTTATCATTCATTTTGCATTTTCTGCCCTACATAATTCTCCTAAAATGAGTGTACATCTATCTTGCCTTTGTTTTGGTTCTTTCATAATAGGATGTGAGGTCTTTCTGTATGCCCTGATTTTTATGGTTTTTAAGTACACGTGCACTTTTTGTGGTACTTGCAGAAACAAATAACACTTTAAATGTCCCTTATAAAGATTTTATTGATACAGTTGATTTCTGCTTTTTTTGGGAAAGATTTAATAGAAAACTTCAGAAAAGTCTATAAAGATTATTAATATAATTCTTACCACAAAGGACACCTGGCAACTTACAATGTTCAAAATTATCATATGAAAACCAGCCCAGGTTGTGTTTTCACTAAGTATGAAATACACATTTGCTACTCCAGCAAAATTTGGTGATTTATGAAGCTGCAGTAGAAGTCAGTGTCTTTGGTGGGAGAAAAGAAGACTATACTTCTCTCCTGGGTACATGTTATCAAAGTTTTGGCCCTACTTTCTGGCTGTCCACTGAGGCTAAAATATTTACCCTGGCCATATAAGATAGTTGGAGCAGAATATAAAATTCTCTTGTAGAACTTATTAAATCAACAAAATTCAAACCTTATAGTTAGTAGAATGTTGCTCATCCCACGAATTTAAGCTAGGTTTATGACTTTGATGTTTGAAGCCAGAATTTTTATCAAAAGGAACTTTGTGTATATAATTTCTCTATAAGGAATATACAACACCTAAAATAAATTTTCAGACCTTTAATGAAAGGTATTCCTAGAATGGAAGGCAGTGCCTTTAAAACACAATGTATTGGTTCAATTAGGAAAAAAGATACATCAATATTTAGAAAATGACAGAGTTCAAGTTGTTTGCTCATATAGTTAATAGTTTTTGAGCAACGATGAAAGTTAAGGCTCAGTACTATCTACTCTGAGGGATTAAAAATTAATGTAAGACATGGTCTCCAAGCAAAAATTAAACAAACAAAGTTAAAAAAATAAAAAATTTTTAAAAAATCAAAAGAAAAAAAAACATGCAAAAAAAAATTCACACATACAAACAAAAACTGACCTTGGGATGGTCTTGTCTACTATTCAAGGCATAACGTGATAAACATCCCAAACTCATGTAGGAGTAGTATTCTAGAACTAAAATTAAAAGATTTTGCTCTGACCGTTGATTATAGAGTTCCTAACTTGGGGCCTTAAACAATGTGAAGGATTTAAATAAAAAACTCAGTAAGGGAATTTCAGTCACAACTGAGGGGACATGGAGCTGGAGAACTGATGGTATTTGTGTCAGAGAGCATAGATAATGGGGCCTGAAGTTTGTTCCTCTGAAAAGTCACAAGTAGGTTGGGCTTATATAAATTCTAGGGAATATGGGACATTCTGTATTGGCATGTTGCTTTAGGAAAGGCTCAGAACACAGGTGGATTAAAAAAAAATTTTGAAATGAGTCCTTTCTTTCAGACACTTCTGACAAGGAAAAAAAATAAAAGCAGAAATAATACTAATAGAGTCACATGGAGGACAGGGCATAAGGTTGCCTTGGCAAGATTAATAATCTTCATTGGCAATGACCCATCTAACCTTTTCTCTATCCCACTGAGGATCACTTATCGCACTGAGGATCACAGAGCCCAAACACTGTTCACAATATTTTTCTTACACCTTCTCTCAGTCTTAAACACGTTTAATTTACTTTTGTTGAAAAAAAAAAAACAAAAAACCTAATATTCCTTTCAAGTGCCAATACTTTTCACTCTTACCTAATGCATGTAAGATATAAAGTTGGTGGCTTTGGGCCAGGGATTCAGGTGAAAAGTGAATTTGGTGTCACTCTGTGGATGATTAAAAAGGACTGATTTATAGAATGCATTCAATCAGGCCAGTTGACTATAAAACTGTAATGAAGCCAGCAGAACAGTGGCCCAAGATTTCTGAAGAAGTTAGGGATCTTTTTCCTAACACGACCTTTCCCCTAAAGTTGCTTCTCAACTTTTCATGTGCATAGGTGGAACTTGTTAAAAATGGGGATCCTGACTGAGCTGTCTGGGGTGACATCTAAGATTCTTCTTGGCTAAGAAATGCTCAGGTAATGCTGCTGCTACTGGTTCGTGAACCAAACTATGAGCAGTAAGACTGTCCAAAAGCTGATGAAGTCTGACTAGATGGAGGAGGGACAGAGGAGTGGTCTCCTGACGGGATTATTGGATATAAATACAAATCAGGGTTTTAAAAAATCTTTACTTGCTTTTCCACAGAATAGTTATAAAGTCAGTTTAAAGATGTTTGATCTTTGTTTTGAGGGCAGTAGAACCTACTAAATGAAAATATCTGAACCTCAGAGTGGCACAGGAAGCCTTTTCTACCATATGGCATGTGGATTGGAGGAAGGACAGAATGAAGGCAAGTAAGTTGGTCAGATGCCTCCCATATCATCTAGTTTTGAGGTCCCACAAGCCTGAACAGAAGGTATGGCAATAGAGACATAAAGATGAAATTGATCTAGTTTGACTTGATCAGTGGAAGATAGTGAAGGAGGAATAGCAAATAAGAGTGTAAAAGCGAATTTACTAGAAAGTGCACCATAGAACCAAGACCCTGGTCTTCTGAGACATCTCCTTGTACCAGTCCATGGATACATGGATTCACTTTCTGTTTTACTGTCCTGTCTTTTTATCTCTGTTCTATCACGTGGGGATGGACATAGAGTGCTTGGGGCATAGTTCACCTTCCGCTTCATGCATCATTAATTGTGAACAGTAAACAACTATGAACTACAGCTCCTGGGGCAAAGACAAAAAGACCAAAAGTATGAAGGTCAAGATTTATTTACAATAGTCAATTCCCTTTACCAAAGAAAAACAAGAAAACTGCATTTGTTGTTGTTCTAATAGAACCTGGTGGTCACAGTTTTTATGCAACTACCTTTGGAAGATTACCTTGAAATGTAAGAAATTTGGAAATATAATAAATGGGAAATGTAGTGCATATAAACCCTGATTTCAGTTGGAAAATAAAAGGAAATTCAATACCCCGATAGCATTAGCATTGTATTTACAGCTGTTGCTGCTGCCCACATGAATAAGTGCTCCCCATGGGCCCAGATCAAAGGTAGTCACAGTGTGACAGAGCATGAGTCCATACTATAATAATTTTACGGATTTAGCAGAATGTTTCAAATGAAAGTGTATATGATATAAGTTGCAGGTGTTCGTAAACATGATGCAGGGGTTGAGCTGCTGTTGACTTGGTACCGGGCTGCTCTACTTATCCCTTTCTCCTGAAATTATGCCTGAGTGGATCAATCACAACCATGGGGGACTCCCTTGTGAGAGTGAGATTTCATCTCTGTACATACATATTTGTACATGTGTATGTGTGTCTAGGTATATGTTTGGTACATCTAACTTACAGTATCCATTCCGGTATTAAGGCTCCATTTCTAGTGGAAATTTTATCTATATAGACTTCCAAAACTCAAATCATATATCCTCTTATCTTTGTGTTTCTATTCAATTTTTTAAAAGATTTTATTTATTTGACAGAGAGAGACACAACGAGAGAGGGAACACAAGCAGGGGGAGTGGAAGAGGGAGAAATAGGCTTGCCGCCGAGCAGACCTGAGCTGAAGGCAGACACTGAACGACTGAGCCACCCAGCGCCCCGCCATTTGATTTAAATGTATAATGATCATATAATGAATGTGTGTGTGTGTGTGTGTGTGTGCTATCTGAAAAACTAGAGCGGTACATTACTGAAATTTTGCACACTATGAGATTTTGTTGGGAGCTAAGACATTAATGTTCCCCATACCAGGATGATTGATGGAACGAACCTGATTATATTGTACTTTCCTATTTTACAAACACTTAACCACTCTATTAATTCTCTGCCTCTTTAATGTTGGATAACTCTCAATTATTTTCAATAGAACAAATAATAGTTAAACTGTAACAGATAACTCTGGCCACATAACCTCTGGCTCCATCTCAATTTTAAAACTGTGAACCAAGAAAATAACCAGTAGCCTATAAAATAATTTGTTTCTTATTGTCTGGTTTCAAGAAAGTCCCCTTAGGACAGTTGAGAATATCGGGGAAGACAGCTGTACAGCACTTTTGCAGTAACTTCCTTAGAATTTTCTCTGCAAAGAGTGGGCAAATTTGATTGTGATTGATTTAAAGTTTGACAATGTGTGTTAATTTCATATTTAACAATGTTATAACTATATGTAAATAATATATGAGAAGTTTGAAGTGGCATATAAACATAACTATGTGGCCATTATTAGCAGTATTTAAAGAACTGTCATGTCAAATATCATTTGATTTGAATATACGTACCTATTTCAGAACAAGCTATGTATCAATAGTCATGTTTGCACGTTTCATTGATACATATTTTTCTGAAGTTAGAAACAACTAGCAATGGGAGTTTTTATTCCTATAGGTGTTACTACTCTAGTTCTTATCATTCTTACTTACAAAATGATTTAGAAGGAAATCACTGAAATTAATATGTCATGTTTTTACTGGGGCATCCATCTCTGAAAGACTTAACGGAGATGTTTAAAAAAAAATTAAATGGGTGCCTGGATGGCTCAGTTGGTTAAGCATCCAACTCTTGGTTTTGGCTCAGGTCATGATCTCAGGGTCCTGAGATCAAGCCCTGCATGAGCTAAGAGCTTACCGGGGAGTCTCTTTGAGATTCTCTCTCTCCCATTGCCCAGTCTTCTGCTCATGTGCCCTCTCTCTCTCTCTGTCCTTCAAATAAATAAATAAATCTTAAAAAAAAATAATGAAAGGATATGCTATGTGGAGCATTTCTTCAGCTCCAGCTAACAGTGTGTGTACATGGGATTCTGTGAGATCTTACACAGAGGAAGTGATGTTCATCTCATTCTAGTTGCTACATTTCTGTCTGGGTCTTGTGAGCCATGAAGTGTTCTCAGGTTTGAGACTATCCCTGGCCTATTATGTGATGCTTTGTACCATGTGTAGGATTATTTCTAATTGTAAATGTTATAAATCTATAGACCTTTTTGCTTATATTTTTCCCAGGTAAGAACATCTTGGTTGTGTAAGTCTTCTTTTTTTTTTGGTGTGAATTATCCCAAGGTGATCTCAAGAGTATGTGTTTTCCTGTCATTTTTTTTTTTTAAAGATTTTATTTATTTTTTTGACTGACAGAGATCACAAGTAGGCAGAGAGGCAGGCAGAGAGAGAGGGGGAAGCAGGCTCCCCGCGGAGCAGAGAGCCCGATGCAGGGCTTGATCCCAGGACTCTGGGATCATGACCTGAGCTAAAGGCAGAGGCTTTAACCCCCTGAGCCACCCAGGGGCCCCTTTCTGTCAGTTTTTTGTTTTTGTTTTTGTTTTAGGATATCTCCATGAAACATTAGTGGTTTCTTTGAAGCAAAATTCACACTTTTCCTTTTATAACTTGTTGAGATATCAAGTACATGCTTCTTGAGAGCAGCTAAGAATATTTAAATTGTATAAATTAGCTCCATATGATAAAATCTGACATTTTAGGTTGTGGTGGAAGAATTCTGATCTACTTAAATGCCAAAAGAAACAATTATTATATTTACTTGCTTCTATAATGAGTTATTGAGCAAATGACTGCATTCATCTAATGTGATAAAAAGAAAACCATTTCCTCATTCCATAGCAGATAGAGTACATAGTTTTTTAAATCTGGCCTAGGAAATCATTCTTACTCTGTATTTTCTACTGCATTATTAGTTAATTTTTAGTTAATTTAAAATGACCTAAAATGTGGGGTTTTCATTGATTCTTGGAGAAAAAATTTCAAAACCTCTGAGAATTAAGAGGATGGTATGTTTATTTATTTTTCCCTAATGATATCTTTTCTGAAAATAACTTACTTAGTAAGATTCTAAAATACTTACTAAAAAAGTTGAAAATAATCTGGATCTACCGCCTATCATTATTCTATGTAGCCTTTTTCATTTTTAATTTTTTTAAATTTAAATTCAATTAATTAACACATATTATTTGTTTCAGGGGTACAGGCCTGTGATTCATCAGTCTTATACAATACCCAGGGCTCATTACAACACATGCCCTCCCCAATGTCCCTTATTCAGGTACTCCATCCTTTCACCCTCTCCCCTCCAGCCTTTTTTAAAGTTGAAAACATGTATCTCTACCAATTATGAAGTCATTTTTAAAAACAAAAACAAAGAAGTCTGAAGCTACATAAAACCTTATTCTGGCCAGTCACAATTTCTTTGAAGTCACCAAAATTATTTTTGAATATCTTTTCCTTTTAAAATGTCATATGCTTTCAAAGAAAACTTTCATTTAGTTTCACAAAAATCTTGAAAGACACTTAAAATTTCTACTTTCTGTGATCAAATGGAATTTTACACAAATGCAATTATGAGGAAATGGCATTTTAACTTTTACTTTCTAACATAAATGTGTCTCAGGACTTTAAAAATGTTAATTGAATAAACTACAATACTAACCTATAAATACGGCCTGAAAACACTTTTAACAAATAGTATGAAAATAATGGTGCTCTTTTACAAATATTTTACCTTTAGTATTTCTTTATTGCCTACTGACTAGATGTGAGCTTTTTGGGGGAGATATGCAAGGTCATTGTTCTTTACACCCCCCCCCCCCCGCCCAGCCCCCGGCCTGTTTTCACCTCTCCTGACAGGGAGCCATTTCTGTACTCAAAACCCCTCAAAGCCTTCCAAATCTCTGAAGAAAGCCCAAAGCCCTTAGTTCCTTGTTTCCAATATAATTTTTGACCAGGTTGGCCATTAGAAAATAATTAAATATTTTCTTAATATATCAGAAAAAAATAAAGAGCTTCAAGAAGAGCTAAGGAGTTAGTTTTGGAAACAGTATAGGTCTGCCCTAGGGACAGAACAGCTTGGTGTCTGAAACAAAGCTCTTTCAGGCTGCTACAATTTCTGGATGATGAGCAAGTTACTGCAACACTAGGGGAGGCAAACTCCATGTACAAAGACACTATTTTTCACTTGCACCCACAGCTCCATGCCTATCATCATCCACCTGTATGGTTCTGAGTTTGCAATCTGTGGTTTGCTGAATTAAAACAGAGAAGAGCTTCATGTTTCCGACTCCTGGTTTCAGCTCAGGTCACGATCTCAGGGTGGTGGGCTCCAGCTCCACATTGGGCTCCACGCTCAGTGGGTAGTCTGCTTGTCTCCCTCTCTCTCTGCCCCAACCCCCGATCACTTTCTCTCTCTCTCTCTCTATAAAGTAAATAAACTTTAAAAAAAAAATACAGAAAAGTTTCATGATTAGCAGTGAGTAGTGCAGTGTGAAATTTTAGATGGAATTGTATCTATTAGATTTAATTTTTGTGAACACTTACTTGATTTTGGATAGTATTGTGGGTTGAAATGCATCCTCCCCAAATTCATGCCTTGAAGGACAAACCCCTAGAACCTCAGAAGAGGACCCTTTTTGGAAATAGGGTCATTACAGATTTATTTAATAAAGATGAGGTCATACAGGCATAGGACAGACCCTCAATCCACAATGATTGTGTCCTTATGGAAGAGGAAATTTGGACGCCGACATGTATACAGGCAGAATGTGAAGATGAAGACAGAGATCAAAAAGTGAAGGGACACCTACATTTGCCAGTAAACCACTTGGAGCTGGGAGAAAGGCACAGAAAGGATATTCCCTTCCACCTCCCCTGCAAGGAACCAACCCTTCCAGCCCTTCAAGCTGGGACGTCCAGCTTTCAGAATAGTGAAATGGTAATTTTCTATTATATAAGCCCCCTAATTTGTGGTACTTTGTGAAGATATTCTTAGAAAACTAATGCAGAGGGAAAGAGTATTCTTTTTGAAGACAACCTTTTGCCACTTTTAAAGAGCACAGGAAAACATCTTTTTTTTTCCCCCCCGAGAGTACAATTTATAAAATTTGTAAAAGAAAACGTGTCTAAGAATGACATTTGGCACATTTAGAAAAAGATACCCATTTAGTTAACTGTGTGAACAAATCACACTGCTAAGAGATAGTCAAGCCTAGGTTTGAATCCCCCTCCTCCCAGGACTGATGTAGATTTGGGGACATTACCTAATTTCTTTGTAGCCTAGGGGTCATCCCTAAATATGAATCCAATTGTATCTGTCTTATAGGAGTGTTTTAAGACATAGGTTAAAAAAAAAAAAAGGACTAGGGTAGTATCTACACTCAACAAACTGTAGCTTATATTATAAGCACTTTTCACTGTTACTATTTCATTTGAAGAATCACACATCAAAGCATTAAAGTTGTGCCAAAACTCTTGGGACTCTAAAGACTTGACTTCTTTTTTTTTTTTTTTGGAGTCATTATTGAGCTCTTATTATATGTTTCTAAAAAAAAGCTGTGACTTTCTCCCCACCCCCCCAAGATTTTATTTGTTTCTTTGAGAAAAAGAGAGTGAGCATGAGCGGGGTGGGGTGTGGAGAGTCACAGGGAGAGGGAGAAGCAGACTCCCCACCGAGCAGGAAGCCCAATGAGGGGCTCAATCCCTGGACCCTGAAATCATGCTCTGAGCTGAAGGCAGATGCTTAACCCACTGAGCCACCCAGGTGCACCCAAAGCTGTGACTTTCTGGTATGCAAGTGTGGAGTATAAGGAAAAATGTAGACTAACCCGATTTCATGGGAGCAGAAGACTCAGAACAAGTGAGTGTGTTATCCAAAGGTGTCTGCTTTAGAGCTGGTGTGGGGTTCAAGGTCTCAGGGACTATTCACATGGTGGTTGCCAACTGTACCTTACAGGTGTCTTGCCACATCTGCTGTCATAAGTGGTTTTTAGGAATTCCTTTCTACACCGGAATGGGAACTCCTGAAAACAGAGACCTCATATCTGTCCTTTCTTTTGCTCTAGTTTTAAGATGCAATGGTGTCATTGATCCTTGCTGGATGCACAGGCAGCAATTCTTGGTAAAGAAATCCAAAGAAGTAAAAATACTACTTAAAAGGTGGTATTATTGATGCAGTTTCTTGGTCTAATGAAATTAAAATTGTGCTGCATGAAGGGATGGTTAGAATAAATCATGGTTAATAGTTTCTTTTACCCTGATTTTGTTTCTCCCTTTAATGAAACTATCTATACTCTTTTAAGATTAAAAGAACATTTTCAATGATTTGTATTGAAGGGGTACATTTGTCTGGGCTATTTTCCAGACCTTTTCTACAGTTACTGCAGTTACAACTTTTGGAAATGCTTGGCTATAGTCAGACCTGGTTAAATATATTATCCAGTCCCCGAAGCCTACAGTAGACATTTATGCGTGTATTAAAGTTAAAAATTACCACTTAACATATACTTTTATTATTTCTGATCCACTTTGTAAGCCCTAGCTTTCTAATTCACTTAAAAAGCAAGCTGTCCTGCAAAGAGGTGTTTGTAAAACCCCCGCAATATGGGTGAATAGTTTGAGCATAAGGCAATTTTGAAAACAGAATGTTGTTTCTTGCCTAGGTTTTACTAAACTTGCTGTCATTATTCTTTAAAATACAAACCAGGGATTAGACGGTCTCATAAGATCAAGAGCCCAAGCAATATTGCAGCCCAAATTTCACAGAAAAACATGTGCATTTTATAATATGATAAGTGTGAACACCTTTACCTATAAATGCTGAGGTAAAGTCATGTATGATTTTATTTTCAATCTGGAAAAGTATTTCCAGATCAGTATGTACAGAGAATAAGCAGTATTTTGTTTCAGGTGCTAGCAGCTTTTGCCATTTTAAATATGAGCTTTAATCGTAATGATGGAAATTTGTAGCTGTTTGTATTTTGGTGGCCTGTGGAGAATGAGGTGACCTCAGTTTAGTCCTAAAGGACAGGGGACAGCCTTCCCGAAATACTTAATCCATGTAGCACTTTGTTTATAATCAGGGAACGGAACAAACACAAAAGCCACCTTTACTTTTATCCCTGAGGTAGTCTGGGTGACTTGGGAGCAGGTAGAATAACTGTGGGTAATTATTTAAGGTTTTGGTTTCAGTTGATTTTAAGGTTGTGTAAGAGGTGTGTGTGTGTGTGTGTGAACGACAGAGACAGAAAGAAAAAAAATATGAATAGACTTTCTCAAGATGACTAGAAACCAAGCTCAATCAGGATTTTTTGAATCAAACTCCACTCAGACATCAGCTGGTAGAGGCAGTTCTCCATGCGTGGGGAGTGTCCTTGTGCATACTACTTGCTTGCGTTGGCCAGTAGTCTGAGGCCCTGACTACTCTTCATCTGGGCCATTTCTCAGGGTGAAGAAAGGACAAAAAGCAGACTTGCTTCCTGCTTGGATTTCCCAAGCTATGTTTATCAGCTGTGATGCAAATCCACCAAGCATAAGACTGTCTCTCTGTGGTCCCCCCCGCCCCACCCCGCCCATAGAAGCTGGTGGATGTGAATAATCAGTGCCAACTCAGTGCCCATGCTCCTTGCTCTGCTGCTTCCTTGTCTCTGACCCCGGAGACTTGTGTCTTCTGCCAGTGTCCTTGAAACACGTCCAGGAAACATGGGCGGGATGATTTACTAGCTGATAAGAAGGGCAAAGTCCCAGACCCAACAGTGTCTCAGAACTCAAACTGGAAATTGTATGTAGTGAAAAAGAGCATGAGTGACAGGGCATAGAAAATGATTTTGTATTAACAATGTCATTTAGGCAATCTAAAATACAGCCAAAGTATAGCTAATATTTCTTCCAATTCACTATTTTTTGGCATTCAAATCTCCAGTAGAGCCAAAATTAGCTATAAACCTCATTCAACACAATTCGATACAACAAAACAAATTTTTGTTTTGGGATAAGTCCTTAAATACTAGTCTTAGGTCAGAGGAAATATTTTAGAACTACTTGAATAGTAGTTTAGAAAAATAACACACTTGGAAAGTCCTTAAAATGAATTGACGAGTAGGATATTTGAGTTACCTAACAGCAAAATAATGAAAATGTATTCATGATTTGGTTGCTCTGAGCATAATTTATTTGAAATTTAGACTGCCTCCTTACTGGATATGGTGTGGAATAATGAAACACCTATAATGTGATTTTTAACTATCCAGTTTTTCTTTTATGAACAAATCTGGAAACAGCGAACTTAACTTGAAAGCATTGGGTTGCAGGTACCCAGCATGATTCCTGAAGTATCTCTAAGAACTGCAATTAAAATGTGTTTATATTTGGAGATAGGAGATTCTGATTTCTTTAGGGCCCTGTTAAATTAGGTGCAAAATGATATGTTCATAGTTGAATTTAAAAAAAAAAAGCTGTCAGAACTGCTTAACATCTGGCAAAATAATTTTGGTTTAGAACAGAGATCTGTGTACATTGATAGCTTTCCCTAAGATGAAGCTAGCACAAATGCATGCTACTTGACGAAGAGGGAAAGAAAATAAGCTTTATAAAAAAAGGGAAAACATAGACGTAGACCCCCTATGTGTAAATGATACTTCAATAAAAATGGGAAGATTCTTTGGGTCCCATAATTTTACGATTTACAACATTTATTATTTGTGAGGTTTTTTTGGCTCAGAACTCTGAATTCGTCATGAAAATGTGTCTAGTTGGGATCATTTCACCTAGTAATGATGAGATAGCGTATCTTGACATATGCATTTTCTGCTTATTCTTGTTTCCTTTTACCATGTGGTTTAATGCTTGTTGCTTATTGTTAAATTTACGTATTTTCTTTTTTTCATGTGGCTCTGGCTATGGCTTTAAAAAAGAACCCACACATTTATAAGGAATGAGTTTGGGGACTGGCCTGTTCTTTGCAGGTAGGGGAGGGATAGAGGAGTGAGGAAAAGAAGTAAATGCTTCTTTGTTACACTGATGACCAGCATCATGGGGATGGAACACCTTATGCATTTATGATGAAAGGGTCTTGCATTGTGTACTTTATTATGAAAAGTTTCTTGACATTCTTCACATTAACCAGGTGCACATGCCAAGATGGGACTGTAGAACACTTATTCTTATTAGTAGAAGTCAAATCTATCTCCATATTTGCAGATTTAATCAAATGAATAATTTTTTTCTTTTTTACATTGGTTTTTGCAGTTTCTGAAAATGACCTTTTTTATAAAGTGAAAGTCACTCTGCATATTGAAATGTATCAATTTCCCATCTGTTCTTTGGAGAGAACTATCGAGGTATAAGAGAAGAGAACGACACGTGAAGTAATAGCTACCTCTTCCAGATGAAAGGTCTGCTTTCAGAGACATAGCATTTCTTACTGCTAAAAAATGTTGTCACTTCACCAGCAATTGTGTAAAAATAAAACTGATTTTCCTCTACTCTTTAAATAAAAAGTTTTAAAAAAGATTTCTTTATATATCTGAGAGAGAGGGAGAGAGAGAGAGTACGCAAAAGGCGGGGGCGGCAGAGGGAGAGAGAAACTCTCAAGCAGACTTGCCGCTGAGTGTAGAGACCCACATGGGCCTGGATTCCAGAACCCTGAGATGATGACCTGGGCTGAAGTCCAGTCAGTCACTTAACCGACTGAGCCACCCAGGTGCCACCAAATAAAATTTAATGTCTCTAAAATTTAAAAAAATCTGAATCTTTCTATTGCCATTCATTTGTACATTGGCTTCCATGATGGTCTTGGAATATGCTAGCTGGTTCCCTCTTGAGTCCACAGATACCTTCTCAGGGGCATCCCCCCGTGGAAAATTATACCCTTCCATCTCCCTATGGAAAATTGTACCCCTCAAATAACCCCCAATACCTCTCATCCTCCTTTCCTGCTTTATTCTTTCTGTTTGCACTCATCATACTCTAACATCATCCACACCTGTTCCATCCCTAGAAAACAAGCCTGACTAGGAGAATTTGTTATGTTCCATGCTGTCTTCCAAATGTCCTCCATGATGCCTGGCACTCTGCAAGGAAATGCTCAAAAAATACTGTTTAAATGAATGGTTCAGTGTTTTCTGTAGTGCTGCCAATCATTTGAGGCAAAATGACAATCTGTATTTTGTTTTTTTTAGAGTAAAAATTCTGGGGCATCTAGGTTGCTGCTTGAGCATTTGACTCTTGATGTCAGCTCAGGTCTTGATCTCTGAGTCCTGGATTCAAGCCCACCATTGAGCTCCATGCTGGGTGTGGAGCCTACTTAAAAAAAAAAAAAAAAAAAAAAAGAGGGGCTCCTGGGTGGCTCAATGGGTTAAAGCCTCTGCCTTCGGCTCAGGTCATGGTCCCAGGGTCCCATGGTCCTGGTATCAAGCCCCACATCCGGCTCTCTGCTCAGCAGGGAGCCTGCTTCCCCTCTCTCTCTCTGCCTGCCTCTCTGCCTGCTTGTGATCTCTGTCTGTCAAATAAATAAATAAAATCTTTAAAAAAAAAAAAAAGAAAAACGTATAAATTCTGATTTAAAAAACTATGATAAAGGTTTTTGTTGTTGGTGGATGTTAGTTGTTTTGTTTTTTAAGCTTAAAGGTGTGGTATTGTGTGCCAGATTTCTTTTCTTTTCTTTTTCTTTCTTTCTTTCTTTTTTTTTTTTACTTTGATCTCAGGAAATCCTGAGTGCCTCATTTCCTTTAAAGGATTATGTCGTGGAAACCATTATTACCCAGCGGTGGTGGCTGCAGGAGACTGAGAGAGATATAAATGGGTAGGTCTTTCAGAGATGCTACCTGTGCCCTTGAATCCTGTACAGAGGCTGTACCTCTAAAAGGGCTTCCTTCTTGGAATCAATCATCATTCCAGGAAAATCAACGGACATGCTGTTACATCTGCTTAAAATGTATGTTTCTTTGCCCATGAAAACTGTTGTTTTTTTTTTTTAAATAAAGTAATTGATTTCTGTCTTTTCTCACCAAGTATTGCTAAAAATAAACACATATTTCTTCTTATCTTCCATTACATAAATCTTCCCATGCAAAAATTCCATTAATTTAAAAACAGATAGTGATCTTTTTCTTGCTAAGTTAAGGGAAAAATTATAAAAAGCCAAGGCAGTGAACCAATCATATAATTTATACCGTAAAGTGACACAAAGATTTATCATTTGGAATCCATATGAGGATAACTCTTCTACCAGGTCTCTGTTCAGCCATGTCTACAAAAGGTAATGGAATCATCTTTATCCATTCTGCAAAGAGCTACCCTGAGATTGATGGAGAAGTACTTTAATAGGATATGTGAAGATGTTTCTAATTATTTCTTTACAAGTACATAAGCCTGATAATATGCATATTAAAACTTACCACCTCACACAATTTTATGGCTAAGATTTAATAGATCAGAGCCATAACCACAGATAATGGCTTTTTGTTTTGTTTTGTTTTTTTGAGCAAAAGGAAAAAAAGACAACCCCAAAAAGCAGACTCAGCTCTAGAAAACAAACTGGTGGTTACCAGAAGGAGGATGGGTGAAATAGGTGATGGAAATTAAGGAGGACACTTGTGATGAACACCAGTTATTGTATGGAACACTATATTGTACGTCTGAAATTAATATCACATTGTATATTAATTATACTGGAATTAAATTAAAAAATACCTTTTTTCAAAATCTGTGATGCTTGTTTTCCTCCTATTTGTGGAATGATCTTAAGGAGAAACACTAAAATTAAAACATGCTTGTCAAAATTTCCAAGCTAATTTTAGAAAAGCAAACCATTTCTTCCCTACACGTTCCTACTAAATTCAGCAACATAGGAATCTTATTTATTTATTTATTTATTTATTTATATTTATTTAATTTAATAGAGGGAGAGAGAGAGCAGGTCTGCCAGTTGGGGATGGGGAGGGACAGAAGGAGAGAGAGAGAGAATCTCAAGTAGACTCTCCACCCAGTGCAGAGCTTGTCTTGGGGCTCGATCTCCTAGCCCTATGATCATGACCTAAGTGGAAAGCAACAGTCAGATGATTAACTGACTGAACTATCCAGGTGCCCTCAGAATCTCTTTGAAAAATGCAGCAAATTCTTTGTTCTACATGATGTTATGTTGATGTGCTTATTATTTTCAGTAAGCATTAACATCCAGTTTACCACTGATCAGAATTAAATTACTGTCCATTCTGTAGCCTTTAGAGCTTGTTGAGTCTGACATTTTGACACGTGTATCACCACCTTTACACCCAGTACACATGTCTGCATGTACGCAAAACCCACATGGCTGGCTACAGTATATACACACAATTTTCATTCTAGGGGAAATGAAAACATTAAATGAATTTTTATACTTTCCAATGGCAAAATGTGAAAACAATGCAACCCAATATGCTTCCCATCTTTTGGTTTGCAGTCTAAAGCCTTACAGCCAAATTTATTGCCCTAGTATGCTAATCTACTCAACTCAGATGTCTTAGAGCAGTTATTCCAATTTCTTTCAAAAAACTTTGCTATATTTATCCTTATGTCATCTATCTTATACTGTGCTTTAGTTTGTAATCTGCTTCATATTCTTTCAGAATGTCAAATAATCAACTACAAATGATGAAAGTAAGCTGGTATTTCTGTTGCGAATAACGATTTATCTACTTCTAATTCCAACAGTGAATAAAATCTGAATTTCATTGGTGAGAACTGTAGGCAGTACATCCTGAATGCGCTCCTCTTAGGAACACATTCCCACTAAATTTCCTTCTTTTGCTCACTCCAACATACAGAATGTCTTTTCACCTTTGAGTTCTTCATTAGAGAATTATTGATCTTAAGGGACACTTGTCTCATGTTTTATAACATGTGGATAATTTCCTATGTTTTTATTAGACCCTTTTTTTGGTAAATTTACTAATTTAAAAAAAAAACCAACAACAATGACCTACATGTGGAATAATGTACTCAGCAACACGCTAACATAAACCTGCATCTTTCATGAGTTTAATAACATTCCTGTCTTGCCACCTCAACCTATAGCGTTGGTTCAACACATTAAGAAATCATCTGCATGAGGCTTTTATTCTTGTTCCCAGCCAAAGATGAGTCTCTTTGTAAACTCTATGATTTCCCATGAATCCATGAATTTGAAACTACCCAACAGCATAAGCAGTTCCCGACTCTAGGGATTAACTGGAAAATATTTGGGGTTTTCTAACTCTGACTGAAGGCGGGGTGAAATCAATTATTTAAGCACTATAAAGCAAGGGCTTGGGTCTCAGACAACGATTACAAAGCAGACACACTTTAACACCCAGAACAACCATGTGGATCTTGTTGACTCCTTTACCATGGCCAAACGGTGAATGAAATATCATTCCTGTCTGCTGATGCCATGGAGATTCCTTCAGTCTAGGAGCAGCTGGAGGTCCCATTTACACACACACACACACACACACACACACACACACACATTTTTCAGTTGTACAGATGTTAAATATAAAGAATTTCTACAGCTTTTATTAAAGCCATCAGAAAAGCAATTGACTTTACTGTATCTGCAGCAGTTCTCTGGGTTTCAAACACTCAATTTGTACAAAGTAGTAAATGTCAGGGCTCTAAAAAGGAAAGTATTATACTTCTCACTGTGCTCCTGAAATAGTCCAGTGCTATGGAAAATTTTATTGAAGACTTGATGCGGCTTTTACAGACCTTCTGATCTTTGAATGCTCGGGAGAGATGTGCTTAACTCCACCTGGGTGCTCCACGGTTCGACCATTCAATGCTTCCTGCGAGAGCTAGAGGAATGGTTTGCAATCCATGGCTTTCAGCTTGCTAAAACTTCTGATTCAGAGAAAACCGAGGTGTATTTTAGAAGGCATTGGAGAAAATGGGAGAGAGGAAAGATTAGAGGAAGAAGGAGGGGTTCACAAACAATCGTGTTCAGAGCTCTTAAGTGGAAGATTAGCACCAGCTTCGTGGCTTTGAAATCTAATAATCACATAAAGCCCCCTCAAAGCAGTTGTGGCTTTTGGTGCCCGTTTTTCCTGTATGGATCAACCTGCAGCAATTTATCAAGATCAAGGTACATTTCAAAGAGAAATTCTCTAAAAACAAATCATGGTCACTGCTGATGAATCATTCGAAATCATAAATCTTGTGTGGTGAGTTGACAGAGACCAGACATTGTCACCGAACTGAAAAAAAAAAAAACAAAAAAACCCAAAAAACCAACAAGACAACTATTTCTATTTTTCCTCCTTGCTTGTAGTGATCAATGTGAGGTTTAGCATCAGTCTCAATCGAGGATCTTCTGGTGTCTGTGATTGAGACTAGAGCACTTGTCTTCAAACTTTTACTCACTGATCCCTAAAGGAGTTTTGTGAAGCAATGGCTAATGTCACTTTTAACTGGCCATTTTAAAGATTTTACCATAAATGTAAATATTAAAGTTATAAAAAAACACCTTCCAACATATGGTGAAAGATCATAACTAGATTAAAACTACTTCATTTTTATGATTTTTTTTCAATTTTTTTGAATCGTATTTCATGGAATTTAAATACTATAGCAAATTGATATGAGCCGTAATCTATTTTAAAAACATAGAGAATATATATATATATATATATATATATGATTGAATGCTGTTTACTGACCATCTTATGAAAGATTTTTACATCTTCTGTGTAAAAAGACAACATGTACATTATACATAATTAGAATATGAAATTTTAGAATTTCCTATGGTTGTAAGTCTCTGATAATTTTTTTTTTCTGAATTGGGTTTCCACTACAGTTTTCATTATATAACACTGATAACTTTTTCTATATACTAAAAATTTGAAAGATAATATTTAAATATAAAAATAAGATATTTGGTAGTGCAACTCTTTATAGATCTCTTAATGGATGGAAATTTAAAATGTTAATGGATCTAAATGAGAAATTAGAAATCCATTAGATTTCTAATTCAGAATTTAGATTTTAGATTTCTAATTTAGAAATTAGAAATCTATTAGAAATGGATCTAAATATTACTTGTTGCTAGGTTTAGACAGTGTTCAAACACAATTTTAGTTATATCTTTTTTGTTAGCTTAGATGTACATGTTCAGAAACCTCATCACATAGATAAACAGGAACAGAGGAAGTTTTATTATTAGAATTTGGCATAATTCTTTGCAGTCCTCCTAGTTATCACTCCAAATCACAGATTATTAAAAACGGTCTTGATAGTAGATCACTACCAGTTAAAACTCATCTTAATTTTGTTCAAAACAAAGAATTATAAACTACTTGACTTATGAGAAGATTTATTACCAGTCATTAACAATTTTCTTTCTCAACACCAATACTAATATTTTTATACTGTTTGGCTTCGTCCAAATTTTTACATCCTGTAATAAAGGACTGCATAATGGGCAAGTGCTATCTTGAGAGGGAAATAGTACAGAAGGTCTTGAACCTCAACTAAAAGTGTATTCTCACAAGGATCAATTTAAGACAGCGTGTTTGTGGGAATTTAAACACATGGAAGTTGAGAATCTGAAAGTTCATGTCTAGATACCCCCTGGCAAGACTTAACATATATGTGGGTGTATGCATACCAAAGATTGAAGACAGCTGGTTTAGGGCATTTTTAACTTACCATGAAGAATTTCTCTTCTTTAATTCAGATTAGGTAATTGTGTGGTCATCATCATGGGGAAGGTGTTTTCTATTTCTGTCATCCATGTGCATAACCATTTTTGAGGGAAGTAAGAGGAACTAGGACAATATGAAATAACTCTTGTCAGGATACATCAGTACAATGAGGGATTAATATTTTCATAAGTAGTCTCATAAGATATACCAAGGTTCTTTGACTTTCAGGATAGCATTATGTAAATTTTTTTAAATGACTTTAACTTGTAGAGAAATAAATAGATTTATGTATTATTTATGTATTAATGTATTATTCCAAATTAAAATACAGGAGATACTAGAAATTATTTAACTTTTATTTTTATTTATTTATTTATTTATTTATTTTTAAAGATTTTATTTATTTATTTGAGAGAGAGAGTGAGAGAGACCATGAGAAGGGAGAAGGTCAGAGGAAGAAGCAGACTCCCTATGGAGTCAGGAGCCCATTGCAGGACTTGATCCCATGACCCCGGGATCATGACCTGAGTGAAAGGCAGTCACCCAACCAACTGAGTCAGCCAGGCACCCAGGAAATTACTTAACTTTTAATTAATCGACCGATTAGTATAAATTCTTCATGTGGAAATTCCAAGGAAATGAAACTCATCTATCTTTATTCTTTATTTTGACTATATCTCTTTCAGTATTTGTCTTTCTAGACTTTTTATAAACTTTTAAAAAATTTTTTCTTTACCTCTACTCCCATTCAGAAATTTATCCATATTTCTGGGTTTTGGTTGCTCAATGTTTCTGATCTCTTTGAAGCCTTTGTTGTATGCTAACTAAAACTTCTGAGCATATCTGTAATGAGAACTATGTTTTTGCAGTACGGTTAGCACTTTCTCTTTCCATTTAGAATACAACTTTAATAATGTAATGTTTAATGTTTGGTTTCTTTTTTTTATTTTTGTTTTTTTCTACCATGGCACATGAAAATATTTTCTTCTTGGAAATGGCAATAATAGCGAGTTTTTAAATAGTGTTGTGATCAAAATCAATGACCTTGATTATTAAAATTAATAAATACCTAACACACTTATGTGTACTCTGCTTTTTATACAGTAATACCAAATACTCCTAACTACCCTATTGGGAAGATATCTTCTATGTTAAAAACGAGGAAACTGAGTTTGAGAGAAATTGCGCATTTTGTTCAAGATTCTACTAGAAGATGGTCAAGCGAGGATTAAAACTAGCCCCCCTTTTTTTCTTTTTAACTCTAAACTTATTTTCTCTGAAATGATTTTAAGAGCTACAGTTTAGAATCTGTTCTTCCTTGTTCCTGATTTGATTTTATCCCAGTTATATTAAAAGCATTGTTACTAGATTTACAGACTGATAGAGTCACATAGTAGGAGAGAAATTTCCAGTGAAGTCATCTCTTCATAAAAATTAAAATTATATATATATATATATATATTAATTATATATTCTGATAGACTGGTAACTGGAATATTGTCTTGTTCCCCTGTTCCTGGGTCTTTAAACTCATAACTAATTAGTGGTCAAGTATCTCTAAGATTATGAACTCACTTTACGTTTTATTTTACCTTCAGGACTCCAGTCCCCCCTGTGACTTCCTGCTGAACTACAAAGTCTTTACTAATTGTTTTTGAGTGTTTGTTATTTTCACTTTTATGTGGCCAAATTATATCTGCTCCTAGATACTCATTGTAAATTTCATTTGTCATTGGAATATCCATGTCTTCTTTGCTACTTACTACTGATCTCTGCGTATTCCTGAAATTGCATGTTCTACTTGCCCAGCTTCCTATTAGCACTCAGAGTTAATTTTCTCCTGCTTCTTAGTATCTATTTGATCCAGTTATCATTTATTATTTCGGTTTGCTGTGGTTGGATAGGTAATATATCAGAATTTATGAAAAGAGTAGAGAATAAAATAAATGCACAAAAACTTTCAGTAAAGAAGTGGCAGAATATCTAAGTAGGCATCCCAAAGGAGGCATATAAAAGAGAGCTAAAGAGATTCAAAGACAGGTGGCATCTGGTTGGGCATTAGAATGTCTATAATTTTGCTTTAAATACTTCAGCATAGATGGTATAGTATTACTTGATTCTCATTACGATGAAATTAAAACTCAGTTACTGAATTCTGAATTGTAATAGGGAATTCAAACTCCAGGTGTCATCAGCTGGAATTCTAATGAGAAAGTCCATTTCCAGTTACTATATACTCTCATGTCTTCATCTTGGTCAGCACATGAGGCTTTTCTAATTACATAGTGAATACCAAATGGTTCTAATTTGTGGATAAGATATTTTCTAATGACCACAGTAAGCGTTAAATTGGGTGCGTATGGTGAAATTATAAATATTCAAGATATGTGGATTAGTGTGTTTCCTATTCATTTCATCCTTTTGAGACTAGTGTGTAAGAATCCAGCAAGGCATAGTCTTCATTCCTAGAGATGATGACCTAGGTCAGGAGTATATCATCACCTTAGTCTCAGAATCCATGTACCTCTTAAAACTTATTGAAAACCCCAGAAGAATGTATATTATGAAATTGAAAAAATTAAAATAATTATTAACTTAAAAATAGTGATAAAATATTGTGTTAAACATAAATATTTGTGAAGAAAACTTCATTCTTAAGGGAAAAAAAAAAGAAAAAAGGGAAGCATAACATCACCTTATATTTTTGAAAATCTCTTTAGTCAGATGTCTGGATTATTAGAAAAGGCCAGAATTCTCACATGTTTCTGCTTTAGGTCCATGAAGTATATTGTTTTGGTGGAAGTGTCTGAAGAAAATCTGAACTTCATAACTTATCTGACTTATGAAACTGAAAAAAAAGTAGTTTACAATTTTTGCAGAAAATTTGGGTATATATTTTTGGTATTACATTGTAGCATAAGAAGTGGTAGTTTATTGAAGATTCTAGGCAATGTGGAATCTGAAACAAAATCCATGAACATTTTGTGTTCCTTCCCATTAAAATCCATTAGCCTATCTTGCACTTTGAGTGGATCTTTTATCCAGGCATGATTTTGTAATATCCATGCATTGGTCACTGAGAACTAATGGTGCATTGACTCATGCAAATCTTACAAATGTTAATGCACTTTATTTTACAATATAAAAAAAAAGCACAAATGCAAATATGACCACTAATCTCATGAGAATGTTTATTAGTATTGGGAAACTGTCCATTTGGTGAAGAAGACAAAGTCTTAAAATTCTGAGTTTTGCTGAAAAAGCCAATTTTATCACTGGCAACAAATATTGTCAATTGCTTTCTTTGAAGGAGCAGGCTCATTTTGTTCAGTTTTGAGAAAATGCCTGCCAAATGCTCAAGATTGAATAACTGTATTTTGTGTCTTGGTTCCCCTTTCAAGTAAAAATAGTGTTCCATTAAGGAAAAAAAAAAAAATCTAGTCCAGCTGTAACTCAATCACCCAAGTGTTTTGCCTTGAGTCAACCATCGTACTTTGATATGTACATCAGACAAATTTTCCATTTTGTACACGGAACATTAAAAAGACATGTTCTCAAGGGTCTATGTTTAATAAAATTAATAAATGTTATTGCTTTCTCAAGAACATTCTTAAATGGAACTTTTCCCTCCTGCAAATGCACTAGCAGTCAAGAACCCAAGGCTCTGGTACGGTTTGGTGGAAGAACATGTGACTCTGGTACAGTTTGGTGCCACTTCCTTGATTTGTGCTAATAACCCAAGTTTCACTCAACACTGCTTTTGTACCATTGCTATAAATTTTGAAATACTGATAAAAGACAGACTATTACTACAGAATAGTTTTGATCATGAAGATTTTTTTAGGGAATCATGTTCTGAGAACTGCTCTTCTAGCTAAATTTTTAAAAATTCATTATATCTAACCACCAACACAGAAAATTCAGGTTGCCTTAAGGGAAGCAATCTTGCTTCTGGAATCTCGTTCTGGCGAAACAGAAGCTTCCCTGCCTGGTGGTAGCTGGATCTCTAAGAAGACAGAGAACTGGACTTCGTTGGGTTTACAGAGCAGAACTGTCTCTGGCTTTTACCCAATGGCTAAAAATTATTGGTGACTACAATTTCTACAAACTTCAAATTATGCCTGAAAAATCAGGATAAAGTTGGTTTATGACATTTGAGAAATTGGGAAATGCTCATGAGAGAGAAAGCATTTTCCCTCTGGGTTCTTCTGTATATAAGGTGTGGGATCTTGTATAAGTATTTATTACTATATCTCAGCTTCTCATCAACAGCAGAACTGACCACCTAAGCTTATTAAGAGGAATAAATGAACTGTTATGTGTGGAAAGTGCTTAGTACATAGGACATGCATAGAACACTTTGTTCAATGCTTGGCATACAGCCAGGCTTCCGTAATGCTGCTTACTTCTTTTATCGTTATTGTCATCATCACTGCTATTGAATGTGATTTGAAGGAAATTTGGATTGATCAGTGGTAGTTTTTGGGAGCCAGGGGATTCCCATTGAAAAAGTCATAAGGTGTATTCAAAGAAACAGGAAATAAGTCAGGCTGGAATATAGGTATGTCCCAACAGGGACAGTAAAGGCTGAAGATGGAGAAATTGACTGAAGAGGGCTTTGCATGTTAGAATAAGACTTTAAAATGTAGGTTTGCAGGTAATTGGGAAGCCATTAAAGACTTTTGAGGGATGTAATTTGAACTGTGTTTTGTTAGATTAACCTGTTAGCGGAATGCATATTGGATTTCATAGAGCTGACTGAAGATAGCTACAGCACCTAGACTCAAGGAATTTACTTTGCCATTTTTACACAACCAGATTAAGTCCAAGTTTTGAAAGAGTGAGCCTCAAATCAGGGAATACTGTTATTATAAAAAATAATGTGATGGGAACTTCTTTGGGTCAAAGTTAGTTGCGAGCCCAAAACCATATGGAGGACAAATACTGCTAAATAGCAATTACATTTTGTGCCTGCACACAATTTTTCGAGTTTTATTTTATTACACTGGAAGAGGTTTAATATTTGGTCATAATTTTTTTTTTAATGCCTGAGAGATATAAAAGTGGCAAAGAAACTCCTTTTGTACCATGGTATCTATATAGTTTCCTGATCTCTAAAACAAAAGATTGGATTACACAATAGTAAAATGATAAATTTGCTTTTCTTTGTCCCCGATTACTTACAGGAATTTTGCTACCAGCTCCTCATCTCTTACTGTGTGGAGTCTGAGAATATAGTAATAATAAAATTCCAGTGCATCGCGTTGGAGGTGCAGTAAAATCACGATTTAAAAATAGCCAAGTAGCCTTGGTCGCTGGTATTGGGTCAAAAACAAAGCAAAGCAAAACAAAACAAAGCAAAGCAAAAGCATAAATCCTAAACCCTTAATTCATCACTGTGAATCACTGAGCATCTCTTTGCAGATAACGTCTCTCAGTCAGGAAAGCAGTAGTTGGAAACGATTACGTGACACATTCTTTTATTTTTCTAGCCAAATAATTATGGCTACCTATTGATCTTTCCCCAAAATCCATACTTAAATAAAGTTGTGTTCATCTTGTGCGGCTGAAAACATTGCAATTTTCTAATTTAAACCCGGCTAACATGATTAGAATATCCGCGGAGTAGAAAAAGTACTCCAAATGTGACTGAGCAATTAAGTTTGGTTTCCTGGGGGGGGGGTGTTGGCGGGGAAGTGTACTCAGTGTACTCCCCAGGGGGCTCTATGTGTTGGCACAACCCAGCTGTTTGAAGAATTTGCTTGATGAAAGCAAAAATTGAAAGAGAACAGGGAAAAACAGGTGGTGCGTCGGAGCCATGTTTTGCTGTGACATCTGCAGGTGGCTTGGTGCATCCAGGATCAGACCGACCCACTTCAAAAGAGTCCTCCTTGGGGAGCATTCCAAGTCTGCCAAGAGTAAATGAGAGCTGAAAGTGTTAAAAGAATCCTTAAACATAGGGAAAGAGGGAAAGAGGCGTATCAAGCTGTCTGAAACCTCGGAAAAGATTTGTTCTCTTGAAATATATGTATTATATATATTAATCTGTATTAAGATGTATATACTATACATATTACTATTATTTTGGTATGATATTATGATTACAAAATACTGTTTTGTTATGTTCATAGTTTTAAAAAAGACAGGCACACACACACAAAAACCCAGACCACTCCCCACCCAACAAAAAAAAATCTTTCAGAATTTCTATTATTTTTTTATTGTTGTCTCACACCAAACCAGTAGGGTGTGCTCATGATTCAACGTTCTACTTGAGACAGCCCACCCTGACCCAGTGGTGTTTTCACTATAGGTAAACAAAAATAGCAAGCATTTAGGGAGCAAAATGCCCTGTTCACACACTACTCCTGCAGACACTTTCATGCCTCATTAAAACGACATGTTAAGATAAACTTCGCTTGCTTTGGTGTCTCTGCTGAAATGCTGATCAATCTCTTCTCTGATTCTTTTTTCACTTCTCCTGGGGAGTAATCCCTCAATACTGGTCCCAATTGCCAAAGCTCTCTTTCTGAGGCTCTCTTTGTGACAGCTGGTGTGCTTCAGAATTGGATACAGGACTCTTTCTGGTAAGTAAACACTTTTGCAAAAGGGAGACAAACTAAATTATGTTGCTAAATCATGTCTAAGCTTCATCCCGCAGTATCTGGAAGAACAAGGTAGAGTCATCTATTTCGCTGCATTCCACTTTTTGGGAGACCTCGCTTCTCTTGCTGCAAAGTAATAAAGCTCGGTTTGGCAAAACGGACTCAGAGTAGAGCTGAGAGACAAAAATTAAGTATGGATATAAACAGTTCTTTCCAGGGGAAAGACAGAGGGCAGAACATTGCATTAGCTTTCTTTTAGACTTGCTTCATAATTTGTAGAGGTTGAATACACTTAGTGGCCCTCACTAGCCTTACATGGGAGAACTTGGCCGAAGGATTTGGACTGAATGGATAGTGTGAGCTCATCTGCCCAAACCCTGGCCAACCACTGTGCAGACTACTATTGTTAGTTGTACTTGGCATGGCTGGAAATGACTGAACTCAAGTATTCAAAGCATACCCAAATCTAGATCTACCAGCAGTACATTTACTCTTGTTACTAGGTCAAATTTCCTTCTTCTACGTTTAGGGTAAGATATATCTGAGTCCTCTAAGACATCCTGGGGGTCTCATCTATGTGCCTTTATTGGCGTGTTAATATGCTTTTTTCACACAGTAAAACCAAAAGTACATGAAACAAAGGTTACACAAAGTATGAGGTTTACAATTTCTAAGACATCTGTGATTGTTTGTCTTTTTTGAGAGAGAGAGAGTGAGAGAGAGAGAGGGAGGGAGATCCAGTGAGCAGAAGGGCAAGGCAGAGGGAGAGGGAGAGAGAATTCCAAGCAGGCTCCATGCCCACTCACCCTGGAGCTTTAGGTGAGGTTTGATCTCACGACCTTGAGATCATGACCTGAGCTGAAATCAAGAGTTGGACACTCAGCTGACTGAGCCACCCAGAAGCCCCAGAAGCCCTTTCTTTGAAAACTAATTTACTGAGGGAGAGAAGTGCAGGGGCGACCACCAGGTATTCCACATATGCTTCCTTTCAAGACCTTTCCTATAGTCAGGCGGCGACCCTAGGATGGTTTTGGCCAATGGACTGTTTGTAGAAACAAATGATGTGTGTCAGATCTGGGCTGGGGCAGTTTGGAACCAATGTGCCTCTTTATACCTGTCTTCCACTGTAACTGATCTTGAAGGCCACAAATTTCAGCCATTGTGGTTATTAGGTAGATGAGGGCCATACAGCACATATGAGACTTTATGGAGTGAGAAATAAACCTCGTGTGTTGTGTGAAGCTTTGAGATTTGGGGTTTTCTCTGTGTAGGGCAACAATCCTGATTCAAATATATGTATTACATATATTAGTACCTGTTAATTTTTTTTTTTTTAAGATTTTATTTATTCACCTGACAGACGGAGACCACAAGTAGGCAGAGAGGCAGGCAGAGAGATGGGAGGAAGCAGGCTCCCAGCCGAGCAGAGAGCTGGATGCGGGGCTCGATCCCAGGACCCTGAGCTCATGACCTGAGCCGAAGGCAGAGGCCTAACCCACTAAGCCACCCAGGCACCCCAGTACCTGTTAATTTTTATTAAAACCTGTTCATTTTTATTAATTTTTATAAAAACAGGATACCTGTTATTTTTTATTTAGAAATTAAAAAGTTTAATTCAATTTTTACTAGTTTATCTTGAATAATATATTCATAGAGGTTATAGTTTAAAAGTTCATTGGATCATTGGACAGCAGAGTTATACGGCTTCTCTACTCATTACTTCAGTAATTTCCCCTTGTCCAAAGATGTTTATTCTAACCAATGCTTAACACAAAGTGGAGGTCCTGGCCAGGTGTGGCAGATGAGGAAAATAAGAGTAGGTCTACAAAGGAAGGAGGCAGTGGTACAGAAAGGGAAGCCCTCTCAGAATCATTGAACTTTCTATGGATTAGTCATTTCTTTCTTCTTTTCTATACCTTGGACTTCGGATATAAGGCAATGTAGATTATGGGGCAGGTAATCATAATGGTGGGTGTCTGTATCTTTTTACTTTTTTCTCTTCTTGGTATTCATCTTGAATAATCTGCTGAAAACTTCAGTTTTCTTCAGTTTGGAGTGGGATGTGGCTGGTTACTCATTTTTTTTTTCCCCTCCCTAGAGTGACCCAATTTAGTAACAAAATAAAACTTAACAACAAAATTTGATTGAGAAAGATTTAGACAGATCATAGTGTCGTGTTTTTTTTTTTTTCTTAACTTATGCAAAGCTCTTCTTGGAGATTGAACAGGGTGGAAATAAAGTGCCATTGTTTTGTTTTGTTTTGTTTTGCTTTAAATATGATTTACAGCTTTCATGCAATCTCTTAAATAGGGCATGTAAAGGTCTTGGAGAGCAATGGATAATTCTGAATAGGAGGATAAACGAACTAAAAATTATTTTCACAATCTGATCAAAATTTTAGAAAGCAAATCCTGGAGTACATCATTGTGTCATCATGTTCAGTTAGAGTTAGCATTTTAGGAGATTGTAATGAAAAGTTCAATTATATTATTTGAAGTTTTAAAAACTGAAGTTACTCTGAATCAGCTCTGAGTATAGATAGTAATCTTATTTTTCTTATAAACAGGCTACTCATCTGTCTCTTACTTTGGAATTAGTCCTTGTTTTTGTCTGTGTGTTTTAATTTCACTGAAGTGTTACAGAAGATACTATTAATGAATAAGTGTTCACACAATTTCTTCTTTTCTCAAACTATCAAAGAAAATACTATAATTGCCAACTCTGTTTTGTTCCTGTTAAAGAGTATAATGGGTTATCTGTTCCCATGATAATGTTAGGTATCAAATCTCAAATCCCAGGAACTTAATGTAATAACAATTTATTTACCCCATGATACAGGGTCAGAGATTTTGTTAGGGCTTGGTGGGGCTATTTCTGATCTTGAATGGATTTAGGTACAAGTCTGATGTGGTCTGGCCACCAGCTAGGACAACAGCAATATCTAGACCAAGTATTTCTCATCCTCCAGCAGGCTAGCCTGGACACGGCCTCATGGTGGTGTCTAAGAGAAAGAATAAGAGCGTATTCAGTTGGTCAAATGCTTTTCAAGCCACTGTGTCCCACTTTCCAAAAATTTCAGTGGCCAGAACAAATCACGTGGCCAAGACCTGTGTTAAGGTAGTGGGAGCTGTAGAGTTTCATGCCAAAGAGGATAAATGCAGAGAGGATGAAGAATTGGGGTCATTAATACAATCAATTGATCACAACAAGGAATAGTAATGTATTATAAGGAAAGGAGCTAGTAATATTAATTAATTAATTAATCAATTATGACTGCCCAAATGGTATTTATAATTAATGACAGAGTGGGAAAGAGGAGGAAAGAAGACCTTAGGGACTGGGAGTAGAGGAAGATTTTTTTTTCCCTTTTGGATCGGGTGGGAGCACGGTTAAGAAAGAAACCTATGAGAAAAGTGGAGTGGAAACAAAGGGCACTTTAATGGGTGTTTCTAAAGAGTATTTATTTCAGTCACTTTAATGTCATTTAAGAGGTCATAGAATGAGACTCCTCTTTGATCACTTTTGGCTCTTGAGCTGTAATTTGTTTGTGTCAGCTCTGTGGCTGAACTGCATTGATCTCTACATTCCTAAGTGTTTACTGCAATCACTCTAGCTTGCATGCTTAGTCCGGCTTCCCTCTTAGTCCTTTTTCAATGCATGAGTTAACTGCATCTCAAAGGGCAGTGTCCTTTGGGGAAATTGTCCAAAATGTGCTGGTTGGTCAGCATTGCCTTGCAGCTCCAAACCCATCCCTCAATTCCATCTCTTCTTTGCTTTCTGATACTGGGGCTGGGATTCTGCAAACCCCAGTTTATCTTGGCTAGAGGAATCCCGGGCAGGTCCTGGCAATAGGGGGCACTAGCAGGAGTCTGGAGGAGACTCCTTCCTGGACTGTTCACTCCCGTAATGGCCGTTCATTGCAGCATTTGATTTGAGGACTTGTTGGTGAGAATAGGTTTTATCATGCCAGCTTAGCGCTGTCAGTGCCAGCTGACTGATGCTCCCTCCGCAGAGGTCTGATTTTCAGCTCTGTGGGATGCTATTCCTCTGAGCTCTTGAGGCGCTAGGAGCCTTAGTAAAATTTTTGGTTTTGGCTTCGCACTAGTGTATGACCTAAAGCAAATTAACCTCAAGGGGTCTTGGTTGAAGAGATTCTAAGGTTATGGTAATTTCTAGTTTGGTTCTAACACTTTCTTTTTCAATGCAAGTCACTCCCTTTACACACACACACACACACACAATTTAAGGAAAAGTGAAATGATTCCAGGTGTTTAACTTGAAAGCCATTTCTTTTGTATAAATTATACTATACAACCGATCTAATAGGCCTTTTAGATTCACTGACTTATCAGGGGGCTAATAAGAGAAATTCTCTGATAGAAGTTAAATATTAAAATGGAAGGTGACCAATCAAAGGGGAACTAAAAGCCTTGTTTGGAATAATAGAGCTTGCCTATGTGAGACTACACTGGAAATAGGACAACACTTGTAATAGAAGATGCATTTTGTTGAATATGAAAGTAATATGCTCCTTAAAGTTTCAAGTGAGCCTTTTATCTTCTGATTCAAAAAGTGTCTAAGAGTTTAATTTTAACTTCGTTAACTTTTTAGTATGACTCCCTTGTTAACGGTGAATCTTTTGGTCCTCTTTTTTGTATCATCCTCAGAGAGCAGGTACTCGTAATCACAAGTATTTACAGTAATATATCCTGGTCTTCTATGATTATGATTTAAGTAGCTACTTTTGAATTTTGGTATTTAAATTCAAGCAGTAGTAATTTTCCTAGTGCTTATTTGTCCCCTCTTTCCCTAGCTATTAACTGACATTTCTAGGGAACAAAAAAGTGTATGGAAATGGAATAGGAAAGTGCAGAATTGCTGGCCTTTGTAGAATGGCAAAAAGAATGTGACTTTGCTTTTCTTTTGACTTATTAATTATTATGTGCTGTCCATGTGCCTGGAGACCTTGATCGCAGACACATTTTTATAAGTGAAATAGCATGCTTTATCCTGGCAGTGCTATCGTACATCCCATGAGTTCTCTGCTATATTTTCTTTAGAGAGTTGCCATAGAAATTCCGTTAAAAAATCAGGGATCAGATAGCACTAGTTTTCAAACAACTGAAAAATAGCTAGGAAAAAACCCACGATATAATGATAATGTAAACAAGGTTTTGAGGACAAAAAAATCCTTGCTTATTCTATTATTTCTATTCTCAGAAAAAATATTTTTCAAAATTAGAGTTAAATTTTAAGGCACACCATTCCACTATTCAGTTAAAACTCTTAAAGATGAAAATGCGTGGAATTTTTAAGCAATACTATAAGGCAGAGCTCCATTTCTATTCTTTCTGCTTGTGTGACCCAACCCCCAAAAGAAATAAAATTAAAAGTTTTATTTATCAGATAATTTTAAAATTTTACTTATAGATTTTATTTATTTATTTATTTGTTTGTTTGTTTGTGGTGGTAAGAACACCTAACATGAGATCTAGTCTCTTAATAAATTTTGATGCTGACAATACAGTATTGTTAGCTATAGGTACTATGTTATACAGAAGACCTAGGTTTTTAGGTCTTCATCTGCATAACTAAGCATCTGCATAACTGATACTTTGTACTGGTTGAAAAATGACTTCCCATTTCTCGTTCCTCATCCCCTGGCAACCACCACTGTACTCTGCATCTATGAGTTTGACAATTTTAAATATCTTATACACATGGAATCATGCTGTATTTGTCGTTTTGTGACTGGCTTATTTCATTTTAGTATAATGTCCTCTAGTTTCATCCATGCCACAAATGGTAGGATTTTCTTTTCTTTCTTTTTTTTTTTTTTTTTTTTTTAGATTTTATTTATTCATTTGTCAGAAAGAGAGAGAGAGTACAAGCAGGGGGAGCAGCAGGCAGAGGGAGAAGCAGGCTCCTCACAAAGAGTCTTGTGTGGGACTTGATCCCAGGACCTTAGGATCATGACCTGAGCAGATGCTTGACTGACTGAGCCACCCAGGTGTTCCTGGCAGGATTTTTTTAAGGCTCAATAATATTTCATTGTATGGATATACCACATTTTCTTTGTCCATTCATCCATGGATAAACATTTAGGTTGTTTCCAAATCTTGGTTCTATGAATAATATCCGAAACTTTGTATTTACCGACATTGATTGAAAGAAATACAAAAGAAATGTTTCTGACAGAAGGATGATTTGGAGATGGCACCCTGGTCAAACTGTGAGAAGAAATGAAAGCGAAAGAAAGGATAAATATAAGGAAATAACTATAAGTGGGTACGGTCTATTAAAAAATAAATACTAATATCATGTGGGGCTTAATATTAGAACATATCGCATAGCACAAATTTGAGAAGGTTAATTGTAGTTAAATATTATAGAGTCTGTTATAGACTGAGTGGTTTCCTCCCACCCCAACAAATTCATATGTTGAGGCCCTAAGCCCCAATGTGACTATATTTGGAAAAAGGGCCTTGAAGGAGATAATTAAAATTGAATAAGATTATAAGGGTGGGGACCTGATCCAATAGGAGAGGTGTCCTTATTAGAAGAGGAAGGAACAGCAGAGCTTTCTGTCACACCATGTGCTCGCAGAGCAAAGGCCATGTAAGGACACAGAGAAGGCAACTCTTTGCAACTCAAGGAGAGAAACCTCATCAGAAACCAACACTACTGGCACCTTGATCTTTGACTTCTAGGTCCAAAACTGTGAGAAAATACTTTTCTCTTGTGGAAGCTGTCTAGTCTGTGACATTCCATCATGGCAGCCTGAGCAGACTAATAGGGTTTGTGCATTGTCTCAGAATGGATGGAAGTACTAAATTAAAATAGACTTTAATAGATTCATAAAGCAAATTATAATATTGAGGCTAACAACTAAAATAAATTAAGAAACACATATATATGTACATAAATACACAAACACATCAATATATAAATACATAAATGTAATGACGTGTTAATAGAGCGGGAATCAGAAAATACTAAAAGTTGATTGTTCTCATGGAAGGTAAACAAGTGGGAAAATGGTCATAGAATAGGTGGAACAATTGGAGAGATACTGAGATGGTATTTTCAACTCAAACATGTCAATATTTATATTAAATAATTTGAATACATCAAATAAAGACAATGCTTATCAGGCTGGATTAAAAGTAAGATGCAGAACTTACCTATAGGGACACAGAAAAGTTAAAACTAAAGTGATAGAACGAGACATATCATGCAAACACTATTTAAAGCAGTGGTTGGGAAGCTTTTTGTAATGGCTCAGACTGTAAGTATTTTTGCCTTTGTGGAATGCATATGGTCTCTGTTGCATATTATTCTTCTGTTGTTGCAGCCCTTTGCAAATATGAAACCGTTTTTACTCAGAGACTGTACAAAACCAGACTGTGTGCTAGATTTGACCTTAGGCTCTGCTTTGCTGATTGTTGGTCTATAGGAAAATTAGTGTAACTATGTTTATATAAAAATAATATAAATTCAGTGATGTAAGTATTACAAAATATGAAAGGCAACATTTAATAATAATCCAAGTTTAATTTAACAGGAAGATATAGTAATATTAAGAATGTGTAAAGTTATTAATGTTGCCTCAAAATATAAAATTGAAAATCTGACAAAAGAAAAAAAAATCTATATCATAGAAAAATCATCTTAGTAACTGTAGAATAAAAGACCAAAAGAAAAAAAAACAAACAGTAGAGATCTACAAGACAGAATCATTAACATACTTGATCTAAGAAAAGTTTATAGGGACTCCTGGGTGGCTTAGTCAGTTAAGCTGCTGCCTTTGGCTCAGGTCCTGATCCCAGGGTCCTGAGATCGAGTCCTGCATCGGGCTCCTTGCTCAGCGTGGATCCTGCTTCTCTCTCTGCCTCTACCTGACACTCTGCCTGCTTGTGCTCTCTCTCTCTCTCTGACAAATAAATAAATAAATAAAATCTTAAAAAGATTATAAATATTGAACCCAACAACTGTGTTATATCTGCTTTATAAGGATATATAGAACATTGTCAAGAACTGTAAAGGTTCTGAGGTTTTATTTCACTTTTTTCTCATGGAAATTTTTTTTTTAAGATTTTATTTATTTATTTGACTGAGTGAGAGACCACAAGTAGGGTGAATAGCAGGCAGAGGGACAGGGAGAAGCAGGCTCCCTGCTGGATCCCAGGACTCTGGGATCATGACCTGAGCCGAAGGCAGATGCTTAATTGACTGAGCCACCCAGATGCCCAACCCATGGAAAGTTTTTATTGGGATAATTGTAGAGTCACAAATAATTTGAAAAAGAAATAGTACAGAGAGAATCCTTTTACATTCTTCCCAGTTTAATGGTGACATTTTACAAAATTATAGGATAATGTTACAATCAAGATATTGAAATTAATACAATATGCTGATACTTTTTAGATTTTCCCAGGTTTACTTGCACTCATGTGAATGGGTTTATGTATTTTGATCTATGCTACTTTATGACAAGTGTGGGTTTGTGTACTAACCATTATAGTCAAGACACTGAACGGGTCCATCAACTCAAGAATGCCTTCCATTGCGCTCTCATACCCACATCCACATTTCCTTCCCCTTGTCCCTTCCCCTGGAGAACCATTAATCTCTCCTTTATTTCTAAAATGTTGTCATTTGTAAAACAATATATAAAAACAGCATTGTAGAGTATACAACTTTTTGGAACAGGATTTTTTAATTCAGGATACATCCCTGGAGATTCATCTCAGTTGTCTGTATCAATAGTTTCTCTCCCCTAGGGATCAATTGAATAATTAATCAATCATTGTTTTAAAATTCACGTAATATGAAATATATCCTCTCAGCAATTTTTAAATGTACAGTACAGTATTATTAACTATATGAACATTGTTGTACAACAAATTTCTAGAAATTTTTCATCTTACACTAGTGGAACTTTATATCCATTGGTCAGTAACTCCCAATTTTTCCTTCTCCCCAGACTCTAGTAAGCACCGTTCTACTTTCTGCTTCTATGAATTTGTCTACTCTACACACCACATATGAGTGGAATCATGCCAAGTTTGTTCTTCTGTGACTGACTTATTTCACAGAGTATTATGTTTACGAGTTTCATTCCTATGGTTGCATATGGCAGTATTTCCTACTTTTTAAAGGCTGAATAGTATTTCATTACATGTTTATACCCATTTCCATTAATTATTCATCCACTGATTGATATTTAAGTTGTTTCCAAATCTATGGCTATGGTGCTGCAATAAAGATGGAAATGCCAGTATCTCTTTGAGATCTTGTATTCAATTGTTTTGGACAAATACCAAAACATAGGATTGCTGGATCATACAGTGGTTATTTTTATTTCTTTTTTGAGGAATGTCCATAGTGTTTTCCATGGGGACTTCAACATATTACATTCCCACCAACAGTACCACCGGTTTCTCTAACTCCTCATAGGCATTTGTTCTTTTCTGTTGTTTCCTTTTTTATAACAGCCATCCTAACAGGTATGAGGTGATGGCTCATTGTGGTTTTGATTTATAATTTGCAAATGATTCGTGGTGTTGAGCATCTTTTCTTATGCCTTTTGGCCATTTGTATGTCTTTGAAGAAAAGTCTATATAAATCCCTTGCTCATCTTTAAATTGGGTTATTTGTGTTTTTGTTATATAGTTGTAGTTGTTCCTTATATATTTTAGAGATTAACCCCTTATCAGACACATGATTTTCAAATATTTTCTCCCATTCCATTGGTCATCTCATGCTGTGTTGTTTCCCTTGCTATGCAAAAGATTCCTATTGTGATATAGTCCTACTTGTCAATTTTTGCTTTTGTTGCCTGTTCTTTTGGAGTCATACCAAAGAAATCATTGCCAAGACTTTCTAATGTTGTAAAGTATTTTTCCTGTTTTCTTCTAGGAGTTTTAGAGTTTCAGTTTTTATATTTAAGTCTTTAATTTATTTTGGGTTATTTTTCGTGTATGGTGTAAGGAAGGATCAAGTTCTGTTCTTCTGCATGTCAATATCCAGTTTTCCCAAAACCATTGGTTGAAGAGATTATCCTCTCCTCGTTCCATAGTTTGATACTCTCTTTGAAGATTATTTCATTATGCATGCAGGCATTTATTTTTGGACTCTCTATTTTGTTGCATTGGTTGATAGATCTGTATGCAAGTACTATACTGTTTTAACTAATGTAAGTATGTGATATATTGCAAAGTCACAAGATTAGGGCTTCCAGCTTTGTTCCTATTTCAAAAGATTATTTTGACGTTGTAGTTCCATATGGATTTCAGGTTTTTTTTTCCTATTTCTGCAAAAAATGCTTTAGGATTTTGATGGGGATTACATTACTTTGAAGATTGCATTGGGTATATGTGGACATTTAAGCAATAAGCCTTCCAATCAATAAGCACAAGATATCTTTCATTTAAGTGTGTCTTCTTTCATTTCTTTCTACAATATTTTGTAGTGTTCAGTGTATATATCTTTCTCTTTAATTTTATTTTTAAACATTTCTGGTTTTTTGATGCTATTGTAAATGGGATTTTTTTTTCTTCTATCTACTATACTGCAGGTCCTCTGAACCAGCAATATGTGACCCACGTCCCTATGTTCTTAATTCCTATGAGTCCAGAGCATGCTGGGTTCTACTAGCACTTTGAGACAGGGAAGACTAAAACAAAGTGTTGGACAGCCCCCTACCCACCAAAAAGGTGGAATGTTGGATGTATGTTTCAGACTGTTCTCTCTCTCCTCAGGGAGAAACTGGAAGCTGGGACATTTTTAGGATGCCCCATCATGCCACACTGAGCTGGGGTAGGGGGGTGGGAGGAGGAGGCAGGACTATGGGGTATGAATGCCATGAATTTCCTCACCAACTTTGATGTGTCTGCTTTTGTACTTACCTGGGGTGCAGGAGCCTCTTCACTGGTTTCTGGATCACTTACAAAGGGAATAGGTTCATGTATCAATTTTGAATCAGTGTGTTCAAGTGCGGGAGGGAGGAGGAATTTCTAGGGCTTCCTGTTCTGCCATCTTGTTGACTTCATCCCAATTTTATCCTATTTTTAACCTAAAATGTCAGTGTGCTATGATTTCATGGAGGCTGGCAGAAGAAATGAGAGTCCTGAATCAGAGACATTGGGTTTTATAACTCATAATATAGCAAGCTGCACAAGCATCAGTGTATTTGGTGCTAGTTCTCCAAGCTGCAATTCATACAGGATGACTTGAAAAAGGCCATGTAATATCTGTACATGCACTGAGTTGTGTTACAGAAGAAGACAGATGAGCTTAGAAACTGTATCTCTCACACTGAATAGTAAGTATGTCTTCTGACTGGTCCAGCTGGACACAGTCTTTGAAGTTTCTAAGAAAACTTGCCTTTTGTTCTGGAGGGAGACACTATCTCTGTCTTCCAAAGCTGATTGCCACACAAACATCCTTCAAAATATGGTTCAGAATAAGGGGATCTAGGGCCTCTGCTCTAAAGATGTGCAGAAACATAAGGGACCCATAGAGAATCATCTCCCAATGGTACTAGCCAAAATAAACCATATGCTGTGCTATCTAGTAAATCATAACAAAATTTGAAAGTTTGAAAATATTCTTAGACTAGTCTCTGGCCACAAAGGAATTAATCTAGAAATCAATAACAAGAGTAAAACTAGATAATCTGCCAAATGTTTGAAAACTAAAGTATACTCTTCAAAATTGTACATTAAGTCAAAGATGAATCATAATAGCAGTTAGAAAATGTTATTTTCATTTAGTTAAAAATATTAAAACTTGTGGAATGCAACTAAACAAAGGCTGAAAGGAAAATCGCAGAATAAATTAATTAAGAAGAAATTCTAAAAAAAAATAATTTTTTAAGCATCTTTCTCAAGTTCCAACAGAAGCCACAGCAAATTAATGTTAAAAAATCCTAAAAAAAAAAAAAAGAAGAAACATAAACCAGTAAAATCCTAAAATCAAACAAATAGACACAAACAGCAAATCAAAATGTCATTATTTGGAAAAATTTACAGGATTGATGAACACTTTAGAAATATAAATTGTGTAAAAAAAAAGAAATATAAATTATTAAAAAGAGCAGTAAAGAAACATATTTTATAGGCAGGAGTCAAGATGGCGGAGAAGTAACAGGCTGAGATGACATCAGGTAGCAGGAGATCAGCTAGATAGCTTATCTAAGCATTGCGAACACCTACAAATCCAATGGGAAATCGAAGAAAAGAGCAACAATTCTAGAAACAGAAAATCAACCACTTTCTGAAAGGTAGGACCTGCGGAGAAGTGAGTCCGAAGCAACAGAAAGATAGACCGCAGGGGGAGGGGCTGACTCCCAGCAAGAGGCGGAGCAACGGAGCACAAAATCAGGACATTTAAAAGTCTGCTCCACTGAGGGACATCACTCCAGAGGCTAAACCCGGGAGAAGCCCATGCGGGGTCAGTGTGGCCCCAGGTTCCGCGGGTTCACAGAAGGATCGGGGGTGTCTGAGTGTCAAAGAACTCGCAGGTATTAGAATGGGGAAGCTGGCTACAGCGACAAAGCCGAGGAGTGAGCTCTCAACTCGGGGTTACCTTGAACCGGGCACAGGCTGGGTAAGTTCGGAGCAGGGCGGGAGGTCAGGGAGATGGAGTGACTGAGCCCTTTTCTCCAAGCGCGCAGCTGGAGGCCGGGGAGATGGAAGCGACCGAGCGCTTTTCTCCCAGCGTGAGTGACTGGGCGCTTTTCTCCAAACGTGACCAGAGGCCAGGGAGATGGGAGCAATTGGGTGCTTTTCTCTGAGGGTGCACTGAGGAGTGGGACCCTGAGCTCTCGGCTCCTCCGGGCCGGAGACTGGGAGGCCACCATTATTATTCCCACCCTCTGGAACTCAACAGAAAGCGTTCAGGGAACAAAAGCTCCCAAAAGTGAACCCGAGCGGATTACTTAGCCTGGCTTCTGATAAGGGCGGGTCAATTCCGCCTCAGGCAGAGACACTTGAGAATCACTACAACAGGCCCCTCCCCCAGAAGATCAACAAGAAAGCCAGCCAAGACCAACTTCACTTAACAAGGAGAACAGCGGAATTCTAGAGGAGGAGAAAAAAGCAAGGAATTCATGGCTTTCTCCCCATGATTCTTTAGTCTTGCAGTTAATATTTTTTTCTCTTTTTTCTTCTGCTAATTTTTTTTTAACTTTTACCCTTTCCTCTTTTTACTTTTTTTTTAAACTAGTTTATCTTAACAATACCTTACCAAAAAAATAAATAAATAAATTAATTAATTAATAATAATCCTTTTAAAACCTTCATTATTATAGTCATATTTTATCCTCCATTGTATCTAACTATATTTTTTGTAAATACATATATTTTCTTTTTTTAATATTTTTTCCTTATTTGTTTTCTTTTCTTTTCTTTTCTTTTTTTCTTGTTTATCCCCTTTCTCCCTCCCACGATTTGGGGTCTCTTCTGATTTGGTTAAAGCACATTTCCCTGGGGGCTTTGCCAACCTTTTAACATTTTATTTGCTCCTTTATATATTCTTATCTGGACAAAATGACAAGGCAGAAAAAGTTACCACAAAAAGAAAAACAAGAGGCAGTACTGAAGGCTAGGGACCTAATCAATACAGGCATTGGTAATATGACAGATCTAGAGTTCAGAATGACGATTCTCAAGGTTCTAGCCAGGCTCGAAAAAGGCATCAAAGATAGTAGAGAAACCCTCTCCGGAGAGATAAAAGCCCTTTCTGGAGAAATAAAGGAACTAAAATATAACCGAATTGAAATAAAAAAAAAGCGATTAATGAGGTGCAATAAAAAATGGAAGCTCTTTCTGCTTGGATAAATGAGGCAGAAGAAAGAATTAGTGACATAGAAGACCAAATGACAGAGAATAAAGAAGCTGAGCAAAAGAAAGACAAACAACTACTGGACCATGAGGAGAGAATTCGAGAGATAAGTGACACCATAAGACGACACAACATTAGAATAACTGGGATTCCAGAAGAAATAGAAAGAGAGAGGGGAACAGAAGGTATATTGGAGAGAATTATTGTAGAGAATTTCCCTAATATGGCAAAGGGAACAAACATCAAAATCCAGGAGATGCAAAGAACGCCCCTCAAAATCAATAAAAATAGGTCCACACCCCGTCACCTGATAGTAAAATTTACAAGTCTTAGTGACAAAGAGAAAATCCTGAAAGCAGCCCAGGAAAAGAAGTCTGTAACATACAAGGGTAAAAACATTAGACTGGCAGCAGACCTATCCACAGAGACCTGGCAGGCCAGAAAGAGCTGGCATGATATATTCAGAGCACTAAACGAGAAAAACATGCAGCCAAGAATACTATATCTAGATAGGCTATCACTGAAAATAGAAGGAGATATTAAAAGCTTCCAGGACAAACAAAAACTGAAAGAATTTGTAAACACCAAACCAGCTCTACAGGAAATATTGAAAGGGGTCCTCTAAGCAAAGAGAGAGCCTAAAAGTAGTAGACCAGAAAGCAACAGAAATAATATACAGTAACTGTCACCTTACAGGCAATACAATGGCACTAAATTCATATCTCTCAATAGTTACCCTGAATGTAAATGGGCTAAAAGCCCCAATCAAAAGACACAGGGTATTAGATTGGATAAAAAAAAACAAAACCCATAAAAATGCTGCCTACAAGAAACTCATTTTAGACCAGAAGACACTCCCAGATTTAAAGTGAGGGGGTGGAAAACAATGTACCATGCTAATGGACATCAGAAGAAAGCTGGGGTGGCAATCCTTATATCAGATCAATTAGATTTTAAGCCAAAGACTATAATAAGAGATGAGGAAGGACACTATATCATACTCAAAGGGTCTGTCCAGCAAGAAGATCTAACAATTTTAAATATCTATGCCCCTAACATGGGAGCAGCGAACTATACAAACCAATTAATAACAAAATCAAAGAAACACATTAACAATAATACAATAATAGTAGGGGACTTTAACACTCCCCTCACCAAAACAGATCATCTAAGCAAAAGATCAACAAGGAAATAAAGGCCTTAAATGACACACTGGACCAGATGGACATCACAGATATATTCAGAACATTCCATCCCAAGGCAACAGAATACACATTCTCTAGTGCACCTCAAACATTCTCTAGAAAAGATCACATCCTTGGTCATAAATCAGGTCTCAACTGGTATCAAAAGATTGGGATCATTCTCTGCATATTTTCAGACCACAATGCTCTAAAGCTAGAACTCAATCACAAGAGGAAATTTGGAAAGAACCCAAATGCATTGAGACTAAACAGCATCCTTCTGTCAATGAATGGGTCAACCAGGAAATTAAAGAAGAAGTGAAAAAATTCCTGGAAACAAATGATAATTAAAACACAACAGTTCAAAATCTGTGGGACACAACAAAGGCAGTCCTGAGAGGAAAATATATAGCAGTACAAGCCTTTCTCAAGAAACAAGAAAGGTCTCAAATATACAACCTAACCCTACACCTAAAGGAGCTGGAGAAAAAACAACAAAGAAAGCCTAAACCCAGCAGGAGAAGAGAAATCATAAAGATCAGAGCAAAAATCAATGAAATAGAAGCCAAAAAAAGAATAGAACAAATCAACGAAACTAGGAGCTGGTTCTTTGAAAGAATTAATAAGATTGATAAACCCCTGGCCAGACTTATCAAAAAGAAAAGGACCCAAATAAATAAAATCATGAATGAAAGAGTAGATCACAACCAACACCAAAGATATACAAACCATTATAAGAATATACTATGAACAACTCTATGCCAACAAATTCGACAATCTGGAAGAAATGGATACATTTCTAGAAACATATAAACTACCAGAACTGAACCAGAAAGAAACAGAAAACCTGAACAGACCCATAACCAGTAAGGAGATTGAAACAGTCATCAAAAATGTCCAAACAAACAAAAGCCCAGGGCCAGACAGCTTCCCGGGGGGATTCTACCAAACATTTCAAGAAGAATTAATTTCTATTCTCCTGAAACTGTTTCAAAAAATAGAAATGGAAGGAAAACTTCCAAGTTCATTTTATGAGGCCAGCATCACCTTGATCCCCAAACCAGACAAAGATCCCATCAAAAAAGAGAATTACAGACTGATATCCTTGATGAACACAGATGCGAAAATTATCACCAAAATACTAGCCAATATGATCCAATAGGACATTAAAAGGATTATTCACCACAACCATGTGGGATTTATTCCAGGGCTGCAAGGTTGGTTCAACATCCGCAAATCAATCAATGTGATACAATACATTAATAAAAGAAAGAACAAGAAACATATGATACTCTCAATAGATGCTGAAAAAACATTTGACAAAGTACAGCATCCCTTCCTTATCAAAACTCTTCAAAGTGTAGGGATAGAGGGCACATACCTCAATATCATCAAAGCCATCTATAAAAAACCCACTGCAAATATCATTCTCAATGGAGCAAAACTGAAAGCTTTTTTGCTAAGGTCAGGAACAGAATCACCACTGCTATTCAACATAGTACTAGAAATCCTAGCCTCAGCAATAAGACAACAAAAAGAAATTAAAGGCATCCAAATCAGCAAAGAAGAAGTCAAACTATCACTCTTCACAGATGATATGATACTATATGTGGAAAACCCAAAAGACTCCACTCCAAAACTACTAGAACTTGTACAGGAATTCAGTAAAGTGTCAGGATATAACGTAAATGCACAGAAATCAGTTGCATTTCTTTACACCACCAACAAGACAGAAGAAAGAGAAATTAAGGAGTCAATCCCATTTACAATTGCACCCAAAACCATAAGGTACCTAAGAATAAACCTAACCAAAGAGGCAAAGAATCTATACTCAGAAAACTCTAAAGTACTCATGAAAGAAATTGAGGAAGACACAAAGAAATGGAAAAATGTTCATGCTCATGGATTGGAAGAACAAATATTGTGAAAATGTCTATGCTACCTAAAGCAATCTACACATTTAATGCAATCCCTATCAAAATCCCACCCATTTTTTCCAAAGAAATAAAACAAATAATCTTAAAATTTATATGGAACAAGAAAAGACCTCGAATAGCCAAAGGAATATTGAAAAAGAAAGCCAAAGTTGGTGGCATCACAATTCCAGACTTCAAGCTCTATTACAAAGCTGTCATCATCAAGACAGCATGGTACTGGCACAAAAACAGACACATAGATCAATGGAACAGAATAGAGAGCCCAGAAATAGACCCTCAACTCTATGGTCAACTAATCTTCGACAAAGTAGGAAGGAATGTCCAATGGAAAAAAGACAGCCTCTTCAACAAATGGTGCTGGGAAAATTGGACAGCCACATGCATAAGAATGAAACTGGACCACTTCCTTACACCTTACACCTTACACAAACATAGACTCAAAATGGATGAAGGACCTCAATGTGAGAAAGGAATCCATCAAAATCCTTGAGGAGAACACAGGCAGCAACCTCTTCAACCTCAGTTGCAGCAACTTCTTCCTAGGCACATCGCCAAAGGCAAGGGAAGCAAGGGCAAAAATGAACTATTGGGACTTCATCAAGATCAAAAGCTTTTGCACAGCCAAGGAAACAGTTAACAAAACCAAAAAAGAACTGACAGAATGGGAGAAGAATTTTGCAAATTACATATCAGATAAAGGGCTAGTATCCAAAATCTATAAGGAGCTTAGCAAACTTAACACACAAAGAACAAATAATCCAATCAAGAAATGGGGAGCGGACATGAACAGACATTTCTGCAAAGAAGGCATCCAGATGGCCAACAGACACATAAAAAATGCTCCACATCTCTCGTCATCAGGGAAATACAAATCAAAACCACAATTAGATACCACCTCACACCAGTCAGAATGGCTAAAATTAACAAGTCAGGAAATGAAAGATGCTGGTGAGATTGCAGAGAAAGGGAACCCTCCTATACTGCAATGCAAGCTGATGTAACCACTCTGGACAACAGTGTGGAGGTTCCTCAAAAAACTGAAAATAGAGCAACCCTATGACCCAGCGATTGCACTACTGGGTATATATCCTAAAGGTACAAACGTGGTGCTCTGAAGGGGCACGTGAACCCGAATGTTTATAGCAGCAATGTCCACAATAGCCAAACTATGGAAAGAACCTAGATGTCCATCAACAGATGAATGGATAAGGAAGAAGTGGTATATATACAAAATGGAATACTATGCAGCCATCAAAAGAAATGAAATCTTGCCATTTGTGATGATGTGGATGGAACTAGAGGGTATTATGCTTAGCAAAGTGAGTCAGTTGGAGAAAGACAACTATCATATGATCTCCCTAATTTGAGGAAGTGGAAATGCAACATGGGGGGCTTGGGGAGGGTAGGAAAAGAAGAAAAAATGAAAGAAGATGGGATCGGGAGGGAGACACACCATAAAAGACTCAATCTCAAAAAACAGACTGAGGGTTGTTGGGGGGAGTGTGGACGGGAGAGGGTGGTGGGGATATGGACATTGGGGAGTGTATGTGCTATGATGAGTGATGTGAAACGTGTAAACCTGGTGAGTCACAGACCTGTACCCCTGGGGATAAAAACACATTATATGTTTATTTAAAAATTTAAAAATAAATATTAAAAAAGAAGCATAGTTTATTAGTACAAAGAATATAAAGATGATATTACTATAGATTCATAGACTTGAAAAGACTAGCATATGCCATTAAAGTGGACAAATCTTGAAATATAAACTTTAAAAAATTGACATAAAATGAAGCATTAAATCTCAAATATCCTGTGTTTATTAAATAAATTGAATTCTTAATTGAAACTACTCATACATTACAATGCCATACAAGAATGAAAGAATGAAATGCTGCATATAACATGGATAAATTTCTTTTTTTTTAAGGTTTTATTTATTTATTTGAGAGAGAGAGAGAGAGAGAGCACGAGCAGTGGGCAGGGAAAAGGGAGGAAGAGTGGGAGAAATAGACTCTCCACTGAGCAAGGAGCCTGATGAAGAGCTTGATTCCAGGACCCTGAGATCATGACCTGAGACAAACGCATACACCTAACAGACTGAGCCACCCAGGGAACCCCAACATGGGTAAATTTCATAATTACATAATGACAAGGGAAAAAAAAAAGCTAAATACTTAGCCATATAAAATGTATGATGCTGTGTAAATTTCAAAAACTGGCAAAACTAATCTATGGTGATAAAAGTAAATATGGTCATTACTTTTGTGTATGAGGTAATGATTAGATGGGGGCATAAGGAAGGTTTCCAGGACATGGCCAAGTTCTTTATCTTGATCTTATTGGTGATTGTGTGTGATAATCTTATAAAACTTCATCACAGTACACATTTAAGATTTGCATTCTTGGGGTGCCTGGGTGGCTTGGTTGGTTAAGTGTCTAGCTCTTGGTTTCAGCTCAAGTCATGTTCTGGGCGTGGTGGGTTTGAGCTCCTCCATTGAACTCTGTGCTCAGCACAGAGTCTGGTCGAGATCCTTTCTCTCCTTCTTCCTCTGCTCCTCTCCCTGCTCACATTTTCTCTATCTTTAAAAATGAATAAATAAATAAAAATAAAATCTTAAAAAATAGATTTGCATTCTTTCCTGTATGTATGCTTATTTCAGTAACCATTAAAGTTAAAACAACTAGCACAAGAAATTGTGAAGAGAAAATAGTCTCATTTCTTGAAGGTAATATCTGTGATTGCCAAAACATTGTCCTGCCCTTCTCTGTTTGTACTTTTTACATCGACATTGAGTTAGTCTTTTGGGGAAGATTAAAAATGGATAATCGTTATTAAAGTCTATGTGCAGGATTGTATTATGTCACTAAGGAATTAAAAAACAAGTTTATTTTTAGTATTTAGGCCATCTAAATTCACTAACTGACTTCAAGGAGGAAAAAAAAAATCAGGGTTTATGAGGAGTCTCAGTGGGAGGTGTTTATATTAGATACTTAGCACTGCAGGATGCCGTGAGTTGGAAAACAGAGGCAGATCCAATTAACAGATACTGCACTGTGGAAACTGAACCATAATAGGCTTTTGGACAGCTTTATGTGTGAATGTGAGAACATACTCATAAGAAATGCTATCATTTCATCCCATATAACTTCATGAGAATTTTTGTATAGGCTAGGGATTTGTGGTAAAAAAAAAAAAAAAAAAAAAAAAAAAAAAAGATTTGTTGGCTCCTCATTTGAGGAATTCACTAATAAATTCCTTGAGAATCCTTGTTTAAAGGAAAAATACTGGTTCTGAAGAATGAGTACCAGCATACCTGCCTGTGTGAGACAAGGAAAGAGAACATAGTCTCCTTTACTTTTTCTTCTAACGATTAGAAACCCTGTCCACCCACACACAACTGAAGGACTTACACTTATACCTGTGTCAAATTAACAGAGAATGTTACATGTGATCAGCTGCTTTCTGATGAAGCTTCCAGCCATCTGTCTGAGTTTTCCAAATTGCATTGTTTTGAAAAGACTCATTCATAAGGGCAGACTATAGATTACTGCAGAAGTATACATTTTCAAAAAGAAATGTAATCTATTCATAAGCCCCAGGGCTAAAATTTGACCAATGATCTCTTTAGAGATTAGTGGAATTTGGATTGGAAACTTAGTTTCTAGAAACTTACCCTGACATTTCTGACCTTATTGACTATATGGAATGTTTAGTAACAATGATTCTTAAATTGGTATTTGTAAGTCTCTAGAGAATCAGAGCAAATTCCGAAAAGATTCCAAAACCAAAGCAATGGAAACTTCAAGAATTCTTTGGTGGCATTCAGATCCATTAGCAAAACCTCTCACCATTACATTTGCTTTCTCTTTTCCCTTTGGCTAGCAAGTAACCAACATTCTTACTAGTGCATATTTTCAAATATGCAAATCATTTTCCACAAGTTGTCAGTCAGGAAACCAAGTGATGATATGTGTGCATATATGTGTGTGTGTGTGTGTACACATATATGCTTATATATCTTTTTAAGTAGTGCTTCATGTTTAGGTTGAGGACAAAAGGAGGATAAGAGCAGGAAAAAGATTAATGAGTAATTTAAAAAGTTGCTGGTATAAATATTGAAGAACCATTCTTCCAGAACACCCATTCTTAGTAAATACACATTGCGAAAATTCAAAATGTCAGAGCTTATGCAAATGAATAAAGCTTTTAATTATTCCTTCTGGATCAAACATCATATTCAGAAGGAATTATTTCATTGGAAATTCAGTGAGTGTTGAGGTAGTCATATTTTCTTTCACTCTTCTGTAATTCCATAGAAATTATTTGTATTCATATTATAAGTAAGCATAAAGCAAAAATTATGAAAGAGGCATTAAATTAAAAATAATTAAAAAGTGAAGTAATACCCACCACCTGGTTCCCCCAACCTCCCACTCTCTGCTGCTTCAAACCCCTCAGATTGTTTTTCAGAGTCCATAGTCTCTCATAGTTCACCTCCCCTTCCAATTTCCCCCAACTCCCTTCTCCTCTCTAACTCCCCTTATCCTCCATATTATTTGTTATGCTCCACAAATAAGTGAAACCATATGATAATTGACTCTCTCTGCTTGACTTATTTCACTCAGCATAATCTCTTCCAGTCCCGTCCATGTTGCTACAAAAGTTGGGTATTCATCCTTTCTGATGGAGGCATAATACTCCATAGTGTATATGGACCACATCTTCCTTATCCATTCGTCCGTTGAAGGGCATCTTGGTTCTTTCCACAGTTTGGCTACTGTGGCCATTGCTGCTATAAACATTGGGGTACAGATGGCCCTTCTTTTCACTACATCTGTATCTTTGGGGTAAATACCGAGTAGTCCAATGGCAGGGTCATAGCGAAGTTCTATTTTTAATTTCTTGAGGAATCTCCACACTATTCTCCAAAGAGGCTGTACCAACTTGCATTCCCACCAACAGGATAAGAGGGTTCCCCTTTCTCCACATCCCCTCCAACACATGTTGTTTCCTGTCTTGCTAATTTTGGCCATTCTAACTGGTGTAAGGTGATATCTCAATGTGGTTTTAATTTGAATCTCCCTGATGGCTAGTGATGATGAACATTTTTTCATGTGTCTGATAGCCATTTGTATGTCTTCATTGGAGAAGTGTCTGTTCATATCCTCTGCCCATTTTTTGATATGATTATCTGTTTTGTGTGTGTTGAGTTTGAGGAGTTCTTTATAGATCCTGGATATCAACCTTTTGTCTGTACTGTCATTTGCAAATATTTTCTCCCATTCCGTGGGTTGCCTCTTTGTTTTGTTGACTGTTTCCTTTGCTGTGCAGAAGCTTTTGATTTTGATGAAGTCCCAAAAGTTTATTTTCACTTTTGTTTCCTTTGCCTTTGGAGACATATCTTGAAAGAAGTTGCTGTGGCTGATATCGAAGAGGTTACTGCCTATGTTCTCTTCTAGGATTCTGATGGATTCCTGTCTCACGTTGAGGTCTTTTACCCATTTTGAGTGGGTATTAGAGAGGGCACGGATTGCATGGAGCACTGGGTGTGGTGCAAAAACAAGGGATACTGTTATGCTGAAAATTTAAAAAAAAAATTACAAAAAAAAAAAGTGAAGTAATTTCTAGAAGGTATTCTTTGAGAGTAAATGTAAGGGTTGGAATTCCAAAATATTTCCTTTGATGAGAGAAGCTAAGGTTCCAATTGGAAAGTTATCCTACATTTTATTCCTTAGAATCATGAACACTTTCAGTAGGAGGTGTAGTAGGAGGTGAGAGATTAAGGAAAAATACGAAGAAAAATACAGTAACTATATGCATTTTATTTCTCTAAAAAGGTAATTTTCCCAGCATTTCAACACACCAAGCTGGAACAGATATCCATTTTCAAAATGATATTCTCTTAGATGCTTTGTGATTTTTTGATTTCAGAATCCAAAGGATTAAGTCATATTACCTAAGGAGTCCTCTGTCTCCCCACAAAAGAAACTTTTTTAAAAAACTGTCAGTGAGTCTTCCACAGGTTTGTTACTTATTCCAGAACAGGCCTGTGAACCAATTAAAAGTTTAAAGAGCTATTGAATCTGCAAATATCCAAAACACCTGAGATTCAACCTGCAGAAAGTAATTTTTTTAGAGGGGGAAATAATTGGAAAAATGTTCCATCTGCTACCGCCTGGTTTTTATTGATTTAACAAGTAGATTTCCACAGACTTTTTGGAACACAGAGAGGGCAGCTTTTTTTATTTTTTTTTTCTTCTTCTTCTCTTTCTCTCCTCCTCCTCCTCCTCTTCCCCCTCCCCCTCCTCCTCCCCTTCACCCTCCTCCTCCTTCTCCTCCTTCCTCCTTTTTTAAAAATTTATTTATTTATTTATTTATGTATTTATTTATTTTGAAAGCAGGAGGGTTTTGTTTGCCAGGTGAATATTTCACAACTCTCACAGTGCTGATAGAAAACAGCTTTAGATTTGGATGGGAGCAGTCTGCATGAGAGGTTATGATGAAATCACAGAGAGGGGCTTTCTGTGACATTGTTGATTTATACATAATATTAGAGATGATTATTTACTCTGTTGTCAACAATTGATTCTGCAATTGTCAACTTAGCGATTTTTAAGCAGGAAGGATGATGACATACGGTGAAACTTCTGATTTTGAAAAATATATACTGTCAGATAACCCTGGCAAGGGAATTTTTAGTTTATTGCATGCTGTTTGCAAAGGACAAAAATAGTAACATTTTAACAATTCTTAAATTCTCTGAGGAAATCAGTAAACCAAATCTTACCTTACAGTTTCACCGTGACCACCCTATTATCCCTCAGCACCCATTCTGGGTCACCCTCACTCTTTCTACTCTTTATTTTTCTCTTTCATTATGTAGTCCCCTTCCAAATCTCTACAGTTTAATTTACTATGTTCGTTGTTTATTTTCAGTCTCCTGCTACAAGACGGGGCAGGGATCTTTGCTGTGCTCACTAATGTAGCTTGTGCTTACGCTGATGTTTAGAACACAGTAAATACTTGTTAAAATCAAAGTGACTTTTGCAATTGTGTTAAGAGAGATAAATGGCATTTATTTAGCCATTCTTATGTGCCAGGTACTGTATTAAGTCCTGGCTTTAGTTCTGTTTTCTCATTTAACACTCACAAATACCCTCATGAAGTAGACATTGAATTAGAGACCACTACCATCCCCTTTTAGAGACAAGAAGACTGAGGCTCAGTGAGTTGAAGTGAAGATCGAATAGCCAGTGAGAAGCAGAATCAGGAACTGAGCAGAAGTTTGTCTAATGCCAGAGTTGCTGCTTTTCACCATGAAGTATCCTCCTTTAGGGGCGCCTGTGTGGCTCAGTTGGTTAAGCAGCTGCTTTTGGCTCAGGTCATGATCCTGGAGTGCCAGAATTGAGTCCCACAACAGGCTCCCTGCTCGATGGGGAATCTGCTTCTCCCTCAACTTCTCCCTTCTCATGCTCGCTCTCTTTCTCTCTCTCTCTCATCCTCTCTCTCTCTCACAAATGAATAAATAAAATCTTAAAAAAGAAAAAAAAGTACCCTCCTTTAGGTAATAGTTCATTCTTTCCAGTGCTTGAATTTAAACAAATAAATGCCAATTCTAATTGGTCTTAAAGGACTTCCAAATTATAATGAACAATTTTAGCAGTAATTAACAAATTTCTCTGTGGAAAATTGGCATTTTATGGCAATAGAATTGTACCTTTGGCTTTTGTTTGCTAGTTTTGTGTATGAAATGTTGGAAACCCTACTTGGGGAACACACACAGAGTTGGAAGGTTGTTAACAATTGTTTTGGCTTGGCCAGGATTGGCCCTTTCAAAGAGCACGACTAAGAGACATCCAGGCTAGTGACTGGTACTAGAGTCACTTCGGAGTCCATTTCCCAGAGTATAATGTAGTTCTGCTTATATGCACTGACATCAGATTCTTGCCAGTAGTAGGTTAAAAGTTTTTTTTTTTTAATTGTTGTTTTTGTTTTTTGTTTTAAACTTTCACAGTTATGTTGAAGAGTTAGTGAAGAGAGCCAAAAATGAAAGGGTCCAATTTATTTGTGGTCTATGGTAGCACTGAGTGCTAATGTTTGCTCATTTTACGTCACGGGTGGCATAGCTCTTAGGGCAAGCGAAATTAGAGAAAAGAATTCTTAAATTCAGTTTTGGTTTGCCCCTCAAACCAGGTGGCGCTAGACTTTATCAATACTTACATTGAAAAGTGAGGAGCAGATTTATTAATTTATTAATTTAGTCAGTGTCAAGATTATAAGCCAAGTAAAGAAGACGGTGAATTTAATTATAAAACAGCAAATTCAAGCAAGAGTATGAATTGCCTGTTTTAAACCTTGATTGTAACTTAGAGATCTTTCCTTTCCTTTCTGATGTGTACTTAGATTTTTACTGTAGCAATCCAACTTACTTAATGGAAGGTAAAATGTCTATTACGCTGTCATGCTAAAGAAAACCTGACTAATGTGTAATGGCAAAACTATTACATATATGCTAATAAGGCATGACTCACTACCATAAACTGTGAAATCATATGTAAACAGGAATGTGCTGATCTTTTTGTTTTTTCTGTTCTGATCTTTCTAAAAGAAAATGTACTCATACATTTGTAATGTTAATAATAATATAACGACTATTCTTCACAGAACTAGTTTTGGGTATACTGTGAAGTTATGATGAATGACTAATAACTCTTCTTACATCAGACCAAAGGGGATTAATAAAAAATCCTTAAAAATATGGGTAGTAATTATAGAAAAGATGCATACCATCTATCTTGAAAAAATACAGTATTTAGCATTAGAGTACATTTTAATTATTTCATTACATAGCATGGAGTAACTTTTAAGAATGGAAGAATATTTACGAAGACTTTATTTGCTGTGGTATGGTCTACCATGACATAGGACCACCACATGAGTCATGTTTTATCTTTCACTTCTGGTTTTTCCTTTCTATCCTTTCAATGTGTGTGTGTGTGCTCTGAAACAGACAAGCCTCGGGTTGATTTTTAAATCATTCAAAAATTATTCTAAAATGTATTTGATTTTTAATTTATAACTGTTGATAAATGTTTTCTATAAAAATATCAATCTCTTCATGTTTAATTTTTTTTTTTTTTTTTTTTAGTAAAAAGATACAGTTTTTTAGCTAGGGCATAGAAAATGACCTAAATTCCTTAGAATGTCCAGGGAATATGTCCCTACTCATGAATGTTAAATAATGATCAGAAGCTAAAGTCTAAACTGTATAAAGCCTGCATAATTACGCTCTTTGTGGCTGTCGTCTAGCATTTCTTATACCCAGAAAGCTCTCTGGCTCAAACACATCCAGGATTGTTCCAGAGATATTGGCACATGCTCTGAATAGACAATGAGATGCTTATCAAGTATAATTCACCCCACCTCAACTGATGCAAATGTAGAGCTTTCAGATATTTGTGATGGATTTAGGGTAGTAACATGGCAAAGGCTTGGGACTCAGTCAGAATTGGGCTTACATTCTAACTCAGCTACTGAAGAGCAATGTGATTGGGAGCAAGTAACCCTCCTTTCTAAGCCTTTGTTTTTATGTGTAAGAATAAGGATTACAGCAGTTACTCTTCTGTGTTGTAAAGATTAACGTGAATGATGTCATTTATTCATTTGATACTATTTGTTGAGGGCCTACCTTGTGTGGTTGGAGATTCTTCTAGGTTCCTGTGCTAGGTGTAGTGTTGGCCCTTCCCTCAAGGAACCTCAAGCATAGTACCGATCAGATAGAATAGAGTATCATAAGTGTCTCTTAAATACTAGCCATGGTACGTGCTTTGTGCCTTCAGACAGATAAATAGTTCCATGCATGTCTAAGCCCAGTGATGTTGTAGAATACCTTCTCCCAGAATAAAACAAATGAAAAGGGTAGAGGAAAATTTAGCCTCAATAGATACAAAGGAGAGCCCCCACCGCTCAGGGTATATAATATGATTAACTGCTAGAAATTGGGGGAAATGATAAGAAGAGTGAAAACTGTGAGATAGTTCAATGTAGGCTTTTGATATATCTGCGTTAACCCTCCTCTCCCCCCTTTCCTCCCTCCCCGGCCTCCATAGGCTTCAGTGACAAGGAATTCTATTCGTTCTGGTTCACTTCATGGCTATTCTAATAACCTGCAATTAGTTCAAAAGATAATTTGAAATAAATCCGATGAACAGATTTACTTATAGGGCCTATTACATTCAAATCATAACCAGATGGAATTTCAAAATCTGATCATCTTGATACATTGGCAGCAGGAGTTGAGTAAATATAGCTGAATCCTGGAGCTATCACAAAAGATTTAGAGTGTCACCCTCACTAAAAAAGAGAGATGCCAAATGATATGAAACTCCAAAGAGATATTTCAGGGAAAGGGTGAGATCTGGAGGTTTTGGAAGATTAGGAACACAGATGCTCACTTTGGCTCTTTTCCATGAAACAATATCAAAAGGAGCCACAAACCTGAAATATGAGTTGGAGGGAGACTTAGGTATTGGAAAGCACCCCCAGAAGTTCAAGGACAAAAGACCATATATGACTTCTTGTTACTTGGGGGAAGAAAAATGTATATTCCTAAGACACGAGAGAAAAGAAAGAATTTCAGAACAAGCCAATGAATGAATAAAATAACTAACTTTTTTTGGTTACTATTTCTTGAGGTATGGTGTTTGAATTGATACGAATGGATATAGGCAGAGAGGCACAAGTGAGGGAAGAAGCAAGGAGAGTAGATCTAAAATATAATTATTATTCTTTGGAGTTTTGTTTATTCTTATGTTTTACTATCCTTCTTCTCACTCACGTCTGAGTGTAATTAGTGTGTAGGAAAATAAAGGAATTTTGATGCTGAAAGAGACACCAGTGATCACCAGTTGCAAAATTCTTAGTGGCAGAGTAGAGATGGTCAAGGAAATGAGTTGATTTGCCCAAGGTTACCCAGCAGAAAGTGGCGGAGCTGGACTGTGGCTGTCTTCACATGTTCTCTTGTGTTCTGTCTGCAAAATTCGTTTGCTTATCATCATTTACCCTGAGGTTCAACTTCTGGGAAATTAACCAGTTGATAATTCATGTTTTCTTAGAAAAGCATCCATTTCATGAAGAATTTCAAGTGAATTAGCATTGAATTGCATATACGTTTATCTTTTAAATATGTAATCATATTTATTTTTGATTATTTCATTTTAAATTTGCGATATACTACTCATCATGTCTTGTGATTTGATTGGCCTTTAGGTTTTATGTTTGTATTTTTAAAATCAACTTTAAAAAGCTGTTTTAATATCCTTTACATACTTCTTCCCTCTTCCGTCTTCATCATTTTGTCTACTTTAATTTTTATTTCTCCCCTTATTTTGAATGTTTATTTTGTTTATTCTTATTCTTCTGTTAACATTAAGAAAGCACTTAAATGTAAACACTTGCCACTGACTACAACTTCAGTTTCATCCCATGTGTTTAAATAAGTGTCAGACAGTTGTATTTATAATCTATTATTATTACGTTTATTTAATATAGATGTTTAAAAATAAGTTAAAGTTACTAAAAAATAAAAATGAAAAATAAATATAAGTAAGTTAAAATTAATTACAAAATGTTTCCCTTTATTAATTTATCCTGTTTTTGATATTTACTTTCTGTTTTGTGACTATATTTTTCTGTGTTTAAAGCTCACTAAATCATATTTCAAAAGAGAGTAAACTCCTTTGATTTACTGACTTCATTTTACCTGCAGTTTTACTTAGTTTCATAATAACTTCATCTCCTCTGCTTTCTTTTCAGTCAAATTTGTATAGTAAATCGTGGGCCACCATTTTATTTTTCACACTTTAGGGTCCTTTTGAATTTACAAGGAGCAGTATTTGTACAGCAGGACATTGCTATCTAACAGTGCTTTATTTACTTCCTTTTATCTGATAAAGTTAAAAATTTTGCTAGTATACTTTTTTCAAAACACTGATACTCTATGTATTTCTAATTTTCCAACCCAATCTTTCTTTTGAACTCTTTTTATCCCCAGAAATGCAAGACATTTCTATCTCCCAAACCTCTCACATATGATCTCTGGTCTTTTATTTATCTTTGTAATTCTAAAATTTTCCAATTTTTTTTTTTTTGAATATCTAGGTTAAAAGCTCGGTTAGTGATGGCTCAAATTTCAAACACAAGTTTTGTTCGGCACTCCAGTGCTTTTTTTGATAGTTGGATTTTGCATGTATGAAAAGAAATTGCGACATTACATACAGGTTTCTGGCTTCTCATGAAATTTGTGGATCTGGCCTATATTGCATGGTAATGAAGAGAGGGAGCTGAGGAGCTTCTGCTGTTTTGAGATAGTGGGTATGCCCTTTAGGTCAGCATGGTCCCCAACATGCCTATTCATGAAGGCTGGACCTCTCTGCTTATTGGTCCTTTTCCCTAAGCCCCGTGGTCACTTGAAATTGTGATCACTAATCTAGAGATTTCTACTCAGATTATTATTAAAATATTATTTATTTTATATAAGTTGTTTTTAGAAAAAGTTTAAGTAGTTCAAATTTATACATCTATCATTATACTATATTTAACATTTACTGTCAGCTTTTTTAGGTGGTGATCCTTTTTAAGATTATGTTTTTTTAAACCATAGCTGTTCAGATACTGTTTTCTAAAATTTTTCAATCTACACATTAGCATTATGTCTTCTGAGTTCTTGCTCACTTGTAAAATATCTTTCTTTCTTGTGGCCTGCACTTAACAAAGGCAAGATATGTCATTGCAGGATAATTTTGTATTGCCTCAAAACTCTAGAAATGGATCTGATATTGTTCTGCCATTTACCATTTGAAAGAAGTAAGGGCTAAATTGTTTTTTATGAAATTAAAAAATGTTTGTGGGGGCACCTGGGTGGCTCAGTGGGTTAAAGCCTCTGCCTTCGGCTCAGGTCATGATCCCAGGGTCCTGGGATCGAGCCCCATATCGGGCTCTCTGCTAGGCGGGGAGCCTGCTTCCCTTCCTCTCTCTCTGCCTACTTGTGATCTCTCTCTCTCTCTCTCTGTCAAATGGATAAACAATATCTTTAAAAAAATAATGTTTGCGTTCTTTGTTATTTCTTCTTTACCATACTAATTCCATTTTTTCCTGTATATACTACAATATGAGTCTCTAGGACATTTTTATGTTCAAAGATTACTGAGCCTTTCTGATATTTATGTTGGTCTTCTATTCAGCATAGGAACATTGTATTTCATTAAATCTTCCATTATTGCTTCTGCTTTAGACGTTGTACAACTTCCGACAGTAACTTCTATTAATTTCTAGTTGCATTGTCCTTTTCTGTCTTTCATAATTATGAATCTTTACTTACTGCTTCTTTTCCTTGTGTTATTTTTCCTCTGGATTATTCAGAAGTTTATCTAACTTGCTTTCCATGCAGAGATTTTATTTCTATTTTTTTGTCAATTTTATTATTTATTACCTTCAATATGTACATTATTATTACCTTTGTGATTTTATCTCACTTTTGTAATGGTTGAGAATCTTCTAAAATGTCAGATTTAAAAAAAAGAAAGGTCTTTTGAGAATATTTGAACCTGTTTACCATGGGCTTCATCTTTGTGGTTGTTCTGTGTTTTTCTGAGAATGCCCTATTTTCTGAACGTTTTCCTGGCTGCTCAGCTAGTTAGTCTTTAGAAAGTGGTACTCTTTTTCTTATTCTTGCAATATCTTCCAAGATCCACGTGATTTTCTTTTTCTCACTCTTACTTAAATGAATAGTGATCTCTCTAGAATTTGTCTCCATTCTGGCTGTATTGACTGCACCTGATCTTCTTTCACTGATGTCACAGGCATTTATTCCAGCACTGTCATTGTGTTATTGTATACAGATCCTAGCCCATGTTTCAGACTATTCATATCTTAGCTGGGTATAGCCATTAGATTGAAAAGCAGTGGAATCTATACAAATTATAATCAATATGTCTTTGGCTTTCCTGCCTCCCCAACATTTAACTCAGAGACATTTTCCAAAACGGATCTAAGCACTCTGATCCCTCTTTGTCCAACCCATTTTACTTTCTTCTGGCCTCTCTTTCCTTTAAGCTTTAATTTCTAAAAGAATAAAGAAAGTAATTGTGTGTGTATGTGTGTGTGTGTGTGTGTGTACGCACGTGCACCCACATTAGGTTACTGATGTGAAGGGTAGGGTTAGATTTAGACTGAGTAAGGACAGCACTCTAGATTAATCAAAAAGTGACATCTATTCCATAGTGGGGCAAATACCTTGTTTTCTTGTTCATATATATATATCTTGTGTAGCCTGATTCAGAAGGCAGAGCTTCAAAGGTAGCTAAATGATCTTCCTACCTTCCTTTAAGTTTAATCCACCTGCTTCATGGTACATAGAATCTCTTCTGGATGGAGGATTGACTCTCCTAATTTTCATTTTGGGTTTTATATTTTTCTAAGTCCTCATAGACAATGTTTTGGGAAGTTGGGAGAAGTTGCCTCCAGAATGACTAGCCTGTATCTTTTTTTTTTTTTTTTTAATTTGAAAGTCTCCTCAGATGACACTTCAAACCAGCTTGATGAGCTTATTTATCATCCCATACAGATAGAAGGACTAACTAGAAGGAAGTGGAGAGTGTTGCCAGAAATAGACACACTGAAAATAATGAAAGTTTTGATGTTACAGCAAGATCATTATGAATAGCCATGGGAACACAATAGTACATTGAAAAATATTTGTAGGCCTATAAATGGATTTTAATATCAATCTGCCAATTGGAAAATTTTAAATTATATTGAAAAAATTCTTCCAAATGTGGTTATGTGATGCACATAATACTTGGGTTGTAAAAAGGAAAACTTGAGGCACCTGGGTAGCTCAGTCAGTTAATAACGTGTCTGCCTTCAGTTCAGGTCATGATCCTGCAGTTCTGGGATCAAGTCCCACATTGGGCTCCCTGCTCAGCAGGGAGTCTGTTTCTCCCTCACCCTCTACTTCTCCCTCACTTGTGCTCTCTCTCTCTCTCACTCACTCTCTCTCCAATAAATAAAATCTTTAAAAAAATAAAACAATAAAAAGGAAAACTTATTTTAAAAAATTTTTGATACTTGAAGAGGCTCAATTTTATTATGTAAAGTGTTCTCTTATATAGAATAACCAGTTCCTCCATATTTTTCATTATATGAGATATTATCATGCATTCTCTGTTTGTACACACACATATATACATATTTGCCTTAGACTATTTGTTGTTGCACTTTAGTCTGGGGGGAGCTATGGCTGGTAATTAAGATCTATAAATAGACTAAAAACATGACACCATTCCCCAATAGTGCAATGAGAGTCCATAAAATATGCTTTTTACTAAGTATATCCCCCTACAACCTGAAAGTTCACTTTTTTCTTTTTAAGATTTCCAGACAGCCTGAAGTCTGCTCAACACCGCCCCCACCACAACCGGCCCCAAACTAGTTCTTTTAAAGCTACGTGAAGATGTTCTGGCAGTTGCTGTGGTTTCCAACCAGCCACTTTATGCCTCATTGTTTGAGGCTATCTAGCAGTGACTCTTTAAAAGTTATGATCTGCCTCATTTCAACTTGCTTTGCAAGAGCTGCCAGGGCTTCTTGCTTTCATCTATGCTGTGCATATGGTCAAATATTTTATGGACAATCCAGACCCGAGCACTGCCACAGCATTCTTTTACCTGGGCTCTTTGACAACTATGAAGAGAATGGAATACTAAAGAACAACAGTACCTCGGGAAGCTTCACACTGAATTTTGAACCTATGTGATGTCAACGTGACATCAAAGTCCAAGTCGCATTCAGTCACACAAGGGATTGGATCTCAAGTCCCTTTGTGATGAAGACTCTTTCATAAGATGGAATAAGATGGAATCTAATTTTGCAGATGCAACCGTCAGTGTGTGTGTGTGTCTGTGTGTGTGTGTGTGTACACATAGAGACTGAGAGAAAAAAAAGAGAGACAGAATAGAATGACAAGTGTCTAGATGGATTGGTTGTGCTTCAACAGTGGCCTGAGGTTTTTAAAATTAATTAATTAATTAATTAATCAGTTTCCTTATTTATTTATTATATTCAGTTAGTCAACCCCGATGTTTTAAAAAGATTCTTTTTTGAAATTACTAATGGACAATTCACCATTTCATAGAATTCACAGGCACTGAGTTTTAGCATTCTATATTAATTCAAGTTTTAACTATAAGAATCTAATTTGTTGAAGTGTTTTAACTATATTATCTTACAATAAATTCCTCCTCCTACTTACTGTGTAATGGCAGCACATCATTTCCAGCTCTTTCTATGATGCTGTAAACTCTAAACATAGTACCTTCATATGTGTTCCATGCCAGATTTCATAGTCTTTTAGTTAAAAAAAAAATTGGACTTGATTTTACCTGATGTTATATGTCTATAAGCTTTGATTCTTTGTCAAGAATTCATTATCTTTAGTGAAGAGATAGACATCCAAATATATAAATATAATATAAACTATGTCCATTTCAAAGAGGCCTCGAGGTTAGTTTGGTAAGTGGTAATTCCAAGAGTCTGTCTAATTTATAACAAAGAAAGTAAAGATGATCTTTCATCAGAAGTATCAAGGTTAAAAAAAAAAGTATCAAGGTTGAAGTTGAAGAATTGTATTTTGAGAAGAAAATCTATCCTTTGTATTTCCTTTCCTTTTTACTTGATTGCTTCAACAATAATGTGATTCTGTTTACTGAATATGATTCTGTTTATAACATTGCTTCAGAAAGGAACTGGAGACAAAGTCCTCAGTAAATTTGTTTATATGGATTATAACGTAGATTAGAAATACATGTGTATTTTGGCTCTTTGACTTCTGATTTACTCCTCAAGTGTCTTTTGGAAAGGGATAAATGCACATATATTTTCAAGAACAAGCAAACCTTGGGAATTAGGTCATCCTGAACATAACATAAAAAGCAAATTAAGATAGGCCACCCTCAAGGGAATTCTGGAAGGCTTCTTTAGGTATAATAATGCTTTCAATATCCAGATCATCCTACCAGCAATCCACTATTAAAAAATTGTTTTAGTATTAAGAATCTTTTAAGAATGAAAAACCTTTAACATAATGAATTTGATCTAAAGTGGAAAGAAAAAGAATGGTCCTTCTTTATCTTTTGCAAATGTCTACTCACTCAAATGATAGGTCATCACTCATGACATCTCTTTCCTGCCACAGAGTGGGGACTTGGTTTCGCTGACTCATCATCATCCCATCCCTCTGAACCTGGGGACTGTTTAGCTTGGTCAGATAATCCAAGCAGAACCAATCAAGGCCCTTTGGAGAGCAAAGATATGCATGCTGAAAGATAAAGGGTCTTTAACCTTCTATGATTGTAGATATTAAGTATCATGTAAATTTATAGCTTTCTAGACCCATTTCTGCTCTTCATGGACAAAATCCACCCAAAAATAAATGATACATATAAAAAATAGGCATGAGATTCCTAATGCCATCATTGGAAATTCTGGATCCAGTTGTGTATAAAGATTATATAACCACTTGGATTTCTCAGTGAAAGCAGCCAATAAATGATCTTTTTGCTTAAGCTAGTTGATCAGGGCATTCACTATCTGAAAAGAAAAAAAAAAATTCTTAATGCTATAGATATTTAATTCCCAATAGTTAGCTAGTTGCCGACTCAGAGTCAAGAGTTTCTATGTTTGGGAAAATAAGAAGAGTTGGAGGGAGAGTTTATTTGGAGCACCCATTATTCTCAGGGAGGGTCTTTCTGGAGAGGCCATTGAATTAGGAACCCTGAAGAACTCAGGGTAGAAGATGGAGACACTCCTTGGATTTGGGGTACTAGAAGCAAGAGGAGATGTGCAGAAGGAAGGGTAAAAGGTATGTAAATCTAACTTTGCTATAACCAACATGTTCTAGAAAGAACTCCATGGAAATCTAATGTTTCATTGCATTGCACTTTAGATAATTTTCAAACAGTAAATGAACCTTCATATCTTTTGAATTTAGAGTTCTATATTTCTCTGACTTTTGAAAAGAGTAAAATCAGCAATGAGAAGAATGTCCACTGTGACACTGTACTCCAGAATTTTTGTTGTTTAAACTTCCTTGAAATGTAAACGATTTTGGCAAAGTGATTGCATAAATTCTATTGGCTTTCCTGTTTCATAGAATGGAACCTTTAGTATTGATATTGACAGATTTCTTATATCTGAAGTTATATTTAGATCGTAAAATCCTTCAACAGAAGGTATTGTGTTGCCATGGTCCTGAAATAACCTAATTTCAGTAATGTTACCCTCACATAAATTGTGTTACTGTCAAATAAACTGTCACCTTTATCTTATAAATATTCTGAAGCCAAACTCACATGAGTGATACCTGCTAAGAAAAAACTACCTCTTGGTTTCTTTCCCAGAAAACAATCTGGTGAAAACCAGAAAGGTAAATTTTTTCTCTCTAATTATAATAAATTCCAAAAAATACGTGTAGCCATTCAATATCTCGTTTTTGTTACTCTGCACTATGTGTGGTGCCTCTACTTGGCTAGAAGATAAGCACAATACATCACTTCTTAGAGCATCAATAAATGGGCAGACTGACTGAAGCAGAGGCTGAGATTTCAAAGGGAGTGTTAGCATTTGTGGGAAAACTAACTGTGAGGGAGTGGAAGATAATTAAAGCAGAGCTAATAGCAACAGACTTGAATTTCAGAGGGCCACCTGGATAGCTTGTTCTCAGGCACTTTTTCTCATATTTCATTTTCCTCATTGGAACATGTCAACAGTCATTAAAATTTTTCATAACATCTGAGGCAAATCATTGCATTAATTCATTTGTAAGGTGTTTAGAAACCACATATTTTGTTTTTAGGATTTGAAACATTCAGCTTCCATTATCTTTTTTCTTTCTTTTTTCCCTTTCTCTCTTTGTCTTTTTCTTTTCTTTTCCTTTTTCTTCTACTTCTTCTTCCTCTTCTTCTTCTTTTTTTTTTTTTTCCTAAAGTTGAAATGGTCTGGGAATCATTAAGTGCCAAATGCTTTCATCAGGCCCATAAAGAATACAAGATTACATAGTAAATGCAGTTACTTCTCGGGAAGTTTCAACAAAACACATTTTCACTCATTTAAAGCTAGTGAGAATAAATCTTGAGGTCTTTTAAGAAAGGCACACTTTAGACCCTAGGAGGCTGACACAGTCCTGGATTTCACACAAAAAAGACCACAAAAGCTATCCTGCAGACTCACTAAATTCTGGAGATTCTTGGAAGATTTGCTGTGTGTCTCAGTATTGGAGCCATTCCTCTCTATCTCACTGTTTATTTCTTAACCTAGTAACTTGTATAAAATATGAAAGCAGAAAATAAGCTTTCGAGAAGTCACCTACTCTTAGTCAAACAGAATAAGACTGAGGTCAAGTTAACATCTAAAGGAAAGGCCAAATCGTTATAGCCCTGTTTCACAATGTCTTACGATTTCAGTTTTATTTTTCTTCCTAACAAATATATTTCTATTCGTATTTGTATTTGTGGCTTATCCTATATTGTGATAACCTTGGGCTTTGATATGCAAATTAAAGCTATTGAAAAAATTTACCTACTGTGATCTGACTTAATTATGGGCATAATTAGATAATCATAAAATCATAATCATACTCATAAAATCATACTAACTATAGAATTAGGAAGTAAATACCAGTAAACAAGTTATTGCCAGTATATTTGCTGATGTGATTCACAGCAGGGACAGGTACCCCCATTAACGAATTCTCATCGACATTCCTTTGTAGCTAGTTGAGACCAAAAGTGCTATTGAGTCTCTGCTGACAGAGTCTCTATTCATCTCCTTAATTCACAGGAATAATGATGTGAGACTAATAGAAACACGATGGTGTGCAGCACAGATGGAAGGCCAGTAGTTTTCACCATATTATAACCCAAAGACCACCTGTCTCAATAAAACATGGGGTACATGTTAAAAATTTAGATCTCTTGTCATCATTTTGAACCATTTGATTTGATGTCTCTGGTGGTTGGTGGCAGGAATCTGTATTTAATAGGGTTTCTCCATGTGATTCTGATTGTTCTTAAGGTTTAAGAGCTACTGGTGCATTTGGGGGATGGAATTATCAAGTTTGGTTGGAATTACCACATCTCTTTATTTTTTTTAAGTTTCTATTTAAATTCCAGTCAGTCAACATACAGTGTAATATTAGCTTCAGGAGTACAATTTAGTGATTCAACACTTCCATACACTTACATTCACTTTCTTTCTTTCTTTCTTTCTTTTTTAAAAATATTTTATTTATTTATTTGACAGAGATCACAAGTAGGCAGAGAGGCAGGCAGAGAGAGAGAGAGAGGAGGAAGCAGGCTCCCTGCTGAGCAGAGAGCCCAATATGGGGTTCCATCCCAGGACCCTGAGATCATGACCCTGAGCTGAAGGCAGAGGCTTAACCCACTGAGCTGCCCAGACACCCCTTACATTCACTTTCTTACATACACTCACACTTACTCTGTGCCCATCACAAATATCCTCCTTCATCCCCATTGCCTATTTCTCCCATCCCCACCTTCTCCAGAATTACCACCTCTCTGAAGTGAGGAAAGAGTGATTCAGTGTGCAGCTGGCCTTAAAGAGCTATGGTTCAGTCACTTATTCAGACGTGTCCTTGAATGGTAGCTCTGGATTTCTTCTGTGGTAGCAAGGTGAACCTCCATGGCAATAGCCCAGAAAAGGACTCCAGTGACTATGCCCACAGCCATTTCTCAGAAATGCTTTGGTTCCTTTCTTCTCTCAGGGATAAGTATAGCAGAGGCTATAATTGGTAAGTGGTAAGTATAGCAGAGGCTGATCTACGCAGTCAGGAAGCCCCAGACTATATAGAAACTGAGAGTCAAAGAAGATAGATGTTCAGGATTGTTTCCTAAATAGTCCTACCAAAAGACACCAACATGATATATCCAACTGAAGAATATATGATTGAGATTAACAGTCTTGGTTGAAGTCAAGAAAATCTCAGAGGTTAGCTGAAGACACAAAGAAATTCATTTTTCAGTACTTTACCACCAGACCAGACATACAAAACAAGAGTTCTTCATAGAGGTGTTAGTGCATTGAACTAGTTTAATAGTTAAATTTAATTCAACCTATAACCATTTGTAGGAAATGACTAGCCTGTTTCAGGCAAAGACTTGGTGTTAAGGGAAATCTAACTGTAAGTTTATTAATTAAAAATCACCTGTGAAGGAATTTCACCAAATATGTGTGGACAAGGGGGAGGAAAGTGGCAGAAGGAAGGCGTCAGGAGAGTTTGTGCTTGAGAAAGAAGTAGATATTGAAAGAAAGGATATGTAAACTGTAATTTATGTCCATTAGAAAACTTTGCCAGACCTTGAAGCTCCGTATTTTAAAAAAAAAAATCATATTTGAAAATTCATTACTAGTTATCTGGTTATTTCTTTACTTTTTTATTTTTATTTTTATTTTTTTTATAATGAATACCTACTTCACTGGTTGTTGATTCCATTCTTGGCTATAAAGTGTTTTGGTTTTGCTTTTCTAATGTGTCAGCCTCATTATCAGCCAAATAGCTGATTATAAGTTATCAAGTCATTTATATCAACATTTATTTCTGTCACACTCGGAAATAGACATTCAGTGGGATTCAAATGACCATACTTTCCCAGTGCAGCCAGACTTGAATGAGAGAATTTATGGATGGAACAGAGACCATATTAAAAAGTACTATTAGGTGGAAATAATGTGCATCCAGGACCTACATACTTTGCAGTTAGTTAGCAGGTGCTTTTCCACTAAATGGAATTGTAACTGAACCTGCTTCTCGAGTTTGTTGTAAGTTTTAAGAACAAAAAACAAATACTCCCTCACTTTCTTCTTTCCTGTGTCTGAATTTTCTTGTTTATAACTCTGCTTTATGATTTCCATTGTGGTGGCTGATATCAAGGACTAGACCAGGGACCAGGGGACCTGTTAAAAATTACCTGCATGATTGTGGTCTAGTCATTCAATTGCCTCAGGTTTGAATTGTCTCCTCCTATAAAAGAAGGAAGATTCAAATGACTCCTACTACACTAAATAAGACCTTGTTGAGTAATAGCAGATCATTAAGATGAAAAGGCAGGGCACTTCCTTCAGGGAAACCGAAGGCTACTAGAAGAGGGAAGCATAAAGATAAATGTGAAAAGAGTGCCTCTTGAGGAATATTGTATCTTTTGGAACTGAAATTAAGTAGATTCACTGCCTTCATTGCATATCTTGTGGGAAATCTACTATTTCTCTTATTTCTGAAAATTTCTGGGAGATACATCAACATAGTCAGTTTGAGCTTCAGATCTGGGGTCTGAGTTCCTATTCTTGCCAAACACTTGACTTAAATTTAATCTACCGTGTCAGGGCTGGACATGGAACTCAAGCCCTTTCCTTCTGGAGACTAGGCAGCCAGGCATAGAGGTGGTTTGGGGACAATATTCATGCTTAGGATTAAAGTCTGGTAGTAATATTTATTATCTATGTAGATTGGCCAAGTACCTTAGCCTCAATGTTCCTGTTTGTAAGAGGAGTAGATTGTTTTAATTCATAGTATTTACTGAAAAGCACATGTGACCATGTGATCATTTAAGCAGATACTAATTGTAGAGTGTGACACATTATAAATGCTCAATATATAGTTTGCTACCATCTTTAGAAGTCCCTTACACTGGCATTTGTGTGCATAGCACTTACTCTGGGGGCCCGAGTACATTGGGAGGGTTTGTTATATTGCAGAAATAGAGATCCTTGCCTATTAGATATCCTTGTTTGCTAAGAGTACATCTGCTAAAAATTTTTTTCACTACACTACAAGAGTACATTGTAATCATGGCAATAAGCACAACATTACAAGATAGGGAGGAAGAACTGAGTAACTCTGCCTTGGGAGAGGAGAAGTGGAAGGATTCAGATGCTATTTGAATTGGGTTTTGATGGGCAAATAGTTTACTGATCAACAAGTTACAAGAAAGCATTATAAGTTGTAGTAAAGAAATGTACATATGCTATAATTTTTCATTCCCTTAATAATTTCAAAGAATATTTATTTAGCATCTAGTACATTAAAGGCATCACCTTAGTAGCTGGGGTTACAGAAGACAAAAGCCAATGTAAGGATAGATATCGAGAGGCCACACTGTGCTCTCAAGGACAGATGTCAGGTTGCCTCAGAGTGCATAGCAGGAGATCTCAACCTGGTCTGATGTCTGGTTTCCCTGAGGATGTCACATTTAAGACGATGCTCACATTCGGTCCCTCAGTCAATCTCGTCAGGCCCTATTTTCAAAATATCCAGAATCTTGTAGTGTCTCCCTACCAGCACTACCACCACCTGCTGCAAGTGATCATCATACCTTGCATGGATCATGGCAAAAGTCTCCTGACTATCCTTACCTATCACTTTCCCACCTACAATCTGTTCCCAACACAACAGTCTGAATGACCCTGGTGAAACCTGTAATCAGTTGATGACACTGCTTAGCTCAAAACCCTTTGCTGACTCCTGTTTCATTCAGAGTAGAGCCAGAGTGTATATGATGTCTGTCAGGGCCCTCCACAGGCCACCTGGTCCTGTTATCTCTCTGGGTAGCCCCCTGATGCTTCTCTCTCCTTTGCCCTTTTGCCCCAGCCATTCTGGCATCCTTGCTAACTCTCAAACATGACAAACATGATTCCTCCTCAGTCTTTTTTTCTTTCTTTTTAATATTTATTTATTTATTTATTTATTTATGGATAAAGGAGAGCTAGAGGGGGAGAGAGAGACAGTGGAGGACAGGCAGAGGGAGAGAGAGAATCTCAAGCAGACTCCCCGCTGAACGTGAAGCCTGACCCGGGGCTTGATCTCACAACCCCAAGATCATGACCTGAGTCGAAATCAAGAGTCAGTTGCTGAACTGACTAAGCCACCCAGATGCCCCTCAAAGTCTTTCTGATTATTGTTCTGTCTGGAATATTCTTCCCCCAGGTACACACCTGACTCACACCACATCTCCTTCAAATATTTTCTTAAATGTCATTGAAAAGCTATATTTTGGCCACACTCTATGAGCAACCACCACTATCTCAGGACTCCATATCTCCTCAGCCTGAATTATTGCTGCCCATAGTACTGATTGCTTTCTGATATACTTCATATTATTTATTTATTGCTTCAGTCCCTATCCTAGGATGTGGACCCCAGGAGCTCGCTGATGTAATACCCATGTCTCCAATGGTGCTGGGACTTAGTAGGCCTTCCCTAAATGTTTGCAGACTGAATGGATAATACACAAGATGTACTTGGTAAGTGAGCTTTAGATAAGTAAGAAGGAGGGTTGCTTGTTCCAGGAAGAAGGAACAGCAAGTTCATTGGCTCAGACATGGAAAAGATATGGTAAATTGGAAGGAATAAAAGAAGTGTGATGTGGATGGAGTACAGAAAGCAGAGGAAAGTGAAGGTAGGTGATCTTTTATTTTCTACAGTTTATTTTTGGAGGGGGAGATGTAGAGGAGAAGATTCTATAGTTCTCATTTATTTCTACAGTTCTACCACAATGATCAAAAACCAGATTCACAGACATTTCAGACTCTATGATGCAAAGATAAGGTACATTGGGATTATCAAATGACTAAGTTAGAGCTATAAAGTAGAATATTGTGCTTGTAAGGAAATTCTGTGTTGACGTTGTGGATCTGACAAACCTCCCTGGAATAATTTGATAGTCTTATTTGATGGAGAACTCTCTTGGAGACACATCTTTTAGGCTGCTGAGATGGAAAATGTGGCTTTCTTTGTCTTTTTTCTTCTGACCAATTTTAGAGACTGTCCTTTATTCTCAAGACATTCTTGAAATATTTCAAAATACTATATTCTCTTTCCTTGGCTGTGAGTTTCTTTCTTTGGCTGTTTCTTTCATGCAGCCTGAGGATTTTCTTCCTGGCGGATAGCTGCCTAGACTGAGTGATGAGAGCGTCTCTTCTGATTTGGGGATAAGAGGCCTTCCAGGGAATCATGGAACTGGGGCTTGGGCTGGCCACTGTCATCCACAACATGATACGGAATGTTCACTTTTTGAAAAACACATGTGGTGAAAGAAAAAGTTCTTTTTGTTTAAACATGGGAATAAAACATGCGAGAAAATACATTTCCCCAAGTAAGAACTCTGCCGAAATTGTTGAACTTGGGAAAAAACAAATGTATAAATTGACTCATGAAGCTATGGAGTGTTGCTAAAATAAGGTATGCTGAAAACTTTTGAGTTCCATCATATTATTAGCTGTCAAAATGCCTCTTGGCTCCTAAAGCTTAAATCATTTCTTCATGAAGAAAAAAATTCTTTGACTTGCAGCTACTTACAAACTAGCCAAGAAGAGGTGGAGGGAACAAAGAAATTGAACATCAAGTTCTGATCTGTGTAAGGTTGTGCCTTCCCTTTGTGGCTGCTTCTGTTGGTAGGAGCGTTATCTGTGGAAGAGAATATGATTGGCAGGGACAAAGCTAGGGTATAGTAAACTGAAATCTGGCCTTAGGGAGGGGGTGAACTTTTATTCACTGTGACTTCATTCAAGGATGCTGCAAACCTGGTCTCCTTTCTAACAGATTTGCTGTGATAAAAAAAAAAAAAATCAAGAATTGCATAGGGAACATAGCATTAGAATATGCTGGGTATTTGTGGACTGCTGGGTAGAGTTTTCAGCTGTGAAGTTCATATATGTGGAGGAAAAAAGCCTGCCCACAATGTGAAAGCATAGTTCTGGGCAAGTCAGACAGTTCTCGGAAGAACTCTGAGACTAGTAAGAAATAACACTGTAAAGCAGAAAAACAAATTGGGTCCTCTGGTTTGGGGGTGGGATGGGAGAGGTTCATTTGAATTACAACATGAATGAGGTACAGAAAAGCTAATCTTTTGGAGAAAATTGGCAATCATTGCAAGTGAATATCATTATCAAATATCCATCTTATTTATTTTTATTTCACAAACAATTCAAGGACAGGTAACCGGGCTGAGAGGTATACAATAAAGGACAAATGTCTTGTAACTTATCCCATTCTCCAGAAGTAATAATTTCATATCCCTCTTCTTAGAGAATAACTATTTAAGAAATACTCTGTAAAGCTGCTGCATATAAGATAAGTGATACATATAAAGTTAAAAAAGTAACAAAGAAAGAAATAATAACATCAGTAATAAAGAGGCATGAGGGGAGAATTGTGCCTGATTTTTACCCTTCATAGCAGTAGATCAGATAAAATTCAGACTTTGCAGACTGAGCTTGAGAGGCAAAATCTAATTGTGTGATTATATGGAAGCCATATGCTGAAACACCGTACATTATGTGCTTGTAGATAGTTCAAGCTGTGTCTGGAAATCAAGGTGGAGAATGAATTGGTGAAAGGAAGAGGAGTCCCAAGGCTCAGAGTTAGTTTGGGGACAACAGAAATAAAACAAGTTGCAGGTGAAAAGAGCTTCGTCTGCAGGAGAGTCATAGGAATCAAAAGGCAGAGACAGGTAATGGGGAAATCATGAGGAGGAACATTTTATTGGGGTATGAGATCTGGAAAACCAGGGCATGGAGATGGTCTTCCATCCAAATGATGAGGAGGCTTTGATGTGAGGGAAATAGAGGGGGGATGGGTGAGGGGAGAATAACAAGCTTTCAGTCTCATTGCAAACATGTTCCTGAATCTAAAGAAGTGATCTACAGTCCAAAGGATGCTAAAGGATGGAGGAGGGTGAGGAGGATTCAATGTAGCACCCAGCACTAGAAACAGGAAGCGGGGACTAAGGCAAGCGCTGACCCTTTCGCTTACGTCTCAGAGAGAAGACAGTGACAGATAACAGGGCTTCCATTCAAAAGTTCTGGGAAAACTGGTCTTTCTTGGGTCATGTAAAGAAATAAAGTAGAAGATGCTTATGAACTGTAGTACATAGGGTTTCTTGGAATCATAGGATCAGAGTGGAAGGAGAGGCTCGTTGAAAGCGTCCAGAAATGGAAACAGGGCGGAGAGAGAGCGGAGCAGGGCTGGATTGATCCGGAATGAGAGCAGCGCACAGTACTGTTTGTGATACGTATGAATTAGGGAGTGGAGAACTCAACGTGCAATCCAAACATAATCCTCATGTTTTGTTAGTAATGTTTGACACACATATATAACCCTCACTTATGTTTAACATTATTCATGGATTATTCATGTCATTTCCTGATTTGAAGTTCCTAATAGTCTTACCTTTAATTTTGCAAATTTTTTTTACTTAATTTCCCTAGGCATTAGGAGGGAGAGAGAGAGGCAGAGAGACGGGGAGAGAAAGAGAGCAAGCTCATGAGCTCATGCATACAGATATGTGCCATAACTACCCTAAGAAATGATTCTGTGACTCTTTAGACAGGTAGACAGACGTGTTTTATTGGTAGACTCAAATCATTTTTCTTTAAATTCCATAAATTAATGAATAAAAACACAGGGCATTTTCACTGACTTCAGATATGTTTCCTTCCCTTACTGGGATTCAGATCATTCCAAGTTGAAGTTTGTAGCCCTGGCCCCATTTGACTTACAATAAAAATCTTAAGAATATTTTTTTAATAACTGAAGAAACATATTCTTCTATTTTTTCACATAACTCACAAATAACTAGGTGAATTTTGCTTAAGCCTGCAAAAGAAATTCCATTTTAGACTAGACACAAATGTGGAAAATTTGAGGCCAAATGATTCAACTTTTAAAGTCTTATAGCTAGGAGAAAGAGTGACAGAGAGAAAGAGAGAGGAGACAAAGACACAGAGCAAAGAGAGATAAGAGACAGAGGGGAAGAGAGGAGGGAGTAAGGAGTGACACAGAAACAGAGAAAGGTAATTTATAAAGCAATTGGAATACTTTCCTGGATCATTCCTCTGCATGTTTATATATGTACATGTGTGTATACATTAATTTTTTTTACTAATTTTAAAATGAAAAATTTTAAAATTTTACCTTCCCATTCTATGTAGTACTTACAGTACATATGTAAGCAGTATTTGCTTAATGTATAATACATATTTTTAATTTTAGTTGAATATTTTTGCTTATGGAAATCATATAAGTTAATATTTTCTCTGGATTATTTAATTAAAATGCAACTTTTATGTATTATGAAGAAAAGCAGAAGATGCTACATGAATATATGTTACTTCAACACTAAACATTTATTAAATGTGGGGGGGGGGCAGGAAGCTAAAACACAAAGACCAGATTCACCGGACACAATTTCTTATGGGTGTAGAAATCCCATGGACTTCAAAGGGTTTACCAGTCAAAATCCAGGCTCAGTATGGGAGTGGAGGGAATATAGTATTTGCCTCCAATTGCCAGTTGCAGAGTCTCAGCCAATTTCTGCAAACTTGGAAGTTGTCCTCTTTGATTTTTTATCAGCGAAAAATGTCTGGAATGACTGAAGACACTTCTAAAGTTTTTCATTTTTTTACATTTGTATAGACTAAAATATATTGGAAAACCTGAATTTTCATGAAATACCTCCCAATTACAATGTGTAGATTTAATGTGTTAATTTCTGTATTTTCTCCAGGGACAACTAACCTTTTTATTATTAGTATTTTTTTGCATTTATTGGAATCATACTCTTTTAGGTTTGGAAAGCTTTTGTCAATTATAGTGTAGAATTAATTTCTTTTATAGGAAGAGGGGGATTTTATAGATTGAGGAGGTTTTCACACTTAGTTCCTTCTTCCTGCCAGGGTATAATGTGTTTCTTAACTGTTGTCTGCATTTCCCTTATGAAATAGGAGTCTCCAAATATCCTTACCAATTGCTTGCCTTGCATTTTTCTGGCCAATTACTTGACCATATCAAGAAAAGAAAGATGAATTTGTGCTATAGTCCATAGAGAACAATGTTTGCCTTGATGGAAACCATCGCCAAAGCAGTATAGAACAATGTTGCATGCATTCTCTTTTGTTCTTTTGAAGAGAAATGCCTATAAGGACAAAAAGAAAAAATCTAAATGGTAAACCCAAGCAATCCTAAAAAGACAGCAAGAATAAACATCATTATTGCTAAGTGGTTGTCTTATCACTGACTGTCAAATTTGGGGGCCAAATTATGCCTGAGGGAAAATTTCTGGAAAGATTTATCAAAAGCAGAGTGAAATGTGTCTTGCTGTCTTTTATTGTGAAGTGCCATTGAACGTATGCTTGCAGATGTGTTTGTGTGTAAGGTTCAGAATAACTTAACAGTGGATCCCTGGTAATGGTTTTTGCAGAAACAAATGATCTCTCTTGCTGTGAACCCTAGCACCTAGAATTATGCAAAAGCAATCCATAGACGTATGAAGCAGATCTAGGTCTCTCTTTTTTCATGATGGCAGAACAATTTGGAGGAACATAATGAACTATTTATTAGTTTAGTCCACATGTTTCCAAACAACCATCTTACTTTGTTTTTGCCCCCTTGTGTTTAGGATTTCTTCTTCTAATCTGCATACAATGTGAATTTTTTAAAATTATATTTATTTATTTATTTATTTATTTAGTGGGCACAGTTTGGTAGGTTTTCCTTGCTCCTTCTTTTGTGTCCTGACAGCTGCAGTGAGTACACACATCTGCCATATTGATGTCAAGTGGTACCCAGTCATTTTTCACAACAGCTGTTGTTGGCAGATCATTTTAACTATCTTGGGGATGAATGGAATATAAATGTTCATTGCACAAAGTATATAAAGCTGGGTTTATTGGATTTGCCACTGTTTCTTATCAACATACTCTGTTTTCTTTCTACTAAAAATGATGCTAAAAATTTGGTTACAATAGTAACAACAAATGATCTCATCCAATGATCCAAGTACTTAAGAATGCTAAAATGTTGTTGGTGTGACAAATCAGGGCCAGAAAGAAAGTTTTGTTGAGAGAATTTTTTATGCATTTTGCCTACTCAAAATATATCACAATCTAAATTTAAAACATATGTATGGACACATACAGCTAGAATATATATAATCTTTATTATATACAACTTAATACCTAAAAATATACAAAGTAATGAATTGAGTACCTTGGTTAAATTTTAGTGTTATGTAATAGGCCCAACATTGCTCTATTATCCGTAAGTCTCCCTCTCTCTCCCTTCCACCTTTTCTCTCTCTCTCTCTCTCTCTCTGTTAGACCAAATGCCACTTCTCTTAAAGTACCCTTGTAGGACGTCTCCTGTGGTTCTGTTGTGTTTTTTCAGTTTTGTTTCTATAAAGTCAATATTTTTGAACAAACTAAAAAGAATGTAGGAGGATTTCACATTAACACAGCTCTGTATTAAAGCATACACACACCTATAGTGTTTGTCAGTATATGTGTACACTGTGGTTAGAAATGAAGAAGGCACCTTAAATAAAGGAAATTATTAGTTATGTGGAAGAATTACAAATACGAAAAATATTTGGGAGCAATTATCAACCAGGAAAGGATTGTTGGCAGTAGTTACATGGTTTAGCACTGTACGATTCTTCTTTTCACCGTTTATCCTTCTTTTCCTGACATCAAAATCGATCATCAATTTGTGAACAAATCTCCATGAGTGGAAATCCCTAGAACTTAGACTATTTTGTAACAAGCACGTTAGTCATACATGGGAAAGAGAAACTTGATGACAGGGTGTTGCTAGTTTTAATTTGTTTCATATCCATTCTACCAGAATAAAGTCTTGGAACCCACATGAAAGTCATACCTGTCAACTTTTGGTTGGGAACACATGCAGTAATAAAGGTCATGCAGTTCAAAGTTGCCTCTTATTTTCTCTATGTAGCCATCTCCTTTTAGTGATCTTCTCCAATTCCATGGCTTTAGATACTGTCTATATACACTGATGACACAGATGCCTATCTCCAGCCCAGATTTTCCTTTCTTTTTTTTTTTTTTTAAGATTATGTTTATTTATTTGAGAGAGAGAGAGAGAGCACGAGCATGAGGGAGAAGCAGACTCCCTGCCAAGAGGGAAACTGACTCAAGGCTTGATTGCAGGACTCCAAGATCATGACCTGAGCTGAACGCAGACACTTAACAGACTGAGCCACCCAGGTGCCCCTAAGATTTTCCTTTCAACTCCTGACTGACTGGTCCAAATCAATTAGATGTCCCCCTCCTTGGGTATCTAATCTAACTGTTCTTTTCTTCACCTATCCTGTTATTCCTATGGCCTTCCTTACCCAAAAAAGAAAAAAAAAAAAGTTAACTTTCTTCTACTGGTTGGTTCCTTGGGCAAAATGATTTATTTTTATTCCTTTTTTAATTGCATACCTCCGATTCAATCCAACAGCAAATCTTGTTAGCTCTTCCTTCAGAATATGTATTCAGCATCAAATCATTTCCCAGCTGGTGCATCCTCCCACTGGTCTCTCTCTCCAGAACAATTTCAATAGCTTCCCAAATGAGATTTCTCTTTTCATCCCCCTATGGTATAGTCTCAACACAGCAGTTAGATATTAGAAAAGTTTGAAAAAACTTGAGTCAGATTGTGCCTGTCCTCGGCTTTAAACCTTATAATAACTTCCTATTTTATCTTGAGTAAAAGTGATGTTCTTACTGAGAACTCCCAGTTCCTACATGACCTCATTCTTTATTCCTCTCAAAACTCATCTTTTAAAGCTTCTCCTGCCATGCTGACTTCTTGCTGTTCCTCAGACATGCTGGGCCTATTTCTGCCTTACAGTCTTTTCATTTGCTCTCCTTCTGCCTGGAATATTCTTTATTCCAGTCATGAATAGATAAATGCATGACTAACTTACTCATTCTTTAGGCTTCCACAAGGCAAGGTTTTCTCCTGCCCTTCTATCTAAATTATCCCTATCTCCACTATCACACTCTATCCTGTTACCTGACTTTAATCTTTTTATGATATCTTTTTTTATAACTATCTGGTATTATATAGTCTACTTTTTTCACCAAAATAAAAGTTCCAGGAGTCTGGGTTTGTTTTGCACTCTAATAGAACTTGAAAGGTGAGAAGAATGCATGGCATGCGGTAGGCACTCAGTAAGCATTTGTTGGCTTGATTGAATATATTGATTTCGTGTCATTTGTAAAGTCTCATTGAATAATAAATGATCCAAAGGATTGCTAGTATTTAAAAGATTGCTATTAGGATAAGAAGAAATACATAGCTTTTTCGACTTCTTTTTATAGTAGAACAGATGTGGACTTTTTTTTTTTTCCCAATAAAGGCAATAGTATTCTTAGTCCAATCAACACTTCTTGTTTGTAAAGAAGTTTCTGTGTAGATGGACAAGACAACATGACCTCTAAAAAATTCCTCCCGCTTCTCCTGAATACAAAAAAAGATATATATATTTTATAATACATACAATTGAATTAAAATCACCAATGGAAATTTGAGATAAAATGTTTTAGAATACTTAGAAGAATCAGTATATTCCTACATATTCATGGGTTAGTTTCTTATTAATAGAAGGTAGTCTGTGATTATTTTATCAAATATATTATTTTTTAAAAGATTTTATTTATTTATTTGACAGAGATCACAAGTAGGCAGAGAGGCAGGCAGAGAGAGGAGGGGAAGAAGACTCCCTGCTGAGCAGAGAGCCTGATGTGGGGCTCGATCCCAAGACCCTGGAAACATGACCTGAGCCGAAGACAGAGGCTTTAACCCACTGGGCCACCCGGACGTCCCTCAAATACATTATTTTAAATTAAGATCATAAGGGACACCTTCATAGAATGAATGAGAAAAAGGAATAAACATATCAACATTATAAGGGCCGAGATAACTGCATTTTAATTTTTAAAAATATTTTATAACCAAAATATATGGATTTTTCCTCATTTCTCTGCCATCAGCAGTTTCTGAGAAAAATCCAAGAATGAAATAACTCTGAAGTGTGAGGTCATAGTAACCTGATTTAAAGCAGAAGATGGGCAATCCAATACAAGACTTGTGTTTGAAGATCAAAATTCTGCTTTCAGATCAGAAAGATTCTTTCCTTTTCAGACACCTTCACATGCACGCCATGGGATATTTTGGATTTTGTTGCAGACTGATGTAACCATTGTTGGGCAAGTTACCCATGACTTCATCCCGTGTACAAGTGACAGCTGGGAAATTTAGTATGCGTAGGTAATGATTTGCCACATATGCATAGAATTAAATGTCCCGGGCTTCTCTGATGTTGATGTCATATTGTTTTACTTGGTACATGGTTGTAGAGAGTAGCAGAGTTAAGAGAGTTTAAGAACAGGTAAGAATAATCCTAATGACTTCCAGTAGATGAAACATAGTTTCCAGAAGTGACTGATAAATATAGGAATGAGCACCAATCTAGGAATCTGAAAACCTGAGTCCTGGGGCTCAGCTCCATTACTTTCTAATGACATGCCTGAGTGGCCTCCGCTTTGAGCCTAAGAGGTCTCATTTTCAAAATGGGAAGAATAAGCATTGTTTTGCTTAAATGCAAGTTTTGGGGACTATTAAAAAGTGTAATAAAACAGTTGGTAAATGCTAAGAAGCATTTTTACATTTTTACATGGATAGAATGAGCATTTGCTGCAGATAGTATGGAAGTGGGATCAAGGAAACATCAAAATTCCAAGTTAGGTTGTAAAGCTAACACATAACTGATAAAATAAGGCATTTGCGGAAGACAACATAAATATGTAATATTTCTAGTGCTGGGAGCAAGAAGAGCAAGATAAGTCTGGCCAATTTGATGTGTTTAAAGCTGATCAAGAGCAGTTAGCTTTACAGTGCTTCAAGAGAGAATATATTCTGTAGATGGTGTTTTAGAGTGGGTTTCCCAAAGCATACTCTGAAATGAGGATTCATGGACATGACACTTACTAGGAAAAATCCCTTGGATAATGTTAAGGGAGTGAGGAAGCAAAGAGGTCAAGAAAAGGTGTGCTGTCGACTCATGTCCCACAAAAGATAATTTTGGCTGAATCCCATACCAGAGATTTTTTAAAAAATTAATTTATTTTTGAGAGAGAGAGAGAGAGAGAGAGAGAGACAGAAGGAGAATGAATGGGGGGAGGGGCAGAGGGAAAGACTCTCAAGTAGACCTCCTGCTGAGCAAGGAGCCCAATGGGGGCCTCTATCTCCTGACCCTGAGATCATGATCTTAGCGGAAGTCGAGAGTTGGCAGCTTCACCAACCGAGTCACCCAGGCGAACCCCAGCACCAGAGCTCTTGAGATCCTGTTGGTTATACCTAGAACTCAGGGAAACAGAGTGAGAGAGCATTAAGGAATGGTCTTGAGGAAACACACTGATATATAAGCTGGAGAAGTTGACTTCAGACCCTATTTGCAGCATGACTATAGAGATGAATGGACATTTAAAAATATTTATTCATTGAGTTATCTATATGTTCTATGGAATAGGCGGAGACATATCCTATGTGCCACATTCTGAGTGAGACACTCAGGGATTCAAAGAGATTACCATCAAAGAGATTACAATATGATGGAGGAGACTGAATTAGAGAATTTATAATAAATAAGAATGAGTGTTACCTGCTCAGTGTTACCAGGGCTCTACCTGCTTCTTCGCACCTGTTACTAAAGAGAGAGCAAAGCAGAGAATAACCTTTAAGCGTTCTCTTGGTTTCAGATATGACTCCATCATTCATCACCGTGTGACCCTGGGCAAATTACCCAGTCTTTCTGTGCGTCAGTGTTCTCATCTGGGCCATGGAGATCATAACTCTCTGTCACTGCTCATTTGTTTTTGTGAAGGCTAAGTGAGGCAATACATTGAAAAAAAATGCATAGAAGACTGTTAGGAAATTTATATTTATTTCTACTGAATATTCAGTTCATACAAATAATCTCCCTTTTTCTGAATTTACCAAGCATCCTAAATATTATTTGGCTTTTCATTTAGGTCTGCACAGTGGAGGGAAAAGTATTAGTGAAAGGATGTTAATAGTTTAGTCTCTTGGAAGTTCTATTTCACACCATAAATCCAACTTCAGCTTTTTAGTCCCGGAGCAAAATAACAACAAAATGTTGTTTCACCTCTTTACCGCAGTGTGACGCAGGATAGAGTCTGGTGACTGGAGGAACCTTCTTCTGATCTCATGAGGTCTCCCTCACTATCATGGGCTTCCCCATTCTTCGAGAACGTACTAAGTGGTACACGGTGCAACGCACATTTGGAGGTTAGAGAGAAGAGAGCTCTGATTCAAATCCCTCAGGAAGACTGTAAATCACAATTCTTGAGGCTGAGGCGGTGAAGGCACAGTGCTTTATTCATGTCCTCTTTACCCCATCGACAGTGGAGGGATTCCTGCCCTAAAATAATGGGGGTTGGTTGAACAAACCACAGGGAATCTGGACAGAGGAGGTCAACAGCAGCTCACCAGTCGTGGACACTCACAGCTCCGGGAGAAGGACACTGCATGTCATGAAATTCACACAGGGTTGCTTCAGAGCAGACCAGGGCCTGTGGAAGGCAGGCTTCAGAGGAGCCCGCTGGTTCTGCTGGAAGGAGGTAGTTAGCTTGTTTGAATTATTCTGCAGGCCGGCAGGGAACTGCAACCTGCTAGTCAGGGATAAGCAGCAACCGCACCTGGTCTCTTTGATACGGAGGGTGGTTTGGCCAGGAGATCTAGTCTGCACAGCGGAGTACAGAGGACTTGAGTTAAGGCCGTTCCACACATTCTGCATCTCAACAGTTGTCAAGGCAACACACAATCCTGAGCCTTAATTTTAGGCCTTCTACCACAGCAAGGAGTCAGAGGGAGGCTCCCTGGCCAGCAGTGGTCAAGAGAAATTTGTGAGAAATCGCATGTTTGCCGGAGATGTTTTGCACACATTATTGTAGGCGTGCAAAGGAAAGCCTCCTTTTCCCTTTCTCTTCCCAAATCTTCTATAACCCCTGCTTCTATAATGCAAGATTTGGTACAAGTGGATCCTGAAAGTGAAAAGGCAGTGCTGAGGGGAGCTGCAAGGTGGGCATGGGGTTAGAATAAGGGCTCCTTGTGGCCATAATTCTCCTGAGTCACATTCATCAGTATTTTGTGAGCATGATTTTCTGAGTCCCTATCGGCATTCCAATTTCGTCAGCACCCTGGACCTCCGATCCTGGTCCCTAGTCATATGCCAAATAAATGTCAATCAGCCGGCTTTCTCAGCTGATACCCTCTACCAGGCCATATACTTTCTGTCTCTGACATATGAACAGTTTAAGTCAAGTTTGTTAATACTGAAATATACTTGCTCCCTTTCCTCTCTGTTACCTTTTGCTGGTTCACATTTTCTTTTCTTTTTCTTTTTTCTTGTAACTACTTTACAAATTATACAGCAGGAAACAAATCTTCTAGAAAACAAATTGCTTGACTTTTCCATTAAGTATTTTCACAGAACTTACTTGGAGTAAAATTGTATCCCTAAGCAGATTTTTCTTTCAAATATTCATCTTTGACCTTGTGTTGGAAAATATGCTTAAGAGAAGATTATTAATATTTCTAGGAACTGCTTGTGATTGTGTTGGAAAAAAAAAGAAGGAAAATGAAGGGCAGAATATGACTTTGATTCCTATACTCTTCCAAGTATTCAGATATAAGTGAAAGAAAGTGCATAGATCTAAGATCTGATGAACGATTTTGTGCATATTTATATGATTTTTTAAAAAGTCTTCTTGAAAAGCCTATGGGCATTTCTTGGTTGTGGATAGTGCCCTCTAAACATATTGAGTAGTCGATGGAGAAGTAGAAAGAGATAGAAAAGGAAGTAGAAGTAGAAATTTGAAAGCACAAATGTTAAAGGAAGTTCAGGGTAGAGTTTCAGAAGTATGTGGGTTTCAGATTGTCTCTTTTTATTCTTCTTACCTTTTCTCCCAAACTGCCCAAGAATTTCAAGTTCATTTCACTCATCAACATTTTTTTCACTTCTCAGAAACTCAGTAAGTGGTGAGCTCTATGGTGAATAGATGACTTACAGTATAATTTAAACACCTGTTACTCTTAATCTTGACCTACTTTTTGACCTTTCTTCCAATTCTTTTCCGAGGACGTGATGAGCATTTACCGTTCTGAGATCTCAACCCCTCTTTTCATCTTTGGATGGCACCTTTGGATAGTACCTCATTTTGTCTTGGATGATGACCCCTCACCATTTTTACCCAATATTATGCACCCTCCCTTGTATTTATGCTATCATTTACATTTACATTTGCATAATCCCATGAATCTCTGCTTTACTTATATTACTCTGGCTTATAAATTATATCCTACAGGTTAACTAACTCTTTTTGTCCCATTTGTACATTTAAACATTAAGTAACTATGAGGAAGGAGTTAAAGCTGATGGTCAGAGATCTCACTCCTTTTTACGGATGGCAGGAATGTTCCTGGCAGAAAGAAAAGAAAGTAGGTGACCCTACATCATTTCCTTGTCAACTTGACCTTTGGCTAATGTTCTTTGGTAGGAAAAAAAAAGCCCTTAACTGAGCATGCCTTTAGTGGGATGCCTCTAGTTAAGTTTTCCTGGAAAATAGAATCAAGGCTCCAAAAGACATGTATTTCTGGTTAATGTAGGCAATAGCACTCCTTAGAGTTGTTTCATATTTAAATGTTCCAGCTACATGAGGTACCACATAAAACTCACATAGAGGATTAATCTATTCTGAGCCAGAATCTAGGGGGCTGCCACTGATGTCCCAGATGGCTGTTCTGACTGAGTCTTATGCTTGTCTGCATCCTTACAATCATTTAGTGAAGTTGGGTGCCAGATAAAATCTCTGATTCTTGTGAGTCTGATTTGACAAGCAAGTTCTGCAAGTTACTTCAATAACCTAACTTGGTAAAGTGAGGTTTGACTCTATCACTAAAATACCAGCTAAACATGGCCTACAAAGGAGTTTAGTAAAGGTTCCTTAGAGTCTTATATGAGTGCTAGAACATATTTAATCTGTGTCTCATAAGAGCTTAGTTGATTGATATGTATGGCTTCTATATCTTTTATTAAAAATATATAATGTTATAGATCAGTTTGTTAAAATGGGACTCTTATGGTGTTATTGTTAAACGATGCTTGAAAATCATCAACAGAACCATCGTGGCTCACAGTCATATCCCCATGTCTATGTCCAGTACTGATCTGTGTGGGCTATAAAAATCTGGGTCCATTGTCTCAGTCAAAAGAACTCTGAATGGTCATTTCAGCTTTAGAATCCAGTGTTAAGCTGATTGGGGCCTCTGTTGAGACTGCATGGCAACCAATACCTCACCCCACTCTTCCTTCCTTCTCTTGCCTTTCAAGGTATTGATTGTGAGGGCACTCCTTTGTAAACCTCCTACATGCTAACCTGAGACCTCCACCTCAGGGTGGGCATCCAGGAACCCAGGCTATTATAGTAACCTTCATGATTTTTGCATTTTGCTCAAGAAGTTCAAAAATAAACAAGAGGAATGTATTGCGATTTGACTCTTTGGTGTCTTAGATAAAAATTTGGGATGACTAAAATTTAAGGATTGTATTTATTATTTTTTTCCTTAAAGATTTATTTATTTATTTTAGAGAGCGAGATGGAGCACATGCAGGGGTAAGATCAGAGGGAGAGGGGGACAGACTTCCTGTTGAGTGTGGAACCTGATGCAGGGCTCCATCTCCGCACCCTAAGATCATGACCTGAACTGAAACCAAGAGCTGGATGCTTAACACACGGAGCCACCAAGGCACCCCACATTTATCTTCTTAAATGTGTTCAAATACAATTCCTGGTTCATGGAAGAAACCCATTTTATTGCATTGGCCTAAATTATTTATGTGCAAGTATTTCAGAGAAAATCTAATATTGTGTCAAGTGAAATAAAATCATTCTTACTTCCATTGCCTTAAAGATGCACAATAATACATGAGTCTAATTTAAAAAAGTTTAATTGTTTATAGTTTATTAGTTCACCAGCAATGAATTTGTGCTGATTTAAATTTCTGAAATATAATTTTTCATTTTGGAGGATATATTTTCTTGCGGTGATAATACTTAGATATCATCTCAGAAGATACAAAACTAATATACATCCTCTCTTGCTTTCAAGATAAAATAATATGTTTCTCTTTATATCTTTTAGATTTATTTCTGGTTAAATATATTTCTATTAATTCAAACTATTTGATTTAAGTTTTCATTAAGACAACAGAAAATTTCGGGGTGCCTGGGTGGCTCAGTGGGTTAAGCCTCTGCCTTCGGCTCAGGTCATGATCTCAGGGTCCTGGGATCGAGCCCCGCATCGGGTTTTCTGCTCAGCAGGGAGCCTGCTTCTGCCTCTCTCTCTCTCTGCCTGCCTCTCTGCCTACTTGTGAGCTCTCTCTCTGTCAAATAAATAAAAAATAAATCTTAAAAAAAAGACAACAGAAAATTTCAAACTGACTGCCTTTTTAATAAATGTTTGCCATTTCCAGGACATTTCTTGAGGGCCTGCAAATGGAAGATAGGGTAATTTTTCTCTTGTGTTTTCCAGACTTGTGGCAAAGAGGAGAGGGGGTGCTGGGAAAGAAGGAGGAAAATAAAGAAGCACACAACTAATCTTGAAAACCAAAGGCATTTCATAATTTTTCCTTTCGTGTCCAAAACTTATAATGTAGAAATTCAGTTTTTAAAAAATAAGTTCTGATGCTTATGAAAAGATACACCTTATTTTATAATCAATTACATTAATTACATGTTTACTTTGTAGCCCATAAGAGTCACACAATTAGAGTAAAAATGCAAGTTCTTTGAATAAAACAACAACAAAAATCACCCCTCCTCCCAAAGTAGTATAACCAAGAGTTTCTCTAACAAAAGCAGAGAGTATGGTCTTCATGTTGAATTTTATTGATCTCTGGAACAGTAGCTCCCCCTGAACTGAGAACCATACCAGAATTAAAGAAAGATCTTTCCGTCCCAGAGAGCAGACATTTGGAAGGCAGCCATTGTGAGTATAAAATGCGAACCTGGCCAAGTACTTTATTTCTTATTGGATTCTTGACTCTTTCTGACTCTCATCATTTAGTGAGTCATGACTGACAGTGTATATGAACATCTGCAGTCATTGATTCTAAGAGAAATGTCTCCAGGGATCCCCACAGCTTTCTTTTGACCGAATCAAACAGAACATTCTTTCAATCCCAGAAGTTGCGGAAGCCAGGGCAGAGAACCCCAGACTGTAGGGCTCTGATTTCACCCTGCATATCTAAGGGTGCAAATTGGTTCCAGGTCAGGGTCAAATGAAGAAAAGTCTAAAATGGGTGCCTCTGAATACTCCAGAATTGCACTGGAATGCACACTTGTGATCTTGAAAGCTTCATGGGAAACAGAATGGTATTACACAGAGGACACAGGACTTGAAATCATCAGTCATGGGTTTCAGCCCAGCCTCAACCCTTCCTAGCTGGGATATTGGGCAAGTTGCTTACATTCTCCAAACCGTTTCTCTTTTGGCAGATGAGCGGCAATAATATAAATCTGTATAGTCAGATTAGTGGACATTTTAAGGACAGCTGAATTTTAATGTGAAATCATCCAATTTTAAATGCTCTATTAAATTTTACTTTTTTAATTGTATAGATTTAAAAAAAAAAAAGAATTGGATGAGACTTCTTCTCTAGGACAGGCCAAACACATTCCATTTTTTCCCCTCTAGCCTTCCCTGTTCAAATTCTCAAAAAAAAAAAAAAATTGTCTGCTTCCAATCCTTTTTTTCTCTTTATTGGTCCTCACAACATACACTCCAAAGAACCCACAGGAATCCATGTCACTAAACACAATGGACATTTTTCAGTGTATCTTACTTGAACTCTAAGCAGCATTTAAAAATCTCAAGTGCCCCTTCCTCCTTGAAATCCTCTTTCTTGTTGTCACTGACACATAATTCTGTTTTCTCTTATCTCTGGATGACCCCTTTCAGTTCCTTTTGGAAGTCCGTCTTCCTCCCTCCTCTTTTAGATATTATATTTTAAGACGTCCTCCTAGCCTTTCCTTTTTGTCACTCTGTATTCTGTCCATAATTAAATCACATCCATGCTCACGGCTTCATGTATACTTTGTACAACAAATGACTCCCAAATGTATAATTCCAGTCAATCTTCCCGTGGGCAACTGAAGTCAATTGCTTGCTTGCTTGCTTGCTTTCTTTCTTTCTTTCTTTCTTTCTTTCTTTCTTCTTTTAAGATTTTATTTATTTATTTGATAGAGAGAGAGATAGCAAGAGAGGGAATACAAGTAGGGACAGTAGGAAAGGGAGAAACAGGCCTCCTGATGATCAGGGAGCCCAATGCAGGGCTCCATCTCAGAACTCTGGGATCATGTGAAGTCAATTGGTTTCTAAATATCTCATTTTTAATTCAGGCTCAACATACCTAAAATTCATGATTTCTTTTTCCCTAAAACCTGGTTGTCTTTTAAGGTTTCCTATTTCAGTACTGTTATTAAAATCTATCCACTTGTGCAAGCTAGAGATGGTGGAAGAACTGCCATTGTGATTTCCTTTGTCCTTCCTGGAATGTCTAACCCTTATGTGTAATTACACATCTCTTAAATCTTCTACTTCTCTACACTATAAAACTGTCACTTTGGTTGAAGTAACAAACTACACTCTTGAAACCACTTCTACTCTTTCCTCTTCAGTGCATTCAACAGACACTGATTTATTAATCAAAAATCTGATTATGTCCCTTTCCTGCTCAAAACTATTCATGGATTGCTAGCTTTTGTGGGGGGGGGGAATTTTTTTTTTTTTTTTTTTTTAATTTTGTGGTTGTAAGACCTATTCATGGTCTGAACTTCTTTCTCCTGACTGGTTTATTGTAGATTGCTTTCCATCTTTCCATCTTACACTTTACCCTCTGACATTTTTTCAGTTCTTAGAATTCACCAGGGTCCTTTCTGCCTCAGATCTTCAATCTGGACCACACCTTCTTTTCCTGACACCTCTAAATTCTCACTCCCTTGAACTCATCAAGCATTACTGCCACCGTAGACTTTGTTGACCCTCCAGACTCCTTTAGAGTCTCCTTTATTGTGTGGTCCTATAGCATCCTCTCTTTCCACATAGTGACATTTACTAAAGTGTGTAATCATATTTTTGAGTCACTGAGGTCTCCCTACTAGTCATAAACTCCACAGGAATGGCAATAGATTTTTTTGTTGTTGTTTATAATTATACTCCAGAAGTGTAGCATGTTTCTGTTATTTAGAAAAAAAATTCTTTATTTAGGAAAAGTTTAATAAATACTAATTGAATGAATGAATGAGTTTGAATGCTTTACTTTCACAGTTTAATATTTTATGCACCTTTAGAAATAACAAAGTATGTTTCCTGATACGTAATCATAACATGGTCCCTCTTCCATCTCGGTATTCTGATGTGGTATCATCAAATCTATTTTGCTCTCTACAGGAGACATAACACCTGGATAGATGTTTATCTAAACTCTACCTTTAGAGAAGTTAGAAAATGTTTCTTTCTTCTTTATCAAGTCATTGATCTTGAAGAAAGAGTTTGTGTAATTTTAGAGTCTGGAATAAACGTCATTGCTTAGGAAGAGGATCATGGGGGCTATTTGCTTCCAGCATCTGTTTCAAAGAAGGTCCTTTCAAATCTCAGGTGCAGTTTGATCGACCCTCCTTCCATCTCCTCTACTCCTTCATTTTCTTCTTTCCCAACATGCTTTTCACTCTGTCCTCTTCTGTTGCTATTTTGCTAAAAACTTTCATTTATACACAAAACATTTTTGCATAGAAACTTCCAGGCTCTTGAAAGCCCCATCTTATTTAACAACTCTCTCAGATCACTTTCTTACAAATCCAGCATCGATTCCTGGTCTACTACTTAGAAGACCCCTCTGAAGTTCTTTGCTTCCTTATTTTTATGTTACCTTCTTCTTGTAACCCCAACTGCTTTATTCTTACGGCCATGACCTTTGCGTTTATAGAAGGACTCCTGAAAGCATCTTCAGACTCATGGATGAAAGCCCTAGCTGGAACTCAGTGCAGCCAGAAAACGCCTGGGCATGGCTCTGTCTAATGCCCTTTTGGTTGTTTCTAGAGTGTCTATCACAGATGTTCCAGTCATTTCTTAGCATCCCCACCCACTTCATTCTCACCGTCAGAAAATCAAGAGCGCCACTTTGTCTTCTTCTTCACAAAGAGAATAACATATAAATCTGATTAATTTTCTTCTATTTTAAAAACAAAGAACTCTTCCTGGAATCTCTGTCCATTCTCTGGATATTGTCTTTATTCCTTCTTTACCCTCTGACAGAGAAATATGCTGTATTTGACTCATTTCCCATTTGTTAGTTTATTCACATTTATTCATTTCACATTCTCTTTGCAACATTTTGCTTGTTATTTTACTTTCCAGTGGAGTTTGCTTTATCACCCTAATTGCTGACTCCTAAGGATATGGAAATACACACATATGTATACATACATATATATTTTACCTCGCTTCACTTCTGAAATAGTGACACCTCTCCCAATCTTCTTTTTTGCATCTCTCTCGAGTTCCACATCTTTGACACCCATTTTTCCTAATTTTTTTTAACTCTTTGACCCTTTTCAGTTTCCTTGAGGTGTGTTTCTTCTCCCACATGTGAAAATACAGAGTTGTTAAAAGTGCTAATGAGTCATTGTCCATTGTCTTCTTGTCTTAGTTTCACACAGTGTCCTAGTAATTTTATCTATACCCTTACATTTGATTACCATCTTTACAGAATGGCTGTTGTGTGATGGTGACGAGCTGCAGCTCAGAGAAGAGACAGCTTCTTTAGAATGTTGGAGCTTCCAGTTCTTGGCAACTGGTCATGAGCGAGTCACTTTACATCTTTGAAACTTAAGTTATTTTATTTACCTTCCCAGTGCCACTAAGCAGCTTAAGTCTATACCTCCTCAGGGTAGAAGCTGGAAAACGGCTTTTCTAAAATTTATATATTTTTTGTAACCTAGAGTACAAGATATGCCCCAGACTTTGCCAATCTGACTCCTGGATTAAGCCTATAATTTGGAAGCTGGTGACAGAGAAGCAGGAACATCTGGTTCTGGTGGCATTGGGGGTATCCATGTTCCAGATGCTGTTGCAGAATTTCTAGCAATAGCATCCATAGTTTGGCTTTGGTGAAGAGAGTTTGGGTGTTTGTTATATGTGTGCCCCAGTGGCAATAGGGTTGTCAAAAGGGGAGCAGTGTGGCCTGTAAATTTTGGACCCGTGAGTCTTATGGTTTGCTGTGTAGATTTCAAGCCTTTCTGGAACAGTGATAAGCTAACAGCCCTAAGTAGGCTTATTTTCCCTAAAATAGCTAAAATGGTTTTGTAAGAAGAATCTGAGATTTCTTTCCTATCTAATGAGACTATTTTTGCCTTGCTTGATGAGTCTAGAATGATTTTGCTTAAAGCAATAAACTTGAACGGGGAAAGGCAATTCTCCCAATAACATCATTTCCCCCAAAACCATCCTAGCATCTCCAGATCTATAACTAGAATCAGTGTCCTTGGGTGAGAGTAGAGGTATTTGTAAAATAAAGCCTAAAAGGACAAGGTGTACAGTTAAGGATGGCACTGTTTTGCTATTTTATACAAGAAGAATCTAGAGTTGATGTGTAAGAATAGATCTGTGAGTAGTAGATCAAGAAAAGAGAAGTGTAGTATTTTATTGGATTGAATTTACTGATTCAGGTTCATACACCAGTAGCTGGGAGTGCTTCTAATTGCTTGGATTATTCATTGATTGAAATCTGGGCTTGGTTACTAAAGCTAAAATAATTTGACGTGCTATAAATACTTAGTGCAACCTAGACTAAAGGTCAGGAAATTATAGCCCTGGTAGTTAAATCTAGTCATGGCCTGTTTTTGTGTTTTATTTTTATTTTTCAATGGCTGGTGAGCTAAAATTGTTTTTAATTTTTTTAAATAGTATCAGTTTAAAGTGGTATGTAAGTACCAACATTATACTCTTGATTGTGTGACTTAGTCTAAAATATTTACCATCTTACCCTTTAAGAAAAAGTTTGTTGATCCTTCATCTAGGCTTTAAAGGAAGGATTTCCAAAATCATGGAGATAAGAATGATGGACTGGCTTTGTCCTATATTACTAATTACTTTCTGCTAAATTTATCCCCCAAAGGAGTCTTTTTCATCTGCTATTAGTGTGGTTGATATACAGTGGGGTGGGGAGGAGTATATCTGGAACACAGGGCATACCATGAGACTGTTACGACCAGTGCAAAAATTAATAAAATATTATAACAGAAAGCTAGGACCTCTGGACTCATATCTCTTAGGAATAGGAGTTTGGGTTATCTCATTGGGTAAAGAACTCTTACCAACCGCACAGTTGGCTGAGAGCAAAGGGAATATGGTTTAGAGAAAGGGAAGGAATGTTATAAACTCTAAATGCAGACTTGTGACCATTTGTAGTATCTACATTTTTTTCTTTCATATGTCATGTATACATTTGAATATTCTAATAAATCTCCAGGAAAACATTTCATTCTGGCCTTCAGTTTACAGAATATTGAGCAACAGGAGAGGATCATGACAGAAGTAGGAGCAAATAATGACATCATTCAGAGATCCCAGATTCGGCCCTATTTGCTGTATTGATGAAATTTTGGGACATCTTTCAGGGAGTAAGAGGAAGTTGTTATTTGTGGAGTGATGGTTGACTATTAGGAGGAATATATCTTTTTTTTGTTGTTTCTATGTTTAAGTAATAGTAAAGGGTGTATGTATGAAGAAGTAGACTCTAACGACATGTATAAATTATCTTCAGCTGCCCAGCATCTTTGAACACTCGAGGGCGTTTCTTAATTTATTATTATCCTAATTCTTCCACAAAGTCAATGCCACAGATTCCCTCTGCCAGTATTCTGCTCCATTGCTGGAGTGTGGGCACATTTCCTGACCCTGCAAATCACAGAGACCTACTAAAGACCCTAATTTGGAAGCTAGTGATGCAAATAAAGAGGTAGCATATGAGATCGCTCATGATGAGGTGGGCCGTAGTTACAACGAGTCTCCAAAAGCTTCAGGGAAGCTACCAACAGCGTCACGGGCTCAGTATTCGAAGTGAGACATGCAATTTTGTGTGGCTGCAACCTGCAGTGGAGGCAATGGTGCATCCAGGGGAAAGTTTCTGCAGGGTAATTTGGACTTCGCTTTTGGCTCCACAGTCTAATCATCCGGTTCTCCTGGAGAGTCTATGAACTGTTCAATACTTTATTGAATGAGGTCTTTCTTTGTTAAACTAGATAGAATCAGTTATGCTTTTTATACTTTTTTTTTGCCTTTAAGAACCCCAACTAATGCATTCTTCTATAACATCTCAACCATCACTTCGCTTTTGCGGTGTAGACCACCAGACCAAAACTTGTGTCTTAAGAGAATAATAATTTCTTAGCTCACTGCTCTGAGAGTCAGAATTTTTCTCCAGTTTCATCTGGACTCATTTATGGGGATGCAATTACCTGGCTGATCACCTGGGGCCTTGTTGGTCTCTGATGGTCTCACTCACGTGACCCTCGATTGGTGGCGGCAATGGTATGACACAGGCATGTGCTTACAGTAGGCCCTCTTGGGCTTACATGTGAAAAGTGTAAGTGCTTTCCAAACTTCTGCTTATGTCCTGGCGGCCCAAACAAGTCACATGGCTAAATCTGGATACAGTGAGTGAAGAATTAGAATCTACTTCAAACTCAAACATTGCAATCAGATGTACAGACAATAATAGAAGAATTTGCAGCCTGTTTTGTAATCTCCCTTACTGACATACAGTGTTTTAGTTTATTTCATTTGGCTCCCTGAATTTTGAATAAACTCCTTTTGAAGCTTCTATACGTTCGAACATGCTATTTTCACTTCTAAGTTACTAATTCTCCTTGGTCTTCCTGGGTAAATCTGTGTGCAGTCTTGTTTTCACAATTTAAGACTTTGCTTCTTCAGGCTGAATGGATTGGTTTTCATCTTAATTTGCACCAAATGTTGGGGCTCTATCACTTAGAGGACTTATTACATGGCATTCCACCATTAAAGATCCATTTTGACAACAATTACCCAGAAGATGGAGATTTTCTAGGGCCTTCCTCATTTGCTAAGCTGCTACTAAATAAGGCTTATGACCCGACGGTGGAATTTCTCTTTCCTCTGGGGCTTATTAGCAATGACTTGTGTACTGGCAAAATCTATCTTCAGAGCTGAAGGATTTTTGGATTTCTCAGAAGTCTTTCTGTGTAGAGGCTATTACAGTTTTGTGAGGCCTGGACCTTTAATGGTACTGCTCAGTGTTAACTGAGCCACCCATGAGCTATAGATTTTGCCTAGAATATTTCTGAAGCATGTTCTAACCACCATCATCCCTGCCACTCCTTTATTAAACAAATCAAAGGAGAATATAAAGGGGAATACCACTGGTCCACACTGGTCTGGATTATTTGGGTAGTCACAGCTCAACTGTAATCTGTTTTTGCTTAGATGGATTTCAATGTTTCATATTTTCCCTTTCCTTTTAGAAAAGCAGGAAATAAATCATCCATTTCATCCAATTCATTTCATCTAATAAGCAGAACAGCATGCTTATAAGCTCTTTTACTTCTTTATCCTTTCACTGAACTTGTGGAAGCTGGTGAAATACAACTATTTCCAAAGAATTAGACTGAAAATAAGATTGCATATATTCTGGTGTTTCGGTTATCCCAAACAAAAATGCGAAGATGCTTAGAACTCACAGGCTATTTCGAGACTTTCTCATTATCCTAGCAGAGCCAAATATTTTCTTTTTTTTTTTTTTTTCCCTTTCCCCTTCCCCCAACTTTTGTCCAGGTCCGTGCCAGATCAGATCATTGTGGCCAAGGAAGATCTCCTTTCCTCACCCTCTTAGTGGTAGGAGAATGGAAAATGCTCTGCTGGTCAGGTCTGAGCTGCTGGCAGCTGCTTTGTTGGCAACAAGTAGGGGAGATTTTGAACTAAAATGTCTGGTTGCTGGAAGTTTTTGGATTTGGGGGCTGATGTTATCAAAACGATTCATCTGGTCAGTTGCAGAAACATACTGTTCAGTCAAGAAGGAATGAGAGCAGGTTGTCCTTCACAGTGCATTTCGGTGTGCTCTGTTTTTATGGCGAAGTCTACAGCAGTTGCTCTGTAATTCGAGAAGGGGATGTCTGGGGACAGAGTACTCTGCCACAGTCAGCTGAGTCGGTTTCAACCCTTTAGGCAGGTTATGAAGAGATCTTGCAAATGAATGAAACGCTGGTTAATTTTCTCTGTTTCCTCTACAGAGTTTGAATTGTTATAACGATCTCAAGCTAATTCTCTCTCCTAACAAAGAGATTTCAAACATTTAGCCCAGGACTTATTTTGTCTCTCTCTCTCTCTCACACACACACACACACACACACACACGACCTTAATATAGATGTATTGAATTTGCTCCTGCAAAGTACTCATATTGACTGAAAAACATTATTTCTGATGAACTATTTTTGACTCAAACTGACCAATCCCTTTATGGGTTTCCTGTTATTGAATTGTATCATTTTAATTGTTGATAAATACGTAATACAGAACTCACCAATTTAAAACAAACTGTCTTTAAATTTTTGAAAGTAAAGATTATAGTAAGTGACTTAGACATAAATATTTAGAATACTGAAACATCTTAATTTTAGGGACTCTATTAAGGAAAGAAACATTGCTAACCTTATTTATGGGGAAAATATCTTGTCTAGATGAGGATGTCTTTAGACATAAGATATGATTGTCAGGGGTCACCAGACAAAGTGACTATAGTGTGAGGAAATATCTATGAAGGGGGAATATATTTATTCCTTGATCTTCTGGACACCAACTGCTTATCTATCTTCTCTATTACCAAAGGTCCTATGACTAGGATATTGTTTCTTTATGATTTCTATGAGCAAGTTATTCTGTTGGACAGCATTAGCATTCATGTGTTTAGGTATGGTTTCTCATGTAGTTTCAGACATTGATTAGATAATAATTTTAAACATTTTGGGGACCATTTAACAAGGACTTAATAATTGAATTAACCTGCTTTAAAACTGGAAAAAAATCTTCTCACTTATATTAACACTGTGTCATTCTTTCTGATCATTTTTCTAATAATCTGGAATTTATTATTGGTTTATTAATAAAGCAACCTTAATTCATCAGTGTTTTATTTGGTTTATTAATAAAGCAACCTTAATTCTTCAGCCCTTTATACAACTGTATTTGTTCATATCCCCCAAGCAATAAGAAAGATCAAAGTCATTTGACAAATTTTCTTTCTTTTTTTTAAAAGATTTCTTTATTTATTTGACAGAGAGAGGTCACAAGTGGGCAGAGAGGCAGGCAGAGAGAGAGGGGGAAGCAGGCTCCCCGCCAAGCAGAGAGCTCAATCTCAGGACCCTGAGATCATGACCTGAGCTGAAGGCAGAGGCTTAACCCACTGAGCCACCCAGGTACCCCGACAACTTTTCTTGAAGTAAGTCACTTTTATATATACAAAAATGTTTTTAGATTCATTATTGCTGGGCCTTCATGTGAATGGCCAAATAGGACATCGTGGAAAGATGTGAGGATCCATTTCATCTGTGACTATAATTTCTGGTTCCTCTATATTCAGAGTTAAAGCATAGAAAAATTAAACCAATAACATATTTCAATCTCTCTCCTTCTGCTATAGTGGTATGCAATGAGACTAAAAACATAAGCTAATGGTTACTCAACATATTTAGAAGTATCAAATGTCTGGAGAGTTTCCGGAAGCTGAAAATCTGAAATAGAAGGCTCCGTGTGTCTTCTTAAATAGTACAATCTTGAAAAGGAAAATGAATGAGTGTAAATAACTTTAGGAATGCTTGATTGAGGTTAATTGTGACTACGTTATGCAACTCAGCATGTCCAAATTTCAATTTATCTTTCCCCCATCTGAAAACAAACTTTTCCTTATAGTAAATTCCTTACTGCTGTCAGTGGACTGCAGATTTCCCCAGCTTTAAAAAATCTTAGATTTGACTTGAGTGTGTGAGTAAAATTCATTATATTCATCATAACATCAATTCCTGTTAATTCTTGTTTTGCAATATATTTTAATATCCTCATTTCTTTTCCTGTTGCCACTTATTTATTCAGAATTTTTATCGTCATGCATTCATTAGCATCTCTCCATTAATTTATTTTGTTGTCTTCATTGCTAAGCTCTTTATGGTTATTCTGTTTGTACCCTTCCTTCCACTTAATCTTCCTAAAACACTCTTTTATTAAGACTATTCTAATGGAGGGGCACCTGGATGGCTCAGTGTGTTAAAGCCTCTGCCTTCGGCTCAGGTCATGATCCCAGGGTCCTGGGATCAAGCCCTGCATCAGGCTCTCTGCTCAAAGGGGAGCCTGCTCCCCCCTCCCCCAGCTACTTCTCTGCCTACTTGTGATGTCTGTCTGTTAAATAAATAAATTAAAAAAAAATCTTTAAAAAAAAGACTGTTCCACTGGAATGTTGAAATACCTTTTGACTCTTATTTTTTCCTCTCCTTTGTCTGATAAATTCAGTTAGGTGTTATGCCCCATCAGTTTTACTTTATTCATGAACACCTCCTATTAAGTCGTCACATTTCTATTTCATATCACACAAGACTGTCAGATTAGTCTTTTCAATCACAGTTATGATAATATGATTTTCCAGCTAACAAACATTGGGTGCATCCCATTATCTGATGCATAAAAGGCGTATGCAAAGGAGAGAGAGGCTGGAGCTTTTTAAGTGTTCCTTTCACTACTGCCTTTATAGATTGAGTACTCCAATCAAACCAAAGTCTTCATTTTTACCCCTGATTTCCCACCTCAACCCTTTTATTGAGCTGTTTCCTCCACCTGGAATGAATTTCTTTCCAGCTCTAGATCTTTCATTGTTGTTTTTGTTTAATGTCTATAAAATGTTACCTTTCATAAAGTGTTCCTCTACCATCTTTGAAAGTCTTTTTTATTTTTCAAATAAACTATTGGGATTAAATGAAAATAAAAAGCTTCTGCACAGTGAGGGAAATAATCAACAAAACTAAAAGGCAACCTAAGAAATGGGAGAAGATATTTGCAAATGACATATCTGATGAAGGGTTAGTATTCAAAATATATAAAAAACTTAGACAACTCAACACCAAAAACAAAACAAAACAAAACAAAACAAAAATAATCTAATTAAAAACTGGGTGGAAGACATAAACAGACATTTCTCCAAAGAACACATGCAGGTGGCCAACAGATACATGAGAAAATGCTGATCATCAGGGAAATGCAAATCAAAACTACAATGAGATATCACCTTAAACCTATCAGAATGGCTAAAATCAACAATATAAGAAACAACAGGTGTTGGTGAAGATGTGGAGAAAGGGGAACCCTCTTACACTATTGGTGGGAATGCAAACTGGTGTAGCCACTCTGGAAAACAGATGGAGGTTCCTCAAAAAGTTGAAAATAGAGCTACCCTATGATTTAATAATTGCACTACTGAGTATATACCCACAAACTCCAAAACACTAATCCAAAGGGATACATGCACTCCTGTGTGTATAGCAGTATTGTTTACAATAGCCAAATTCAAGAAGCAAAGTGTCCATCCATTGATGAACAGGTAAAGAAAATGTGGTATAGATACACAATAGAATATTATGCAGTCATGAAAAATAAAGAAATCTTGCCATTTGCAATGACATGGATGGAGCTAAAGAGTATTATGCTAAATGAAAGAAATTAATCACAGAAAGACAAATACCATGATTTTAGTCATATGTGGAATTTAAGAAACTAGACAGATAGACAAAAGAAAAAGAGAGAGAGAGAGAGAGAGAGACCAAGAAACAGACCCTTAACTATAGAGAATAAACTGATGGTTACCAGAGGGGAGGTGATGAGGGGAATAGGTGAAATAGTTGATGGGGATTAAGGAGTGCACTTGTCATGATGAGCTCTAGGTGATGTATGGAAGTGTTAAATCACTATATCGATCGCCTGGAACTAATATAACATTGTATGTAAACTATACTCAATTAAAATGAAAGAATCCTAAGTACCAATTCCTTCTTCAAAGCAGTTTGAAACCATGTTAATATAACTGGTGATGCATATCTATATTTCTCATAGCTCAATGTATGTGTCTGGGAGGTGGATTATTTACTCTTGCCCTGCTTTATCCATCCAGTTGTAAGCTTGTAGTGGACCAGACCTCCTTCCTTTTCCAGAACACTTAGCAGCTAGCCAAAGTGAGCATTTAGGAAGCAGAGTTGATGGAGTGATGAAATGCTTTATCACTCTTCCTTTATCTTCACCCTCACAGTCTACTGCTGTTGCTTTGATCACTATCAAAACTTCATTCATACTCTCTCATCGATTTCATGACCTCAAGCTCCTCCTCTTTGAGGAGAGAGTCATCTATTCCTCTATGTCCCCACCATTCCCTCAATAAGCATCACAACCTTAACCGCAATGGCTCCCTTAAAAATCCATTAGCTCTCTTGGATTAGGGAGAGATAGAGGACTCTACCACCAGGCTCTGCTTCCCTGCCAGAGCAATCCTCTGCTTTCACAAGGAAGCAGCAAGTTTGTTGTAGCCTCTGCTGACAGGTGTTCATTGTTGCACAAGTGACGCTTATGCTTACACTCTCACCTGGAGGTGCCAGGGTTCAAATTACAAAAGGAAGCTTTTCCGTGCTAATGCCTGACTGTTGGCTTTCAGACAAATCTTTCAGAGAAGGGTTTCTGTGGAGGAGTTCTGGACTCAGACAGCATGGGTTCAAATCCCCACTCTGCCACCTACTAGATTGCCTGAACTTGGGCAAATCATTTGGTTTTCTTGAACTCAATGTCCTTATTTGTAAAATGGAGATAACAATATCTAGTATAATGAATGAACAAATGAATTAAATTTGTTTTTACAATTATCACATTCTATCTTGTATTTAAGATAATTCTGATTTGGGTATATCCTCCCTCTAACATCCTAGTGCTTAAGATTTTATCTATTTTGGTCAGTTCTCTTTCCATAGTTCTTATTATAATCCCAGAATATTACAGATATGAAATATGTTTGATTGAGTTTTTGAATTCATATTTCCCTGAGGTGCTCCACTGCCGATAAAACTTATTTCATTCTTCACGGCCGTTTGTAATCCTCTCTAAAATCACCTCTTCAACTTAACATTTTTCTCCTCTTCAACACAGATGGTTTGGCTACAATTAGTAAAGTCTGCTGGTCTCATTGTTCCTGTGTTTTCCCCTCTTACTCCTGCTTGATGCTTTGCATATCATACACGTAAAGTGCTGGTGTCCTATGCTCTCGTTGGAAGCATTTAATAAATTCTGGTTAAGGTTTTTGCCACCAAGGTACCTGAGATCAATCCCAGCCCTGCAGATTGGGAGCTGGCTAGTGATTATAGAATATCCCCAAACGTACAGTCTCCTTCATTAAAAGAAGAAGTTAATAGCATCCACATTATAAAGGAAAACTGTTTAGCCCAGTAGCTGGTTTATATTAATAATAAATAAAAGTTAATTATGCTCCTGGTTGTTTTTCTCCTTTTTACTTTTTTCTCTATCTTAATGAGAAAAAAAAATTTTAAGAGTATTAATAGTATGTCCCAAGCACTATTTTACCCCCATGTACAAATATGAATAAGTCAGAGTCATTGCCCTTATACCCACCCATTTCCAAGGGTTTACAGCCTCAGCAAAAGACAGACACCCACAGCACTTGTAAAGGATGAGCCTGAGTGTAGAGATATTTATAGTGGGAGGGTTGAAATAAAGAAAATTAAAAGAGTTTCTATTCTCTTTGTGTTGTAGGGGACTGAACAAGTTGAAGCATACACTGAAAATAATAGAGCTCAGTTTGGGCAGTAGCAGTGAAAATGGTAAAGACGAGTTGGAATAGCCTCTTGAGGAGAGGAGCACATGACTAATGACTAAGAATGATCATGGGCCAATGTCAAGACCACAGGGGAGGTGGAGATTACCACACCGATTTGTGTGTGGAGTCTCACTGAAGAGAACAGAAAGAGAGTGGGTGATGTGCCTTAAAATATGAGAGAGAAGTAAGGAAAGATCCCTAGGAGAGAGCTTTAGGTCTGACACAAAATTCTGGAGGTTGAGTACATATGATGGAAACACTGGAGTGTTCAACAGGGGAAAGTGGATTTGGTTCCACAAATCCTCCAGGAGTCATCTCTAGGTTCTCGGCACTACAGAACTCTCATGTGACACAGGTTACATTACTGTGGGGCTCTAGTGATGTGGGATCTCAGAGGAGGGAAGCCAGTGCAGCCTGAGGGTTGAGGGAGGCCATCCCAGGAGAGATAGTGTTTGAGATGAATGTTCCACATGGCTTTTGTGAGACAGAAAGATGTAAAACTTTGTGGCCAAGTAACCCTGACAATGATAATGTCCCAGGCACAGTTTTCCACAGAGGGTTCTTGAGGAGTAGAGGTTGTTGCAGTCGGGATGGCTGCATGGCTCAGTGAGTGATGGATGGATGCTGAAGTTTTTTGGTGGGGGTAAAATTTATTTTGAGACAGGTGACAAAGTCCCTTATAGAAGAGCAACTTAGAATTTGAGAGGGAAGAATAACAAACAGAATGGCCAAGTCATGTGAGCCTCAACAGAGGGGTTGTTTTCATTGGAGGGAGTGGGGGAGATTCACAGACTTGGTGTTCAGATTGATGGTCTTTCTTTCTCATGAATGAAGAAGGTATCTCAGTGTTACTCTGGGGAAGGACCTCCTGCCCTACTCTCAGGCTGAAATTTGTTGCAGGTCCCTTGTGGGGGTGGGCATGTACACGTGTTTGATTCTGTCATCACTGATCATTCCCATTCCCCAAATTGTTATCATTGTCAGACATTCAGGTACTTGACTGCACTGGATTTTTAGTGCTGGTGCAAATCTTCTACTTCATTGGCTTCGGTAATTTAGAAGAGTTTCAAGGATGTTTGCAACAAAGTGAGCAATCCGTTAAGTAGTGGATGGAAAAATAAAGGCAACTGAGGAGTGGAAAAAAATGGAATTAACTAGCAACTACTAGGAACAGGGTTAGAATGAAAGGAAATATTTTCATTCTGGAAGAGATTTGCAGAATTACGAAGTAGGAAAAGGGCTTAGACCGGCTTTTCTGGCAAAGTTCACAGTTCTAGGATCCATTTTGAGCCTGGGATGCTAAGGTATCCAATAACTGATGTGAAATGCGATAAAAAATATGTTTGAGAATTTTGTCAGATATACTTGCCTCTGAAATGGGCTAATAAAGAGTATTGTAGAATTACCTTTCCTGGAGATATGTGAGGTTTTGATAGATAACTATCAAGGTTATTTGGATGTTCTCATCCAAGACAGGGAGAAATAAACTAGATGTTCTCTTATTCTCTTGTTCTCAGCGTTTTATTGTGAGTAAATATATGAACACAGGATTTATAATTCACATTACTATGCTGTGTTTTCCAAAGAGTATTTGATATCCTCTTCTTTATTTTTCTGAGATAACCCCAGATTTATTACCTCTTTAGAACATTGATCTCCTAGCATGAAAATTGAAACTGCCTCATTGCCAGGTGAAGTAATTGCCATTCATGAAAATAAATGGATGAGTTATATGAATTATATGATGAACTACCCTTTTAAACTGGTAGCGGACTGTCCTCCAAAGTATTCCTGTTCTACCTCATAATTCCTTCTGAAAGTGCAAACTAATGTATCTCATTCACTTGGCCCCTAAAATGCTTTTGATTACTTTGTAATGACCAATATATGCACTTTATTTTTCAAAGGACGATCTTAATTAATTATTCTTTCCCATTTACACTTCTTAGACTTTGAGTTTATGGAAATATCATTCCCTAATGAAAGGGAGGCTCTCAGTTTATTTTTAACCTGACTTTCCTAGTCTGAGAGACTCCTAAGCAGGTCTTACTATCTCACTTTCTCCTCAAGTTTAAATCAAAATGCTTTAAAGAATAATGTAGAGTTTACTGACTGTTTTGTGAGGAGGAAAAGAGGTTTAAGTTTCATGCTCCCTACCAAGCCATTCTCCCCCAAATCACCTTTAAACAATTCCACTCAAAGTTTCTCTCCCAGTGAGAGGACCCCACACATCCCAGGGGCTCCTTTTTCTCACAAGCCTCTTGCACCATTTCAGCCATAATATATCATGCCATTGTTTAAGTCTCTGACCTTAACACAACTACTCAATAAAAGAAAAGTCAAATGAGGCTTCTTATTTTTAAGAATGCTAGAGAAGGCCAAATCTGTATTTTTTAAAGATGTCTTTCATTTTGTTTAGTTATCTATTTCCACACAATCAATTATACCAAAAGCTCGTACCTCAAAACATTTATTAGCTCAGACTTTCTAGGGGTCAGGAATCTGGGGATAGTTTAGCTGGGTCCCTGTGACCAAGGTATTTCACAAGGCCGAAGTAAAGGTGTTGGTAGAAGTGCCATCATCTCGAGGCTCAACTGGGAAAGGGTCCACCTCCATGCCTGCCCAGGTACTTACTGGCACCTGAGGGCTGTTGGATTCAGCTTCTCTGGTCCCTGTTGATTTTTGGCTGTAGGCCTCCCTTAGATCCGTGTTAAGTGGTTCTCTTCTTGGGACAGCTGGCAGAGCAGTTTACTTCCAGCTTGCTTCCTCAGAGAAACATGTGAGAATGATAGAGTACAACCAAGACAGAAGTCACAGACTTTTACAATTGAATCTCAAGAGTGACATTCATTAAATTCTATTCCTTAGAGGCAGGCAAATCATTAGATGTCACACACACACAAATGGAAGGAAGTGCAGAGGGGTGTGTCTACAAAGAGGTGGGAGTCATTGGGAGCCATTATATTGGGGGGATATATTCTTGTGGATGTCCCTGTTTATAGATTAACTTATAGCAACTATATACCCAGTGGTACTCGTTCAATTACCATCATTCTTTTATCATTACATCTCTTGGTGTAATCTACAAGAGAGACATAATTAGGTCTTCTGGCTCACTTTGTACAGCTCTTATCACAACTTTGTTGAGTCTATTAAAGGAGGAAGTTGGTGATTTCTTCTTTGTCGCCAGAAACATGATCACTGAAAGCATAACTTGGGTGAGGGGAATAGACAGGGAAATGCTTATATACTGAACCAAAATCAAATAATATTCAGTTAACAGGGGAATGAAAAAGATGGGGTGATGTGTTGTTTAATGTCCTCATTGCAAACAACAGAACTCATCCCAAATAATCTAAGCAGGGAAAACAACAACAACAATAACAACAAACAAACCTGTTTGAGGTTATTGCCAGGATAACCAGAGAACCAGATTTCCAAAATGATACCCAACCAGGATATAGAGGTTTTCCAAATAAAAACACTACTGCTATATTCATGATAGTTGCATTCAGACTCCAGAAGCTGTGCCCCCAACGACCCTGAAGAACTGGATATCTCCGAAAGCACTTGCTGGAAGTTCAGTTTCTCTGTATACTGCCTCACTCATGAATCCAAGCATCACCTGGGTAAGTCTGATTGGTGGGGCTTAGTTTCTGTGCAGCGGAGAAGCCCAAGGATGTGAGTTTTCTGTTCCCCACCCCCACCTCTTGGGATGGCAAGACTCATAATGTGGGGAATATACAATATAGAAGGATATTATATTTCAAAGATGTTGGGCAGCTTCCAGCAATGAATGTAATGCTTATCAAGTGAAACAGGAAGAGGGAAAATTGCTTCACGCCTGCCTCTCACCATGTTAACACATGTGCATGTGTAAATGTCATCATTCTGGTGTTCTGTGATCTTGAGGAGGGCTATCTTCCCTGATTGCCAGGGGCTAACTTTCTTGGGCTAATGTATTCTCACACCACAGGGACTCTTTCCTGGTTCCCTTATTCTCTAATGTGAGAATTTGTGTATTTGTCCACTTTTTTTTTTTTCTTTTTTTGGTTTGAAAGCTGATGAGTTCTTTGTTGGGCAGCAGTTCTGCTAAAACTAGATAACAGAAGGTTGCAGCATGCTTGGGAACAGTGAAAGTGTTCTTGCCCTTGGAGCAACCGCAAAACATAAATAATATCCCAAGGTGAGCTAAACTGCTCCCTAAAATCACATAAATAAAGGAACATATGTGTGAAGTGGCATGGAACATTTCTACTCTGGCCAAGAGAAGAGATCAGAGCAATTTAGAATCTACTGGATCCCTTAGGTCTCCTAGATTCAGAACCCAGTTCTTGGTTCCCAGAATCACTGATGTACTTAGCCCGCAAGAGCAAAATACAAAGGCGCTGTCGCTCAGAGTTTAACTACTGTAGGTGAAAAAGATCAAAAGGCCTTTTGTAAGTCTTTTAAGCATTGCCTCACAGATCAAGTGCATGCTTTCTTCCCCCACCCCTTTTTCTTTTCCTTTGCAGAGGTAGGTAGGGGCCTGTTAAACATCATTCAGAATGTCTTGAGATTTACAGAATTTCCACTGGGATGTTAAATTCTTCATCCAAGCATATTTTTTTCATTGGGTTTCTTTCCTTCTTCTTCTTTTTTTTTTCTTTCCACTTCACTTTCATGATGAGCTAGGGAAAAGCCTGCTAATCATCTCTCACAGCCCCTAAATTTTCCAAAGTAGTATATCAAATATATCATTTTCTAAGCAGACATTTTTCTAAGAAAGAAATGATTTAACCATAGAATAATTGTATTACATGAAAGATTTTACTATGTTCTTATTACAAGAAAAATGGCTCTGCCATGGCTACAGAGTCCAAATATGGATAGGAATGCTGGGAAGAGAAACAGTAATTCACTGAGATACCACTTTATCAGGTGTTCTCTTTCCAGTAGAATTTTCCAAGGTGGACTTAGCTAAATCTACTATGACTCATAAAGGAGCAATAGAAGCAATTACTGTTGAGGGCAAGCAGTTTAGGCATAGAGATTGAAGAGTGAAAAGATAACATGTAGGGAGAATTTAAGGAGCAGAAGGAATAATTTATCATTGCTGAGAGACTCTGCCCTAAAATAGTAACCATTTTCTCTGAAGCAGCTCTTGCTTCTTTCTCTGTACCCTTACACAGTTTCATTCAGCATTAGGTTCTCTGAACCTCTGAGAGAATTCTGGATCTCTCCTGGCAGGAAAAATAGATGTGATTTGGTTTTGTGTGAGTCAGTTTAATTTGCTGGAATTGCTGAAGGATCATTCAAGAAAGAAACAGGAAGAAATGCTTTTGAAGTGCTGGTATTTCAGAGACTTTAACAGATGAGTGGGGAAGTTAGGGTAAAGTGGATTTTTTCTGAAACTTATCCTCCATCACACCTCACAGCAAAGTCTTGTTCTGTAAGATGAGTACAGATAGCACTGTTTTAGGGGAATGGGTCAGAAAAATAATGTGATCAGGAGTGATTTAGTTAGGAAACAAGAAGAAATGCTTGGTTCCAAGACATTTAGTCACCTGACTAAAGTTGATGTGTGTGGTAATGATGGAGTTGTTTCCTAACGACTGAAAATTAGTAGGGCAACTAGCTGGTATACTGATAGTCAGCAGTGTATACTGCTGACATGATGACATATCTTCTATTATGTATTTTTTTTTCAGTCCTAGTTTAATGCAGATATTTCTTAATAGGAAGCTTTTTTTTTGAGTTGAAAAACTGAAATGGTCTTTTGTAAGCAGAATGAACATATGAATTTAAATATTCCATTCTTTGGAATCTCCATTGAAAATTTTTTTTTCCTTGAGACCAATGACAGTCAAGGATGAGGTAATTTGCTTACAAAAGGATTAATGTTTACACTTTAATAACGATACAACCTAATTTCTAAAGTATGAGACTACAGTGCTTCATTTCTAATGTAGTTTTCATCAGTTAGATCAGTTGGGGAAATTCAAACTTGGAAGAGATATATGAGCTTTGAGAAAGGTGCTTGTCTCTCTGGAAGGAGTTTCTTTGAAATATTTTCAAGTTATGACAGAATAAGGAAAGATAAAATAGTAAATACTTAAATATGTGAAGTTTTCCTTTTTTAAATATACTTTAATTTATTTTTATTTTATTTTTTTAATATGTGAGGTTTTAAGGAAAAATGACATTGGTGAAATGTCTTTGACATAGTTTAAACTCAAATAATTCAAAGGCTAAATTAGGCTTTAAGAATGGGTCATACTACTGTACTTTAGGTTTATTTAAAGAATAGATTTATTCTTCAATATAAATTATAAGTTAATAATGAAAAACCTACCCATGATTAATAGTTATTAATTCATGATTAATGTCTTATGTGGGCCATCTTCAACATATGGGGGTGGGGAATCTTACCAACCATATAACTGTCATGGTTCTATAATTAATAGTGCTCAAAATCAAGTTGCCCTATAAATTTTTGCCATTGTAAGGTCCATAAGGCCTACTTTTTAAATGTTTATTTTTCTTTTTGATTGAAAGCCGCTTATAGCCAAACCTCAAAGGAGGTGGTTATTAGATGTGTAACATTTGAGAACACTTAGGTTTTCCAATCAGGAGAGCCTATGAAGTTGCAAATATCTCCAGATATTCTAGTTTAATTCTTAAATCATAGGACAGTAACTGCTTTTTTGGCTGTATTTTGGTAGTTTCTTTTCCTGTACCAACTTGGGACAGGAAGTGCAGGAGCCCATGGAAAAATGGGAAGAAAAAAAAAAAACAGAACAAAACAAAATGATGTCTCTGAATTTATGGAACACTTGCGAATATTTGGTTTATGTCAAGTTTTGGTTATTGGGCAGACTATTTATATGCACCAAACTCTCTTAAAAGTATTTCCTTGAACATAAGAAAATAAATCTTCTATGGGAAGCCAGAAGTCTTTTAAAATTGTAATTATGTTAACATTAGATCAATTAAAAAACATCAGTTATGGGTGCACACTTTCCGTGTCAGAAATTTTGATGAAAAGTTCTGGATAATAGTTTGAAAGTGAACCAAACCGTTTGTATAAATGACCAACTTAAAAAATAGTGAGGATGGCACCCAAATATTTTGGTATTTGGATGTGATAGTCTTTCGTGTTTAACTTCTAGCTATTTTTTTTTTAACCTGGCATTACATTGTAGACATTCAAAAGAAAAAGATCAATATATTCCTTCCAGCTTCTTGCTTCTGTCTAATGCTCTCAATTGAGCTGATCTCTTGCTCTATTCTCAGAAGATGATTCTTGGCCTCTGTATTTATTATTAAAGCTGATCAGAAACATGGAAAGCCTTACCCATAATTGCAGAGGCAACCAGAAACTCCAGCGAATATTCCATTTTTCACATGTCACCTCTATTTTCAACTGGGTCATTTCCTAAATACAATATGAATAACTTTGATGAGTTTCCTATTCTCCTTGGAAGTGGAAGTTTTCCGTTTAAAGCTGTACACTAGCTTGTCTCATCTGGAATGTCGTCCGCTCCTATCGAGGCTTAGACATTTCCTAGTCAAATTATCTTTGAAGTACTAGACAAACCAACATGACAGAGTGGCTTGAAGGAAAAGATCATTTTTCTGGTAAGAAAAAAAAAAATGTGTCTACGTAGACTCCTAAGTGGAGTTGGAGAGGGACAGTGAGGTCAAGAGAAGCACAAGTGCTTCTTGAAACAAGCAGTGACCCTTTGAGGGTGGCTTGGGCACTTGCTAAGACTCCAGACACACTGCAATCAGAAAACCAACATTAGCCCAGACAGGATGTATGAGTCAAGGATATCTAAAAGAGATGGAAAACGTGGCATCCAGGCATATGCCTTTCCAACTGCCAGGCTCCACTTGCGGTCCCTGCTGCTGGTGGGAGCATACTGGAAAGGAAACATAAACAGTTTAAATTGAGTATCAGAGCTAACAACTCTCACATGGCTTTCTGTTAACGATGAGGGATGGACCTCTCAGAACCACCAGAAGTCATCATTCTGACGGGTCAGAGAATAGAGGAAAAATTCTTGACACAAATGAACAGAGAGCACAGGGGATTCTACCATATATGGGCGAGAGGCAAGACTTTCAAGCAAAATTCCTATGATCGCAAAAGTCGTGTGACTCAGACAGCTGTATCGAATTCCATTCAATGTCAAAGTAATACCTTAAGCTAGTTTATCTGGCTTGGCTTTGAAGTGGCAATAAAAACCAGGAAGCCTCCTGACCTGGGTCATTTCTAAAAAGAGTTGTTTTCTTTTAGCTGGACCTATTTTAAGAGCCGCTACACTTATAGGTATGTCTGTGGTAAAGAGGACATTCACTTACATAGGAACCATGAAAATAGTCCAGAAATCTCCCAGATTTATTAGAGATTTGGCCTTTAAGCAACCACTGTATGAACAGTGGACACAGGTATAGAGCAAACATCATTTTCAATCAGACACTGTTTGTCAGCATGTTTAGCGAAACCTCATTGATTTTGTTCTTTAGTGACCTTGTTCTGACCAAATGGCATCTGGGATTAGAGATGTCCTTCACCTGGAAAGAGAATGAACAGAGTATGCCACATCCCATTTTGCAAGCAGAGGTATTTCAACATTTTGGACAAGTAGTCTTGCTATTTGGTGCATTCTACAACAAGGGTCCTTCTAGAAAAACCTAACTTGTCCACAGTTTCCTGCTGTAGAACTTTTAAGGAAAGGTATCATTTCTGAGATGACTGAAAGTCAACTTCGGAAAAAGTTATTCAACGTAGTAGTTTCTGGAAAAGGTAATAGCCCTCACTTACCTATGTGGTGACCAGCGTTCCACTTCATATATTTTATATGCTTTCTTTTTTTTTTTTTTTCTTCAGCTTGTTTTATTTCTGCCAAAAGTACCTCAGCCAGTCCACTACTCATTGTAAATAGTGGGCAAAATAACCAGGTTAGTTTCTGGGGTTTTTTTTACATTGATGGGAAAAAATCATGAAGAAAGGGATTAAATCCATTAGTTAAAAAAAGTCCTTCTGTATTCAACTGGGACATTAAATGCACCAGGACTCTTATGGCCCTTGCTCACATGGGCCACTTTTCCTGGACAAGGAGGTATGCTGCTGATGTAAATCTGACCTGTCCTGCAGTGATTAATCCCTTTTCCTTAGGACTCTTACAAGATAATCTGAGGAGATGTGTAATGATGCCGCTTAAGATGCTTTAACTGAAGACAAGTTGAGACTGAGGGCATTTCCAGGCTCCTGACAGTTGGTGGAATGTATCTGATTGGATAGCAGCGTCTATAATGCATCTTGACTCACTTAACCAAGTTGATCCTGTTCTCTAGAGACTATTGTTTTTGGTGACTTGCCTTCCAAATCACAAGCAATGCAAAATTGGTCATAATTTGTTCTTTCAATTTTGCATTAACCTTATCAGAAATTTCTGGAGCACCTGGGTGGCTCAGTCAATTAAGTGTCTGCCTTCAGCTCAGGTCATGATCCCAGGGTCCTGGGATAGAGGCCTGCATCAGGGGTTTCCCTCCTCCTGTCCTTCCTCATGTCCTGCTCATACTCTCTCTCTCTACCCTCTGTCAAATAAATAAACAAAATCTTTAAAAAATTTTTTACCAGCAATCTCTAATGTCTCCCTTTCTCCTTTTCTTAATTCTCATATTGATAGACTAAAAAATTTAAACATCTTACTACAAAATTTCTTTTACTATTTTCATCTAATACACTTATTCCCTAGCCCCCCTAAAAAATCACATCAAAGAGTATGTTGAAATAATCAGCATGATATATTGAATTCCTTTTAGGTGACTCTGAATTCCATTAGGTTAGGTCTAATTTCTTTTAGATTTTAAGGATAAAAGTCATTTAATATCTGTGCGGCTTCAAGCATAGGACTACTGAATAGATAGATGAATGAGAAGCTTGGATGCTGACTTCTCTGTTTATACATTAAGGACACAGAATCTATGTTGTTCTAGAAATAAGATAGTTGTCGCCTATAAGATCTGTGACAGATTCCTGTGGAAGGCATCCAGGGGAAAAGTATAAAAAAAACTTCCTCTACTCAGTAGCTATTTACTACAATAAGAATCAAATTGCCAAAGAGATTATCTTTTGCATTACTAATTTTTGAATATCATTTTGATTTTATCTGACAGTGTCATTGAACAGCAAGGAGTTTTCTTCTATGTTGGTATTAGATTTATTTTTTTGAAGCAAATTAGAATTCACTGCAAAGAAATGAATTGTGGGAGTTTAGAGTGAGCAAATAGTTTGGCGAAGAGTGCATGAGAAACTTTCTTCATGGGTATTTCTGATCCCACTGGGGAGGAATACCAGAAATGTTCATCAATCTGTTCTCACAAGGCTTGAGACTTGAAATTCACACACCCACGGCATTTAGATAAGAGTCTACCAAAAGCCTGGTCCTTCCTTATGGATACTTTTCAGAGTGCCGAGAAGCATTTCCACCTTTCAGTGCATCTCTTCTACCAACTCTGCTGATGTCTGGACCATACAACTTTTTGCTCAATGAGAAGAGAAAACAATAAGAAGTTGATGAAAAGCACATTTTGTTTTGAAAAATTAAAAAAAAAATTCGGATAAAAATATCAGCATACAACATATAGAACTTCCATTGACCTGATTCTGTTCTTTTCTGTTATGGAGAGATGACATGTAATCCCTTTTTGGAAGAAAGTTGCTGCATGTAGACTCTAAATCTCTCTCTCTCTCTCTCTTTCTTTCTTTCCTTTTTCCTTTTCTTTCCTCTTTTTTTTTTTTTTTTCTTGCCTCATGAGAGTTTTCTTATGAGTCTTCTCTCCCTTCTTTTGCTTCATTGATTATGTAAAAAGCCTCTCTGGTCTCTCTCTTCAGAGGTGAATGCTTCAAAAAACCAGTTACATGTTTAAGGTGTCTAAATGATACACTTAACCTCTGTAGTGATGTGAACAGACTTTTAAATTAAAAAAAAATCTATTTAATCTGGATTTTTCTTAAAGATACATTGTGTTTAGACAATGGCATATGCGTAAGCTTTGGAACAACTTAATTCTTAGAGAATCAGTCCCATCAGGTTGATCAAATGTGGATGTGGAAGAGATGCATGTTTATTGGACTATGTATAAGGTACAATGCTAGGTGCTAAAATAATGAGAATATCTCACATTTATATTGCAATTACAATGTACAGAGTCACATTCTAAGCACATTACTCTTTGCTACAAAACAGATGAAATATTGCTGTTATTTCCACTTTTCAGATGAGGAGACAGAAGATGGATCAAAAATTTTTACCAGGTCACACAATTAGAAGTATCAGGGTTGGGACTGAAACTCAGCATTCTCATTCCAGAAATTATGATCCTAACCACTACCCTATTTGTGTATATGCGTGTGTTTTTTTACAAATAGTCTTCAAGTCATTATTTACTTTTGTCCCTTTTAATCCAGTTATGTTATGCTATTCAGTGTATTTGTTTTCTTTTGGTGTGTGAGAATTACACCAGGACTTAGTGAAGTCACTTAGTGAAAACAGTGAAGATTTATAATCTCACAGTGTCCTTGAGTCAGGCACCTGAACACAGCTTCGCTAGGTCTTCTGCCTCAAAGTCTCTTCCAAAGTTGCAATTAAAGGATTTGGAGGGCCTGCCTTCTTATCTGAAGGCACAAGGATCCCTTTCCAAATTCACTCTCATGGTTGTGAGCTGGCTTCAGCTCTTGGAAGGCTGTTGTACTGAGGGCCTCAGTTCCTTGCTGGCTGTTGGCCAGAGGCCTCCTTCAGGCACTTTGTTATGTGCGCCTCTCCATAGGCAGTTTACAATATGCCAGCTAGCGTAAGTATGATTTACTATAACACATGAAAATTGTTTGCTATAAGATAAATCTGTTTTACTGAAGTAAATCTTTTATTCTATGGCTTTTACTTCAAACATGGTTTGTATATATTAAAGCACATGCAGTCAACTATTTGGTAAAGTTGCTAGAAGTTGCTGTTCAATGGCAATATACGTGTTTAAAAAATCGTTTAGTACTTTTTGAGAAGAATAAACCACATAGCAGGTGTGTAATCAACCTTTGTTAACTAATTGAACTTGCCAATACAATACAACCCAAGTGAACCCAGTGTATGTTGTAGAATGAAAGAATCATATCTAAGAATAAAGAATATTTAAATAAGTTAAATACACAAGGAAAAGGAATTCTTTAAAGTTCTATCTGATACTTTCAAATATTTAAGCATTGCTAACGTGCTTTAAGCTTACTCATCCTATACTCTGGATAGCTTTAAAAAAAATTGTGTGTGTGTGTGTGTGTGTGTATTTTAGCATAGCATAGTCAGTCATAAAACATTTTTTTAGAGAACATCAATGAAACATGTTATTATTATTTGATATATAGGGTAAGTAATATTTATTTTCTTTCATTTCTTGGTAATTTCTATGAATAAAGATTTATGTTCAGCTCTGTGGGAGAATCAAAAGTGAATTAGATCTCAGCCTTCATGGAAAGGTTTTGGGCCTTGAAATCAGAACAGCACGGTGTAATACACTCTAATTTCTCTGGGCCTCAGTTTTCTCATCTACATAATAGAAATAATATTAATGCTTATCCAAGGGCTTTTAAAGGCTTAAGTTCCAGAATATACATGATGTTTCTTGAACATCGTAAGAGTTTGAGAAATACAACTACATTGCCTTCCCTCCCTCGCAACTACAGGATTTAGTGGGGAAGAGAAAACAATGGCTCAGACCACTGAAACACAAGGAACAGAGTGGTAAATGTCATAAGACAAATAGATGAATTGTTATAGGGGCTTAAAAAATGAAAATACCGTTTTTGGCGGGAATTATTTCAAGATGGTGAATTGAGCCTATTTTATAGACTCTGGCTCCCCCAGTAGATCCTGAGGAAACGTAGAAAATATATTGTTTGTGGAAAGTTCAGTTAAGAGTAAGTTTCAAATAATTGGCATAATTGTGAAGGATTGAGTACTTTTTTTCTGTGATTTTTGCAAGCTGGATTTTCTGTTTGTCCCATGGTGAGGAGTCTTCATATCATTGGTTACATTGACACTGCCCTGGGTGACTTAATAAATTTCTCTCCTAATCCCAAAACAAGGCATAAGCATTGTAGGTATTTATTAGAGAAATAGGAAACAATAAGCTAGCAAACACAAGGCAAGTAAAAATAAAGATGTAATTTTGCATTTGGACAATTTATAAACTCAATTCAGTGAGAATTAAAAACATTGGCCTTTGAAATGTAACCTACCATTTCCGTCATTTTTAATTTCATAGTAAATACAAACACACATGTGCCATATGAGGAAATAAATACATTTTTAATAGAGCTTAAATTCATTTCCTAAGACTAAACACAGACAATTTTTAAGACTCTCGACTGATCTATTTTCCTTGAGCAGTTGGTGTACATAGTTGCAGTATACGTAAAAAGCTGAAGGAGTCAATTTATCGCTGAAATTGGTGTAAAAGGACTTTCAGATTTCAGTCCTTTTTCTTTGCAGCTATCATATCTTAGAAATGAAAAAACCTACTGACCTGACTATCAATAGATAGTAAAGTCAGATTGAAATTCACAGTATGGTGCTTCTGGTTTCTTCAACACATTGATGGTGGTATGATAAATAACTTGTTTTGTTCAGTGTCAACCAAGAGGTACAATTTGAAATTCTGAACCACTGTTCTCTCTAAACCTGAAACTTGTGAAAGATGGCTCTGTACCTAGATGATGATGATGATAATAATGATGATGATAAAGAAAACCATTTTTGAAAATTTGCTGTATGTTCTAGACACTTTTCCAATTGCTTCATATGTAACTTTATCTACATGTTATCCCTAAAAAGTCATTTATATTGTTGTCATGTTATAGATGAGAAAACTGAGGCACAGAAAATTTTAGTATTTGTCTTTAAGGCATTGATTTGGTAAGTAGCAAACCAGGCAGTTAGTAACAGACTAACCAGTCCACAGCCTAACCATTTGATCTCTAAAAAAAACTCTTGATCTTTTCACTATGCTGCCTCTCCAGTAAAGGAGTCTAGATATCAAAGTATATGGGAATAGATCTTACTAAAACTCTTTTGGCTTTGGAATCATCTTTCTTTTCTTGTCTAAATACTCCTGTGATTTAGTATATTTTTACAATCTTAGACGATGACAATGAAATACCAAAACACTGTTTGGATTTGCCAACATAGAGGATCATGCATAGAGACCATAATCTACTTCTTCCTAACCATTTATATCCCTTCCATCCAACTGGGTCTGCAGCGAATTCAAATTAATAGCAGGGTCTTCCTATCCTTGAAACATGTATTGAAATATTTGCAGAATTCTCTGCTCTTGTGAGAACTGGGTAATACTGAAATTCTTCTTTTCATCTTGGCCTGGCTCAAATGTCCCTTCTGGCTGTATAGTACACAGCCACTAACTGCTTTCCTGGGCCTATTTAGTATAGTTTCAATATAGAAAACACTGTATATGGCTTACTCTTTTTTTGATGACCTTCCCTTCATACTTGTGTATCTGTGGAGGAGGACTATTACTCATGATGTAATCTCTTACAGTAGAAGACCTTAAACACTTAGAAATGTGTTCTGTGCATTATGGGTGAGATAGTCTGCTTATTAAGTCTGAATTTTAAAGGTGCAAAGTAAACGTTTCAATCTCATTTAGATAATAGACTGTAGGATGTAGAAAATTTTATTTGAATAAGTTGCCCTAAGGACATAAGCAATGTCTAAACTTGGCAATAAAATCTTAAAAACCATATTTTTGCTTTATATATTATTCAAGTCAATGTATTAGAAAAAGCACTGATGATATGATCTTAGCCTTTCCTGATGATAGAATATAAAAAGGTGGATTCAAATAGTAACTAGCTTCGCTGTTAATCAGCTTATTAGGATTGTTGTGTTTCATAGGACTTGTACACAGTTCTAACAGAGTACAATGAAATGAAAATATGTAAAACAATTAGTTTGTAAATTATATTTACATAGTTGTAAAACAATGTTTTCAACAAATGTTAACTATGTTTTATTATTATCTAGGTATTGAGCCAATTCCCCTAGATGGTAGAATTGTGAACGTTCAGAATCAATCTGCATTGCTGTTATTTTACCTTAATAATTAGGCTGAATCCACTTATTGTGATAACAGCCAATTGCGTGAAAAGATCTGGATTTTTGTGTCAGGAAGGGCTAGAAGAAGGGGAAGACGGTAAGCTCGCTTTTGGATATTTTGTGTTTGAGGTGCCTTTGTATTCTCCAAGTGGGGACATCTGGTAGGTGGTGTATAAACATGTCCATAAATGTCTTAGTTGTAGATAAAAACTTACAGACCATTCAGTAAGAACAGAGGAGAGACTTCTCCCCCTTTTCTAGCCCATCACAACTAGCCACTTTAATGTCAATATGCTACAAACACAACTTTACTATAAATAACCAGAACTGTTGGGTTATTACAAAATAATTTGGCTTTCAACTCTATAAAGAATTTAAAATTAGGCAAAACTGGTTCTGGTTTTTGTCACTCTATATGCCCCCAAATTTCACAAAGGTAAGTAAAAAAACAAAACATGATTAACTAATGTTCTGGAAGGACTTGAAAATGTTATTCAAGAATTACCTCCAAAAAAAGCCAGAAGAAAGTTTCTTGTCCTTTTGAATGAACAAGTAATAAATTCACTTTCTACAGAAATTGGTGGGGGTATATATCTGTATATTTAGTTTGAGGAAAAAAAAAAAAAAAAACCTAATGCTTTTCAAAGCTATACAGGCAAGTTCTCAACGACTCAGCAGTTTCCCTGGTAGGTATATCATAGAGAAACCATGTAGAGATGAGCCAGGAACATGTTCAGGAATATTCAAAGGGCATTGTTTATAAAAGCTTTGAACTGTAAACAACTTGAATATCTATCAAGAAGAAGCTAGAATTATTATTATTTGCATTATTATTATCATCATTACATTAGCAAAAGTAAATCTCAAAGTAGAGTTAATAAAACAATTTCCAGAGGAATACATTAGATATAAAGTCGCTGATATAATTTCCCCCTCTATATAGAACTTAAATGTTGTTTAGAGATATGTATATGTAGCAGGGAAACAGCAAAATGCAGAGCCATAAACAGATTCACGATAGTGGTTCTCCTTGTAGTGGAAGAAGAGGGCTGTAATTGTTGAGTGGCATAGAGATGCCTCCTAGGCATTAGGAATGTCTCATTTCTTTAACTGATGGTGAATCCAGGGGTGTTTGTTTTATTGGTCATCATGCATTATGTAAATTGTAAAGTTGGTTCTTAATGCATGTTCTGCAACCTAAGAATATTACCTTAAAGTATCATAAATCTTCATTTTTCATTTGGGAAACATGCTTTGAGAAGATAAATAACTGGTTCAAGATGTATCATTAAATGACGGGGTTTTACAATTCTGAAGTGTGCAGTATTTCCATGGAACTCAGTGCCCCTGAATTTCCAATTTTTGGAACCCTGGAATTTTAAATCTCAGGAAACCTTTGAAATTAGATGCATGTAGAAATGATAATATTTAGGACTTTTTTTAAATTAAGAAAACAAAAATGAAGAATCTTAATTTTTTTGTTTTTTTGTTTTTGTTTTTTTTTTAATCAAGGAAGTTTAACACTAATGTGGGGTTCAGTGAGTATCTGATGAATGGAAACCCAAGAGAAATGATGTATTTTTTTGCAAGGACAACAGCCAAGAATGCACAGCTCACTGGTGGCACGAAGTAGACTAAAAAGAAAATCTCTAGAATCTCAGTCTAGAGCTTTTTCATATGCAAAAATAGACTGTGTTTTAATAATATTGTCTTCATTTTTTTTTTCCTATTTCATAATCTTGTTTGCCTGGGCGGTGGTGGAGGAGCAGGAAGGAGAACATGAAAAATATGAAGAGCACCGAACAATCTTGTCTCTTCAGCTATTTCTAAAACAAAAGGAAATTTACAGATTAACCTGCTCACGTGAACAGGCCTCAAAGATCCTGTTTATCCCAGGTTTTAATACAATGGGTCTTTCATAATTTTCAAGAGGTATGCGGAAATCGTAAAGAGTTATGTCGGCCTGTTAAGGAGGAATGTTTTTTCTTAGACAGATAAGGATCAGGTTAGTATTTGTGGTGCCAGTAATAAGATAAAATTTCACTTCAAAACTTGAGCTCTGTTGATCTACCTATCCTCATTACATGTAGCCATTTATAGCAGTCAGGGTCAGCGAACTGATCTACCCCAATTACTTACTTTCCTGCCATCTTAAAAAATGCAGTCGTTGCTAGGCAGTGGGCATGACTTTCAACAGCACCTCCAATGAACTGGTCACATGCACAGCAACACAAATGTACCTGCTGGCACAATGCTATATATTTTTAAAAGGAAATAGGCAATTACAAGACATCTTTTATAAAGTCAGGCATTTTAAGTAAATGGTATTTGACCTAAGGTGAAAACCCTATATTTAATTGGAGTATGGAAACCCTTCATTTTTTCCCTTTGCCCCACTCATATTTATTTTTTCATAGAGTTCATGGCAAAAATGTATTCCAAGCAGCAGAATACACTTTTCTCTGACCTTCTTCTTTTCTTGCTGTTAACTTTAATAATAATTATTCCAAGTTTTGAAAAGTGTCATGTTTGGTCCTTGGCCAACACTGACATTTATTTTAGGAAATAAAAGAAATTTTTCGAGTTATGCATCTGTATAACTTTAATATTTATTTTGTTAAGACATTTTCAATGAAGAAATTTTTCTTAGGACAACACTTCTTATCAATATCCTTCAAATTATGTAAGTTTAATTTCTCCAAGTCCAAAATCCAAGACTGGATTTTCAGATAAGGGCTTTAATAGTAAGTCAGGATTCTGTCCGTGTAATAAGATAGAAGTTCTTGGATTGCATGCCATTCAACAATCTCACTACACAGATCTGAAACCTGAAGCCTAGAGCAGGTATGAACTCTGGCAAAAAGAGACCACACCTGTTCCAGCTTCTAGTAAAATAAATCACAGTTGTAGAAAGAGCTGACCATTAGTAGTAAGAGAATACCCTTCAGTGCACTTTCTACTATTCAAAGTGAAATCAAAACAGCAGCTCCCATCTGCATATCTTCACTCATGTGCAAGTTTTTGTTGGTTTGTTTTTATGATAGCTATTTCTGAAATAGGACACATAATGATACTCATACTACTTTCTTGTTGTCTTAGCACTGTCAACTAAAAGCCTTTACAATATATGGGTAATAGTCACGGTACTTAGATATCCTGAGAGTGAATGTGTTACAGATGTAAAGTACTATGTTGTTATTTGGGATTCAGACTTGGCCAATATATATCCCTAATTCAACTCTTCAATGGTAATGGTAACCAACTGGAGAATGTAACGACAGGATGAGAAATAGACAAGGATTTTATATTTTTGGTAATGCTACCTATTGTATTTCATAGTGATCACCAGTGAGGTGATACAGCTTTATCTTTCTCTTGGACATTTCTTTAAAAGAGATGGTGATAGAGGCCAGAAATAATTCATGAACCATAGAACAGTTAATTTCACTCAAACATGACTTAGGCTAAGACATTAAGTAGGATCATTCTCAAAATAAACCACATTTTCCCATTCCAAGGAGCAATTTCATTAAAAAGAGACCGAATCGTTAGCATAAACCAGTCTATCACAGTAACTATTCAGGAGCTGTGCCTCAAACACATCAAAGTTAATAAAGGCATATTATAAAATGAAATGGTAAAAAAAATTGCATGGCTCTTTCATTATATTCATGATTGAGCATTTGCATGATTGCTATATGAATCATTCTTTTTAATATGTCTGCTATTATAGCTAGTACATTAAAAAATCCATATATATATACATAATTCCACTACATCACATACCTAGGTATTAAATCACACAAAATGGATGTCAAATGCTAACACCATCAATAAGAAAAAGGCTAGAATGTGAATAAATTATACTTAAATTTTAAAAAAGTCATTTGTATCTACAGACAGTGATTAATAGGTATAAGTGAAAGAAAATGTATAGACAAGACAGGCTAATTTTTTTGAAAGTTTCCTCATACAATTTGCTTTTACCCCTTTCCATCCCTCATTCTATTGGGTAGGCTATCTTATCTCATTAAATAGGAAATTTAATATTTAACAAAATCTAGGTATTTTGCTCTGCTATAATTCATTATTTCTTTGGTCTTAATTATATGTTATTATAAACTTTGTCACAATGATTAAAAGCATTCTTGTTAAGTTACTTAAGCATTATACTTGATCATCAGAAGAGAAATTTCTTGAGGTTCATTGCCTAAGAGAATATTCTTGCCCTATTGATGTCCCCTATAATTCTTATTTCAAGGGCTCAGTCACAGGAATTTTACTGTTGGCATAATTTTCTTCTTTTAAAACAGACTGGCTCATCCCCAAACCTGTAGCTCTTTATACAGCATGTTCAAAAGTTTGGATAAAAGTCAGAATGTCAATGAATTTATTGGCAAAATGACAACCTATCACCCTTTCTGTAGCACTTTCATTTTCTATAAGGGATTCAGTATGATTTTGTTTGTCTTTTTAATTTATTTTGTGAGAGCCATTTAGAGAAACAAAATGAATAGAATTTTAAATTCTCAAAGATCCCCAAAGAGGATTGGATCTTTTTATATTTTCCACCAGGTATAAGTAAAATTACTATCTTACTCTTAGAGGAGTCACTCTACTGAGTAAGCCAGATTATTGACCCCATTTAAAACACAGGCACTTTTATTATACTTCCTGGTGACCTAAGTTTTTAGGGTGATAACTGAAGACATATGAGTTTGCTTTTGCCTGTATTTATCTAAAGGGTACGTCAAAACTTTTTTCAAAGTAGTACATAAACAGACATTATGTTAGGTAGAAGTGGGCATATATAGCAGTGAGAGAGTCTTGACCTCTGCCCTCAGTTTATTCTGACTTTTGGGGGAAATAAAAAATGTAACTAGTAATTAACAGTAGAGTGTGAGTGTTTTTATAGTAAGAGGGCAGAGTATTCTAGGAAGATGTATGAAGAGGTGAAGCTAACTTAGTCCAAAGGTGTTGGAAGACGTATGAAGAGGTGAAGCTAACTTAGTCCAAAGGTGTTGGAAAGGAATTATTTTGCTAGGGATCTGAATGGTAGTAGTAACTACCATTCTGAATGGTAGTAGTAACCAGGTAAATATGGGAAGGAGTAAGAGAAAGAGTCTGTAGGTGGAGGAGACAGTGAGGGGAAGCCCAGGCTAAGAGAGAGCCTGGCAAATCTCGCAGAGCCAAGAAAGTCTGGTGTGTCTGGAGAGCATCCCAAAAGAAGACATGTGAGATGTTGGGCTAGAAAGGCTTTGTAAATTATGTTAAAGGTAGCAGGAAGCCATTGAAGGAAAGGTGAAGTGATCACTATGTTGCTTAGTGGGGCCATTCTTAGCTGTGGAGACCAAACAGCTAAATGACCAAGCATTGTGATCATTCACCCTTATCAGGATAAAAGTACCTGCCTACAATTCACTTTAATATATTTACTTATTTATAAATTATAGAGCTGTACTTTGTTGGCCAATATATCAAGATCTAATGTGCATTTAGGCTGAAGTTCATTGGTAGTGATAATAGCAATAATAGGTAATTTCAGATTTTATCTAATTTGTTGTCAAATTTGATTAGATCATCATTGCTGGTTTCTCCCTGGTAATGTAGCTAGGAGAAAGCTAGATTTAGAATTGTGTGCTTTGATATTTTCTAATTCTTTGCTTGTGATATGACTGTTAACATTAACTCAAAAATTTTTTTAGGAATTTTAAAAAAATAATACGTCCTATTTTATGAAGATTAGACTTCATGATATAAATTATAAATCCACGTAACCAGGCACACACTGTAGAACACTGAAAGTGAGTTCTGACTTTAGGGGCCACTATCCTTGTCGAATTCCCAGGCTTTCTCAAGATACTGTTACTTTCCTATGCAACATCTTAATAAATGACTTGAAGATTGCTTATGAGTACTAAATCAATACCAGATTCTCAATAATTTAAGGCATTACTTCTTTCTTATTTTTTTTCAACTACAAATCATTATAAATAAAAGTTAGAATATTTTCTTCTGGAGGTGCAGTGAATTGTACTGGATATGGGGAATGCACCGTTCCCAGCTTAAAGATAATTGGGATAGAGAATTTAATGGAGGGAAGCAACCTCAGAGGTAGGGAAAGAAATAAAAAGCAGTCTCTAGCTACAAAATAGTTAGATATTGAGTGAGTAATGGCAGAAGGAATGAAGAGAAATGGAGAGGTCTACAAGGTAGAATGGGGAGGAAAGGTTTGATATCTTTTTGAAAACAAATTAATCCTTAGACACATTCAGTTTCCTTATCTTCAAGATTTTATTACCTTTAATTAGATCATCAAAGACATACTTGTCAGACTGTGACTGAACCAACTATAACATAATTACCAGAAGTGATAAATATGCATATTTTTGTGTCCTACTTTAGTTCTACTGACATAGACATTTTTAGGGTATCACACAAGATTTTTTTTTTTTTTTTTTTTTACAAGATGAATTTTAAGCAAACATTTCAGGTGAACCTGAGGCATATTTGAGTTGTTGATCTAAATAGAACTTGGAGTAAACTTCTATTGTAGAACCAATGGGGGTTCACATTGCATTTGAGAACTATGCATCTACCACATGCCTTCTAGAATAAGAGCTGTTTTATCAAGTTAGCTAGTTGTTTTTCCTGAGAGTTCTCTAAAATTGAAGGCCTTCTCCTTCAAACTCTAGAGAACTTGGGGAAGATTTGTCTTATATAAAGACTTTCAGGGGCACCTGGGTGGCTCAGTGGATGAAAGCCTCTGCCTTCAGCTCAGGCCCTGATCTCAGAGTCCTAGGATCGAGCCCCACATTAGCAGGGAGCCTGCGTCCTCCTCTCTCTCTGCCTGTCTCTGCCTACTTGTGATCTCTCTCTGTCAAATAAATAAATAAAATCTTTAAAAAAAATTTAAAAAATGAAGACTTTCAATAACCAAGTGACTTAAAAACAGGGTCATAGTCTTGGGAGTTAGCTATTATTATCATTATTACTATTATTTGATAATACCTGTTACCATGTATTATTTTACATAAGGCAAAATTCTTACTAACAACTCATTGATGTGTCACTAATGCAAATGAAATACCGGCAGGATTGTTTAATACAGCATGTTCAGTGCGGCTACAACTCTGTATGTTACAATTTAAAAACAGTTGTTCAGATATATTTACACACATTTTTTCCCTGATAATGGTGATTTCATTTGTATCTGCCCTCCCACAGTTTGAGGTTTCTAAATTATGCCAATGATCAAATGCGCCCAACCTTTAAAAGTACAATGAAATTGGGGTGCTTGGGTGGCTCAGTTGGTTAAATGTCTGCCTTCAGCTCAGGTCATGATCCCAGGGTCCTGGAATCGAGCCCCACCTCGCACTCCCTGCTTAGTGGGGATCCTGCTTCTCCCTCTCCCTCTGCTGCTCCCCCTCTTTGTGCTCTCTCTCCCTCTCAGACAAATAAATAAATAAATAAATAAATCTCTTAAAAAATGAAACGAATGAAAATACAATGAAATAAAAATTAAACAAAAATTTTTTTTAACTTTCCTTCACACACTTGAACTTTACAGAAACAAACTTCAGTAATAAATTCATCTGTACTTGCATTTATCCACTTGCTCCATATTTACCAAATTTAAGATGGTAACTCCTGTGTGCCATGGTGTGGATTTCTGGAGAAGGTGAAAGAGCTTAGTCATGCTTGAAAGTGTTGAGTGGGACTCAGCTTCACTTGATTGTTTTTGGAGAGCAGTTTGAATTGTTTTGGAATTAATCATGAACTATTTAGTTGCAAATGCCTCAAACACAAGCCCACTGGAGGTCCTTTGAAAATTCAGAGCTAAATCTCCAAAGCCTTTAGCTTGATTTTAACTCAGAGAATAATATCTGAGTACATGAGTACCATTTTTCTCAGGTTGGCCTCTCAACCCATTCTTAATGGGATTAAAGAGGTCATAGTAAAAGGGAGGACTTCAGAGTAATTGCTGCCTGAGTTTGACACTCCCAGTACCACTTAACCGCCTGTGAAACTTTGTGCAAGTTCATTTATACTCTCTGTCCTCAGCTTCAACTTCGAAGATGGCTGTTGTGATTATTATATTCTTAGTGTTTTTACCATAACCATTAATATATGAAGTCTGACTCAAGTAAGTGTTGTCAAATATTGTGCAAATATTTCAGGAAGCAGAAAGGGATAGTGAAGGAGGGTGGGGGTTGGGGAGGACGATTTCCGCTTCCAGAAGGCTCCCTTCAGGAAAGAGCCCTGCACTGCTGGGGCAGAGTCTGCCCTGGGGCAGCACAGAACAACACAAAATGTGTTCTTTGTCTGGAGAATAAGAGGGAGGAGGAGAAGAGAAAGGATGAGATTAGAAGTGCAACTGTGTACAAGATAAACTCAGTCGCTACAGGGTATTTTTTTTTTTTAATTTTTTAAATTTATTTTCAGCGTAACAGTATTCATTGTTTTTGCACCACACCCAGTGCTCCATGCAATCTGTGCCCTCTCCAATACCCACCACCTGGTTCCCCCAACCTCCCACTCCCCCCCTTCAAAACCCTCAGATTGTTTTTCAGACTCCATAGTCTCTCATGGTTCACCTCCCCTTTCAATTTCCCTCAACTCCCTTCTCCTCTCTAACTCCCCTTGTCCTCCATGCTATTTGTTATGCTCCACAAATAAGTGAAACCATATGATAATTGACTCTCTCTGCTTGACTTATTTCACTCAGCATAATCTCTTCCAGTCCCGTCCATGTTGCTACAAAAGTTGGGTATTCATCCTTTCTGATGGAGGCATAATACTCCATAGAGTATATGGACCACATCTTCCTTATCCATTCGTCTGTTGAAGGGATCTTGGTTCTTTCCACAGTTTGGTGACCGTGGCCATTGCTGCTATAAACATTGGGGTACAGATGGCCCTTCTTTTCATTCCATCTGTATCTTTGGGGTAAATACCCAGTAGTGCAATGGCAGGGTCATAGGGAAGCTCTATTTTTAATTTCTTGAGGAATCTCCACACTGTTCTCCAAAGAGGCTGTACCAACTTGCATTCCCACCAACAGTGTAAGAGGGTTCCCCTTTCTCCACATCCCCTCCAACACATGTTGTTTCCCGTCTTGCTAATTTTGGCCATTCTAAGTGGTGTAAGGTGGTATATCAATGTGGTTTTAATTTGAATCTCCCTGATGGCTAGTGATGATGAACATTTTTTCATGTGTCTGATAGCCATTTGTATGTCTTCATTGGAGAAGTGTCTGTTCATATCTTCTGCCCATTTTTTTATACGATTGTCTGTTTTGTGTGTGTTGAGTTTGAGGAGTTCTTTATAGATCCTGGATATCAACCTTTTGTCTGTACTGTCATTTGCAAATATCTTCTCCCATTCCGTGGGTTGCCTCTTTGTTTTGTTGACTGTTTCCTTTGTTGTGCAGAAGCTTTTGATTTTGATGAAGTCCCAAAAGTTTATTTTCACTTTTGTTTCCTTTGCCTTTGGAGACATATCTTGAAAGAAGTTGCTGTGGCTGATATCAAAGAGGTAAAGGATCTGTACTCGAGGAACTACAGAACACTCATGAAAGAAATTGAAGAAGACACAAAAAGATGGAAGACCATTCCATGCTCTTGGATCGGAAGAATAAACATTGTTAAGATGTCTATACTGCCTAGAGCCATCTATACTTTTAATGCCATTCCGATCAAAATTCCACCGGTATTTTTCAAAGACCTGGAGCAAATAATCGAAAAATTTGTATGGAATCAGAAGAGACCCTGAATCCTTAAGGAAATGTTGAAAAACAAAAATAAAACTGGGGGCATCACGTTACCTGATTTCAAGCTTTACTACAAAGCTGTGATCACCAAGACAGCATGGTACTGGCATAAAAACAGACACATAGACCAGTGGAACAGAGTAGAGAGCCCAGATATGGACCCTCAACTCTGTGGTCAAATAATCTTCGACAAAACAGGAAAAAATATACGGTGGAAAAAAGACAGTCTCTTCAATAAATGGTGCTGGGAAAACTGGACAGCTATATGTAGAAGAATGAAACTCAACCATTCTCTTACACTGTACACAAAAATAAACTCAAAATGGATAAAAGACCTCAACGTGAGACAGGAATCCATCAGAATCCTAGAGGAGAATATAGGCAATAACCTCTTCGATATCAGCCACAGCAACTACAGGGTATTTTGAGGCAAGTTTTCCAGGGAAGAAACCTTGTTCCTGACATTCCAGCTACTGAACCATCCTACAAAATGGTAGTGTCTCCTTCTCTGGTCTCAGTAGTCCTTAGCCAAGTTTAGCTGTTGAACCAACCCTCTGCTTCTAAACCTATTTACATGCTCATACTTTGAGTTTAGACAAAAGAAAAGAGTATTTTTTTTCTGACAATCCTCTCACCTCCTCTCTTACATCTTCTCTTATTTCTTCTTAATAGACTTATTCCACTCACACTACAACTATGCTTTTGTATTTCTACTTTTTATTTATTCTTTATTTTTAAGCTTTTATTTAAATTTCAGTTAATTAACATATAGTGTACTATTAATTTCAGGTATACAACACCTGTGATTCAACACTTTCATACAACTCCTAGTGTTCATCACAAGTGTCCTCCTTAATCTCCATCACCTATTACCCCATCCCCCAACCCACCTCCCCTCCGGTGACCATGGGTTTGTTCTCTAGTTAAGAGTCTATTTCTTGGTTTGCATCTCACTCTCTCTCTCTTTGTCTCTCTCTCTCTCTCTTAATTTTGTCCTCTTGTTCATTTGTTTTGTTTCTTATATTCCACATATGACTGAACTCATACGGTATTAATCTTTCTCTGACTGGTTTTTGGTGCAATTGTGAAAGGATTCAATTTCTTGATTTCTCCTTCTGCTGCTTCATTACAGGTGTGTAGAAATGCAACAGATTTCTGGAGGTTGGTTTTGTACCCTGTGACTTTACTGAATTTGTGTATCAGTTCTAGCAGTTTTTTGGTGGAGTCTTTCAGGTTTTCTATAAAGTGTATCACGTCATCTGCAAATAGTGACAGTTTTACTTTTTCCTTGCTGATTTGGGTGTCTTTTCATGTTTCTATTTTTTAAAAGTAAAAGCTTTTATCCTCTTTGTCTTTTCAAATTAATGATTCACTTGCCTGCTTTTTCCCCTTTTTCAAATTAATGATTCACTTGCCTGCTTTTTCCCCTTTTTCAAATTAATGATTCACTTGCCTGCTTTTTCCCCATTTTCAAAATGCACAACCACAGCAACAGTTCTGAAGACTCCAGCCCAGGTTCCTGCTCCACTTTTCACCTTTCCATGACTAAGCCTCCTGCATTCTAACTTTCCCACCGCAGTCTATTGATAGTACTTCTCCCTTCCAAATCTAAGGTTCCCTTCTCATACCTTGTCCCACATGACTTCAGTAAAACTTTTGACCATACTGGTTATCTTCTTCTTGAAGCCTCCTCTTCTGTTGATTTTTGAGTTAACATACTGGGTTAACCACTGGTTCTCCTTCACATCCTTATTTCTTTTTCTCTCCCCAGTTTCTTTCACTGGATTCTCTGCCTTTTTAAGTTGTCTTTCTCCAGTATCCCATCCTCTGTCCTCAAAGCATAATTTCAAATTACTATTCTAAACTTCTTTTTTTTAAAGATTTTATTTTTTTATTTATTTGATAGAGAGAGAGATCACAAGTAGGCAAAGAGGCAGGCAGAGAGAGAGGGGGAAGCAAGGTCCCCACTGAGCAGAGAGCCCGAATGTGGGGCTTGATCCCAGGACCCTGAGATCATGACCTGAGCCAAAGGCAGAGGCTTAACCCACTGAGCCACCCAGGAACCCCAAACTTCTTTATCTATCTTAAAGTTTCATCGTATATTCCCAGTCTACTTACTAGCTATGACAATTAGTTCTCTCTCTCCCCTTCTCCCATCATCACCTGGGCTACAATTATAATTACAATTACCTTATAGTCTTCAACAGTCCTAAGAACATCACAAGATTTAATCTTTCTCAGTTTCTACCTTTAATTATGTTTTCCTCTTGCCTGAAAGGTCCACCTTTTGCCTATAGGCTTGGCAAACTCTTAATTAAAGAGTTAAAGAAGACTTTTCTGGTGTTTTTAGTAGGATGGTCCCTTCCCTGACATGAAAGAGATGTAAGATCTTTGTTCTCTGTGCTTCCACATCTTCATTCTTTTCTACTTGTGTAGCACCCATGACATTGTATTATGGTTAATTACATAAGTGTATTTTCCTGTGCTACAGTTTTAGTTCCTTATGGTAAGGGCTTTGTTGCACTCATTTTCTTATCTCTAGGAACCAGAATAGTATCCTAACATATGATGGTTTAATCAAAACATGTATTCACCTATATCTTATATGTGTGTTGGAAATTAGATAGGCATTAGCTTTTGCATACTATGATACTTAGAGACAGGAGAAACAATATAAATTAAATTTTTGGTGTTAGTATATTTTGGATGGATTTGATTCAATTCCACAAACATTGACTGTGTAGTACCACTTAATTAGTAAAATAGCATTCATATTAGATTTAAAAATAGAAACTCAAGGAAGAAAAATGAAATTTGCTTCAGGAAAGATGAACGTATTATAAACATTTAAATCAGATTTACAGTTATTCCTGTATTTCAAAGTCCATTAAATTACACATTTTATTAGCTATTAGATCAAATTTAACTCATTAGAATTTAATCTGACACTTCAGTAAGTATCTGGCTATCTTAATCACTTATACTTTCATGAATATCTTGTCTTTCAATACAGTACGACAGAAGCTATTTTTTAGACATTATGTTTTTTTTTAAATTGTGTGTGTGCGTTTGTGTGTGTATAGTTTACATTTTTCCACAATTCCCTCATTCTTTACAGATCATCTGGTTTACATTCTTGTTGCTGAAACTACTGAAATTGCTCTTCTTTAAATTAAATAAACACATATACAAAAAAGTGCACAAATAATAAGGTCATAGCCTGATGAAATATCATAAAATAAACACACACCTACATAACCTGCACTTAGGTTATAAAATAGGACATTACTGGCACCACAGAAACCACTCTTATGACCCTTCTTAACCACTAATGTCTTTCTGTTCCCCAAAGATAATCACCATCATGACATCTCAGACTTTAGGCTAGTTTTGAAACTTCCATAATTTAAGCCTTACAGGGTGAACATCATGGAGATGCACTGCTTAAATACCCCTTCAAAAGGTCTCCCCGTCAACTGCCAGGAATGTGGTTTGCTGACAGCCTCTTGTTGGGAGCTTCTGCATGGTCTGTTTCATCTTTTGAGCAAAGGCCATTCTATTTTTGGTGATCCTCTGTCAATGACCAAATCTGGTGGCCATAACTTAAAGATATGTTCTTCTTAGAGTTTCCCTAAGACAATTACTGAACAAGCTGGTGGCACAAGAACCTGGCCACTTCTACCCAAAGTAGATTTCGCTAACTGCCAACCTGCTCTAGAACTCCCCGTTGGTCTGGCAGAAATGGTCAGATATGCATCTTGCTCTAACAACTCCCTTACTCCCTTTGTTCATTCTGCTTCCCATCTTTTCCTTTTCATGGTATTACACCCAGGAAACCTTTTGACGTATAATCTTACTTTTGTCTCTTTCATTTTGTTCAGTATTATCTTAGTGATTTTTATACTTCTGGTGATGGATATTTGGATTATTACAAATAAATATGCTATAAACATATGTACATGATTTTTTTGGACATATGTTTCCAGTTCTTTGGGAAAATTTATGCTTATGAATGGAATTGTTGAAACGTATGAAGAGTACCAGTTCATTCAGATCCTTACTAATATTTTGTATTGTCAATCTTTTTGTTTCTAGACAGATGAAGGGATATTTCATGGTGGTTTTAATTTGTATTTCCCTACTGACCAGTAACGTTCAGCACTTTTTAATATGTTTATTTTCCATTTTTCTGTCTTCTATTTAGGTATTTCATCAATTTTTATTATATTGTTTGAATTTTAATTTTTAAGTAGAAGAAGTTATGTATTCTAAGCACAAATCCTTTGTCAAGTATATGTATTGTGAATATTTTCACCGGTATATTTTCCTATTGATTTTCTAATTTTTAATGTACAGATGTTTAATTTTTGATAAAGCCCAATATATTAATTTTTCTTTTCAATTAATATTTTTGTGTGTTCTAAGATAACCATGTCAACCCTAGGTCATGGAGACATTCTTCTAAGATTTTTTCTAGAAGCTTTATGACTATAAGTATTATGTTTAGACATATCATCTATTTCAAATTAATATATTGTGTGTCAAATAAGGTAGAAATCAAATATCTGTTGAAAAAATTAAAATAACTTGTGGTTTTCTGAATTTCTCCTTGAGTTATGGAAAAAAAGTCATACCTAATTTTATGTTAAGAGGTAAAATTGAGTTGAGAGATAGAGAAAGCATTCAACAGATTAATTCTCGTTAATACTTAAACATCTCCAAAAAGGAAGACATACACAAATACACTACACACATACTCATTATATACATGCATTGTAAAAAGGACAAGTAAGTTGATTGGTTACAAGGCAAAATGTAGTCTGTTCTCAAGTAAGCTGACTAAAGAAATGAGGACAATGCTGAGAACTCTGGGGGCATGGAAAATGTGAGGAGACCACATAACAGACTCTGCCAATTTAACCAGGGGTTCAAATAGAAAAGATGCAGGAAAAAAGGCATTGACAACATCACTCTTTAAAATGACTATATTGAGTTTCAAAGATCTTATTTATTTTCAAGCTTAAAATATAGTAGAAGACTTCCAAGTCTTCTACTTGGGGCTCAGAGATACATAAAAGTCTAAAATGGGAGAAGGCATTTTGATTTAAAGATTTGAAGACTAATAGAAAATCAGGGCCTATTCATTTTGAAATTGTGCTTTTAAGAATTTCTAACTTTTCACCTAAAAGCAGTTTATTTATTTTCAGATTAGAGCATTAAAAAGTCTTAGGGTCTATCCTCTCACCTTTCTATTCAAGAATTTCCTTTTACAGATCAAAGAAAGAATAATGTATCTCCTGCCTTTGATAAAAAACATGCTATTGCTTTGTCATCACATAGACAAAGAACACGAGATCAAAATAATTGGGAGCAAATCCCCTTGGACAACTGCCATTTCCAACCTGAAACACAGTGGCTTTGATGAGGAAGAAAGAGAGTTAGGAAATATTTGTGTGAAGAATCACCCTCATTAATCGTGGTCCCTCAAAATTCTCTATATTTAGAGCTGTCTTTTGAATAAACAATGAGAATTTCAAAGCAAGAATTGGCAAAATCAGTTTTTGTGTTTTGTAGATACAGAATGAAAATATTTCAAGTCTTTAGAAGAATTGTCTTCCCCAAATGCAGGATATTATATGCTCATTCTATATGCAAATTTATATTATCTTTATGAATTTTAGAAAGTTGATTCCATCAAATCAGTTTTTTTTTTGATAGAATACTCCCTAAGTTCAAATTAAGAATACAATGTAATGATAAAACTGTATAACAGAATAGAGTATGGGTACATGGTTTCAAACTTTTTTTTTTTTTTTTTGCTTCTGCAACAAAGCTGGGGAAAAATTAAAAAATAAAAGCAATTGAAGTTATTGGGCTAGCTCAATAGTAACCTTCACTATTTAATTCAGTTATTTTCAATTTTTTTGTAGCTTGAGCTTCAGAGACCAGAAAGGAAATGCTAGAATATAGTTTTGGGGGTAGAAATCTTTTTTGGTTGTTGTTTAAATTTGTGGGAAAATCACTTTATAATTTTTTTTTTTACATGTAGGGAATCACTTTGAACTTTGTTATTTTTTTCTCCTTTTTCTATAAGGAGATACAATTTAAAAAAAAATGTCAAATTCTGTATTTGTGCCTATAAAATTGTGCCTAGAGAAGAAAAAGCCATCAGTACAAAGATGTGGGGACTTAAGAGCAAGGAATTAGTAGGAAAATGTGATGAGATGGAATAATTAGAGTAAGCTGGTAATTAGAGGCTGCTAAGGCTTGAAAGGGGAGAGAAGAAAAGGCTGGTAATCAGCGTTTACCTCGGCAGCTGCCCTGTGCAGTGCAGAAAGGAAGAGCTGACATCAGAGCTCAGAGTGAGTTCCTGGTCCTAAGAAAACATTCATGTAAACAGCGTTTGGAACCTGGCCCTTCAGAAGTTATACGTACCAAAGTCAAATGCTTTGTCACAATCACGTTTCAATTAAAGTATGTGCGACAACTTTTGACATGAATCACAAAGTTATATAGGCAAAGTACATTCCTTAAGATTTATTTCTAGTTTATATCCTTACTCCTCTTTGAGTGCAAGGATCACTGATATTTATCATATTACTTTAGAAGACTATTAAGCATAAACACAGCGCTGCTCACTCAACTTATGCATAAGTACATTAAACCTAACCTGCGCACAGGGCACCTTGACACAGAGCATTCCATTCATCCGGAGGTTGTTGTTCATTTGTAGGATGAGAGGTTTGAGGAGAAAGGGCCAGACTTGCAAATCTAAACTTGTTAAATGTTGGCATGTCTTAGGAGGAAGTCGAGATGTATTTGGAGAGGTTCACAAAACAAGCTTGAACTACCCATGACATGAGCAAGCTAATGCGTTGTCGGTTCCATTTACTTGTTCGACAAATATTCACTGAGTGCGTCTGTGTCAGAAAGTGGTCAAGACTCGGAGACACAGCACTGACGGAAATGACAAGGCCCTCTGCCTTTAGGAAGTTCCCTTTCTACATACGGAATAATGGGTTTCAACTTCATTCTGAACTCCTGAGAAGAAGGAGATCAAACAGAACTTAGAGGAGTTAGGTAGGGCTTGGGAAGGTAGAGGAGAAGATGTTATTAGACAAGGAACCAGAAAGAGCACTAGATGGTAAAGAGACAGGGCTGTGGGGAATGAGTGAGCCACAGAGCCGAGCAGGGAAGGGAGGCCGAGTGCGAAGTGCCATCCTGAAAATGTCTACAGCTCCCATGCAAAATAAACCCTAGGGCCACTTTGACACTAATTTCACACAATTAGAGAATACTAGAATCAACACAGGTTTTTAGAAAACTGCTTAGAATATATCAATATTAACAATGTCTTAATATTAAATATTAATATGTTTTAAATATAAAATCGGCATAGTCCATTATTAAGGAAAAAGTTCATTTTTAAGAAATGTTACGTTAAGCTCCCATGATCATTTTCATGCAAATTAGAAAGAATATTAATATGTCTTGTTCAAAAAGTAAAAGTTAATGTTATATAAAATGGGGATAATTTCAATAAACTTGAACAATTTAATTTTATTAGAATGTATCTTTGAAAAGCAAAGCATATCCATGCTGTCCTGGTTAGTTCTAAGTAAATTCTCTAGCTTAGAAAAGCTCTTTCAACTCTGCTTTTTGACCTTACCATGGGCGGATGAATGGAGAGAAGGTAGTTATAAGGCAAGTGTAAATAGCTGACTTCAACTTTTTATGCTTCAAATAATTTTATCTCTGCCTTTCCATAAATTTGAGGAGATATTTTGTGAATAACTGTCTCCTGTGTTATGTTTTTCTTAAACAGCAAACAGATTTTGTTCTAAGAAAAGCATTCCTAGTTTTCTTCTTCTTTCATCGTATATGAAAGCAGATCCTCATCACAATAGGTGTATTGATCTCAAAACCCTCCTATTTGTATCAGTCTTATTTGGAAAATCTTTGAAAAGATAAGAATTATTATTTTAATAAACACTTTATCGATGGTTATCTTCTTACATTTTAGTTTTTGAAGAATATTTTCTAAGTAAGTTCACTTTTGCTAAATTCCACATTTTAAGATGGCTAACACGGGAGTACGTCTCAAGATTAAAATGGTTCTTTTTTTTTTTTTTTTAGATACCAAGTTTTGCTATAATTACATATAATATGGTAAATGGAAGTACCCCAAATGATCAATGTAATTGCTGCTGGCCTTGTTGAGGTTTAGAATTTGGTGTTATAGGAAATAAAATGTAATTGAAAATATGTGATTAGGAAAATAATAATATCTTTTTAGAAGTGTTTGAAGACAAACTAATCCTGCAATACCACATTAGGTGAATTGGAGAGAAGAAAGGAAGACCAATCAGAAAACAAATAGGACAGCAAATATGGGTGGTAATCTATGATACATATATATGTTTTAGATAAAAATGTGCTTTAGGGGCACCTGGGTGGCTCAGTGGGTTAAAGCCTCTGCCTTCGGCTCAGGTCATGATCCCAGGGTCCTGGGATGGAGCCCCGCATCGGGCTCTCTGCTCAGCAGGGAGCCTGCTTCCTCCTCTCTCTCTGCCTGCCTCTCTGCCTCCTTGTGATCTCTGTCTGTCAAATAAATAAATAAAAATTTTTTAAAAAATGTGCTTTAAACAGCTTAGTTGGTTTAGGTGATATTGAGGGCTGCTGAAAATACCTTTAGTAAGTGTATAAATATGTCCAAGGAACCCCTCATCTCTATTGTTATATGATTGTAAGATGAAATAGAGAAAAAAATCTCAGGTCAAAAGTTACTTTATGTATAGTTTAGTCACTGCATTTTTGTCCTTTTAGTTGTCTAATAATAATTATAAATATGTATAAGGATGATTTATATGTGAATATATAAAATAATCTAGGCAGTTCATATTTGCTATTCCCATGGAATTATGTAATTCACATTGTTCATCTAAAGCACCAGTAGGTTTCACTTACCACGTATCAGCTATGGTGTTGAGATGCTGGGTATTTGAAACACCAAGCAGATTGTGTGAGACACAGATAAATACAAATACGCAATTAAATGTGTGTATAATCATGAATTGTGGTAAGGGTGATAAAGAAAATCATAGGATGTTATGAAATACAATGCTTAGAGAGACTTTCTTAGGAAGGGATGATTGAGCTACCATTGAAAGATTCGATAGGAGTGAGTAAGTGAGGAATAGGGGTGGTGGAAGTGATGGGGAAGGGCACCAAATGTTCCAAAGGTGTTCACGACTCTAGGCTATTAGTTAAGCTGAAAAAACAAACAAACAAACAAACAAACAAACAAACCCCAGACTACCTGGAACATGGTAAGTGAGAGGAATCACAACAGAATTTGAAGAGATGGTTGCCAGATCATGCAATTTCTTTAGGCGACAGTAAATGTCTGGAATTTATTAGAAGCTATTCAGGGTTTTCAGTACGGGAGTGATATAATCCTGTTTATAAAAGAGATTTCCTTTACTAAGAAAAGAATGGATTGGTGGTTGAAAACATTAGATGTAGAAAGACAAGTGAGTTGGCTGGGTATTTACCCTAAAGATACAAATGTAGTGATCCAAAGGGACACGTGCACCCGAATGTTTATAGCAGCAATGTCCACAATAGCCAAACTATGGAGAGAACCTAGATGTCCATCAACAGATGAATGGATAAAGAAGATGTGGTATATAGATATAATGGAATACTATGCAGCCATCAAAAGAATCATTTGCAATGATGTGGATGGAACTAGGGTATTATGCTTAGTGAAATAAGTCAAACAGGGAAAGACAATTATCATATGATCTCTCTGATATGAGGAATTTGGGAATCAGGGCAGGGGAGTTGGGGAGTAGGGAAGGAAAAAATGAAACAAGATGGGATTGGGAGGGGGACAAACCATAAGAGACTCAATCTCACAAAACAAACAGGGTTGCTGGGGGGTGGGAGGTAGGGAGAGGGTGGTTGGGTTATGGACATTGGGAGGGTATATGCTATGGTGAGTGCTACGAAATGTGTAAACCTAATGATTCACAGACCTGTATCCCTGGGGCAAATAATACATTATATGTTAATAAAAATAATTAAAAAAAGAAAATTTTAATAAAACTGTCACACTATTTACAAACAAAAATTATGTTAGAATTGAATTATGTCTAAAATATCACATTTTCAAATAATTTATTTTTATGTTCCTCAAAATATGTAGAGCAAAGCTATCAATCCAATTCTATTATTGTCAAGAGTTGTTAAAGATTACCTTAAGTTCTGAGAAATCTTTTGAGAAAACCATTTTTTTGTATCACCATTCTTTTGCCCAATCAAAGTAAATACACTTTCCACATTTCTCGTGTTCATAGCTAAAGGTTAAAATATTGGATTGCTGAATACATTGATCTTTGATGTGTAAGTTAAATGTCTTGGAGAGAATTTACTCAGGTGGAAAACACATTAATTACAATATTTGGCAAATTTCACATATAAGAAGTAGAGGTGAAAGTTCAGGGCTTATCTCTGAGTTGTGGGCTTGGGCTTTTGTATATGCCTCCTGTATTTTCGCTGCCTTTGGAAAACAGAACACCTGGAAAAGCAGGCAATTACCTTATTATGCTAATTGAGAAAATGAAATTCATTTGCTGACCCAAATCCACTTTGAAGATTTGTATTATCTGGAGAGTTTATATTATCATATTAAGCAAGACACTGCTTCTAGTAGTTGTCTTCACTCTTTATTTTTGCTTGGGCATGGCCTTCTTTTGCACATTTTTAAGCTGACCCCTAAAATTTTATATTATATTTTTAAAATGCGAAGATATAATTTACACTGTATTACAAATATTGAGACTTTAATATAAATCTGATAAAGTTTTTTATAACTGTATCCAATGAAATCTAAGAATTGTAATGATTGTTACTCATCAACATGTTTTTTAAAAATATGTAGAAAATATAAAAATAAATAAAAGTACATAGAAAGGTCTTCCCTAATAGCTGGGAAATTTACATTGGTTCTTTGTTTCCTGGAAGTCATATTTACATTCCACTTTCTTAATGGACTTTTGTTTAACTGTAATATAGATTTTTATGGCCGAGAGTATTTTATCAATCACCTTATCATAATTTCTCTGCAGTAAAAATAATGTATTTATTTTGAAATTTTAAAAGAATTTACTTCTTATGATAAAAAGACTGCAAAACTTTTAAATGGTTAGATTATAATAAGAATTATTAGTAAGTACACACTATTTTGATTTTTATTAAAAGTGCAAAGCAGTATTATTGGAAATACTGAAATAAAATTGACTGGAGGAGATTTTATACTGCTTTGATTAAAGGAGACTGCTGTTAGCAGTATTTCGGTTTCTCTATTTGTTTGATGACCTGGAGATGTTTAGACATTTGACGAATGCAACATAGTTAGGTGGGTGAGTTATAAACGTCCTTTCTGGAGGAACAGAGAAACGGGCCATTATTGATAGTGAGTTGGAAGAGTAGATCCATGGCAAATCAGATCTCAAGTGCATTGGTTTTAGGAAAATGCACTAAGGGAAGGTGGGTGCTCTAAAATTATTAACTCCTTAAACCCAACTCTTTGCCTTGGGAAGTCTCCTGTCTACAGAACACAATTCTCCAGCTGTTGCTAAATTTACCATGTAATTTTCACATTCACTCTTTTCACTCTTTTTGGTCACAAGGAAATGACTTTCAAAACTGTAATTCTTGTGACGTCACAGAGAAAAGGTGTAAGTATTTTAAAATGCAGGGATTTTGATTTAATACTTCTGGTTCAATTTTTAGGATTTAAAATAGATTAATACTTTTCTCTTCTAAGGGAGCAGAAACACATTTTGTTTTAGTGAAAATCATGAACATTATTAAGCTTCCTATAATTTTGCATGAAGAATTATTTTGTTATTTTTTATATTTAATGCTAGCATTGTTCATATCGTATAGAGCTGTGTATCTGTGGCTATGGTTCTTGATTCTCTGCACAGTACTTTTATTCTCCACCTCATTTCACTATCCCACACCTCTCCTCAATCCCCCATTTCTTATTCTCCTTGATATAAAAACAATAAGAATGTCTATGCACATTGCAGACATACTGTGAAGTGTCATTGATTTTTCTGAGTTCCTAAATACTTCGTGTCTTGAAAAAGAGATTATACTTAAATATGGCTTGTTTGTCCTATATGTTTCTTTTTTCAAATTTCAATCTGATCAACATACCTCTTGAATTTTCGCAGATCTCCAATATGTTTGTTGAAATGTTAAAAAAAATTTTGTTCACTAGCTATTACTCAGAGGGGGAAATTTATAGGAAGCCCACTGGGTTTTCCCCAGGTTCACGAGTATAGAAATAGCTAATGGTTATGAAATGAGTGTTTAGAAGATAAAGTATAGAGACTTAAATTCCAACTAATTTAGTGAACTGTAAATTTAACTTTAAAAAGTTCTTTCTATATGGCTTTTGCTTTATCCTTTTCTCCCAATACCCTAATGCAAAACTCTATTTTTATTTAAGATTTTATTTATTTATTAGACTGGGAGAGAGATCATAAGTAGGCAGAGAGGCAGGCAGCGAGAGAGGAGGAAACAGGCTCCCTGCTGAGCAGAGAGCCTGATGCGGGGCTCCATCCCAGCACCCTGAGATCATGACTTGTGCAAAAGGCAGAGGCTTAACCCACTGAGCCACCCAGGCACCCCAAAACTCTATTAATAAGCAGAAATAAAAATGATCTGATGATCATTTTTACTTCTCTCAGGCTTATTATGTAACTGTATAGAATGGCACAGTTTAAGATAAAACAACATAATATTTTTTAAAAGGAGCAATTGTACTTGCAAATAAGCTCGAGGGCATTCTTGCATATGGTAGTTCTTTGGAATTTAAAGTTAATTCTTAAATAAGTGTATATGACTGCAGATTTAGATATAGGAAAAAATGATGATGCACTACAGAATTCTTAGTAAAGGAAAGGAAAAGCAACTACAATGGTAGAAGTCGAACCCAATTCACTGCATTTTTTTCAGGACAGTGCCCCAATGTGTCACATAAGAGGCAGTCAGGATATATGTCTTAAAGCTAATTGATAGTCACTCCTCTTTCACAACCTATTTCTATATAAATATGAGGAAAATAAAATCAAGTTGACAACACTAAACTCAAGCAAGACACAGAGGGAGTAATAGCCTAGTAATCAGCAGTTATCAGGGCAGTATGGAAACATTTCTACTGAGAAATTTCCAGGCATTAAAGCCACTGCACAAATAAACATGCAGATAAAAGGAACGAGATCAGCAGTAATAACAGATGACAACTTTTACATTTTATTGGTAACTATTCAACAACAACTATTTTTTCACCTTCTTTATCTCATCATTTTAACCAGCAGATGCATTTTGTTTCTGTCTCTATTGAGAAAGATAAATGTTTATTACTGAGAGGAAGGATTTTCACTTTTGTTGTATTTTTAGCTCTGAACACTGCCAATGGCACTGTAAATCTGCCGTGACAAATCCTGTATTATACCAGTATAATACCTGTATTATACCAGTATAATACCTTAGGTACCCTGCCCTCTTGCCTTCCCACCCAGGGAAACATCATTGGGGCTGATCACAGCAAAACATCGAGGCAATCTTTGAAGCTTTAGAGATAGAGATGAATGGGTTGCACCTAGGGCATGTTTGTGCCAATCCCGGTATTGCCTGCTATCCAGGTATAATATCCTTTTACTCTCTGGAGTTTCTTCATTTGGGCAATAAATGATATAATCATCCTACTTATAGGTGCAAAGAGGAACATTACCTGGCCCGATTAAATTCAAAATGTTTAGAAATCCTTTTTTCATAGATTATACTATGTGAGAATTAGTTGAGCAATAAAAATAAATACTAACTATTCTCTAATCTACCAGTATGGCCTCTCAATCTAATTTAAATAAATTGACTTATTTACATATGTATATAAACCCTAAAGAGTTGTTTATTTCAGATCATAAAACAAGACACCACAGATTAGGACACTACTATTAATGTGTATAGTGGAAAATTTCCCATCCTTTATATTTATGAACAGTCATACACAAGAAACTCATTTTTTTAATATTTCTGTGATAGCTTTTCAAGAATGTGCAGATTTACATTTCCTCATCATCTAAACAGATCCAAGCTCAGAAATGATAAACATGTTTATCTTTTTAAAGGGAATTGTTGTTATTTATATCTTTTATTCACAATTGCTGCTGATTTGTCTCCCAGAATACTATGTATTTTGTTATATTGAGAGAGTAGAGATTAGATAGGTCTTACTTACTATTCTGTTTTATACATAGAAGGCTGTCTGGCATGGAGGGGCTCATTAAATGTTATTTACATGAAGCTTGATAGAAAGTATCATAAATATTACATTTTCTTTAGACTGAGTATATTACATGTAATATACTTTATATATTATATATGATATTATAATTACACACATACACCCAAACACACACAAGCATTCTCAGGGACATTAAACTTTTACCCTTCCAGTGTAACACTTTGAGTAAGCCCTCAGGCTTTGGGTAGTGTCAACTCGTTTAAAATCTTGGTTTTTTCACTTCTTGGAAGTGAAGCTTTTGGCAAATTAACCTCTCTAAATCATGATTTTTTCTACCTTTAAAACAGAGTGGTTGGAAGGATTATGTACTGAAATTCACATTGAAAGCTAAGCATTGTGTCTGGCAGATTGCAAATTTACAATGGTGCCTGTCTTACTATAAATCTTACTTTATCCTCAGATTTGGTTCCAGTGGGAGTATTTCACAGCCTCACTAAGAAATAGCTTAGTTGTTTTTGGTGCTTTTTCCTCTTAATACTCAAAGGGTGAGCTAAGTGTCAAGAGCTTTCCAAAAGTAAATCTGCCATATTAACAATAAAATAAAAGGCATGAAGTTCAATTTGAATTTCATATAAACAATTTCTTTTCATGTAAGTATGTTCTGTACTTTTATCTGAATACCCTATCCTAAAGGCTACTCCAAACACGCCGTAAGATTCTTCAGTTGTGGTCTCCATCAAGACTTGGACAATGATGGATCAGGATAGGATAACTCGAATTGGAAGAGCAGAGTTTAGTCATTTATTTGATCTGATATAGTGATAGCTGATATAAAGATAAGTGACTTTTATTTAATTAATTGGGTATAATCACTACGATGATAAATTGACTTGAAATAGCCACTGTATTGTGAAATAGAACAACACTTTATACTATTATTAAGGAAAATTAGAAAACTAAGAAAAGAAATAAAGGTTATTATAACAATATGATCATGGCCAAAGAATAAATGTATTTCTTTAAACAACTATAGAGAATCTAATAGTCTTTATGTATGCTTGAGACTTCAAGATGTCCTTTAAAAAAAATTAAGGAGAGATAAAGACTCTCCTTAGATGAACAAAACTTGAGAGAGTTCATCAATTCTATACCTGCTTTATAAGAAATGCTAAAGAATTCTTCAAGTTGAAACGAAAAGATGATAAACAGTAACATGAAAACATGTGAAAGTATAAAGTTCACTGGTAAAGATAAATATATAGATAAATACAGAATGCTGTAATACTGTATCAATGGTGAATAAAACATTTTTAATGAGATACAGGAGTTAAGGATAAAAGTACAAAAATAGCTATAAAATATGTTAATAGATATATAATAAAAAGATATAATTTGTGACATCAATAATATAAGTGTGTGTGGGGAGAAGAAAAAGTATTATTTTTGTGTATGCAATTGAAGAGGTTATCAGCTCAAAATAGATTGTTACAACAACTAGTAGTTGTTCTCATCTTTGTTGTTTTAATAAAAGTCCCATGGACCACAAAGGAATTACTTAGAACCTACACAAATGAAAATGAGAAAGGAGTCAAAGCATGCCAGTAAAGTAAACAAAACATAAAGGAAGACAGCAAAAGAAAAGAGGGACAAAGGATCTACAAGATTGGCAAAAATCAGCAAATCAATAATAGTAAGTCCTTTATTATCAAAAACTACTTTAAGTGTAAATGAATTAAGCTTCCCTGTAAAAAGGCAGACTGACTGAATGGATTAAAAAAAGCAAAGCCAATTACATGTTTTTACAAGACTCCTTTTAGATATAAAGACAAAAAGACTTTAAGTCAAAATGGTCACAGAGGACAAAGAAAGACATTATATAATAATAAAAGTCTCAATTCACTAGAAGATATAATGATTATAAATAATTATGTGCCCAACATTATAGCACATTATATGAAGCAAACATTGACACAACTGAAAGGAGAAATAGATGGCAATATAATAATAGTAGGAGACTTCAATATCTCACTTTCAGTAATGGTTAGAACATCAAGACAGAAGATTAATATGGAAATACACGACTTAACAATAAAAGACATACACAGGACATTCCACTTGACAGTAGCATGATTAACATTTGTACCAAGTTCGTATGGAACATTCTGTAGGACACATCACATGTAAGATCACAAAACAAGTCTTAAAAATTTGAGAAGTTTGAAGTCATGCCAAGTAACTTTTCTAATCACAACGGAATGAAATTAGAATCAATAGCAGAAATGGAAAATCTATAAATTGTAAATATTAAACATCACACTCGCTTGAACAGCCAATGGATCAAAGAAGAAATCAAAGGAAAAATTAGAAAATATAGTAGGACAAATAAAAATGAAAATGCAAAATCCTAAGACCTATGGGATGCAGCCAAGCAATAATAAGAGGGAAGTTCATACTGGTAATACCAGCATACATTAAAAATGATGAAAAGATTTAAAATAAATAATTTAATGTTACACCTCTAGTAACTGGAAAAGAAGAACAAACTAATCCCAAAGTTAATAGAAGGAAGGAAATAGTAAAGATTAGAGAAGAAATAAATAAAACAGAAAATAGAAAATAACAGAACAAAATCAACAAAATTAGAGTTGGTTTTTCAGAACATCAACCAAATTGAGAAATCTTTAGCTAGACTGAGAAAACAATAGAGAAGACTAAATTAAAATAAAAAATGAGAGAGGGGACATAACAATTGATGCCAAAGAAATGAATATGAGAAACCACTAAGAATATTATATGCTAACAAACTGGATAAAGAAATGGGTAAATTCCTAGAAAAATACTTACTGAGACTGAATCATAAGGAAAGAAAATCTGAACAGACATATAACTAATAAGAAGATTGAATCAGTAACCAAAATGTCCAACCAAAGAAAAATGCATGACTAGATGGCTTTGTTGGAGAATTCTACTGAACATTTAAAGAAGAATTAACACCATTTTCAAACTCTCCCAAAAAAGTAAGGAGAATAGAATGCTTCCAGACTTATTCTATAAGGCCAAAATTACCCTTATACCAAAATCAGACAAAGTCACAAGACAAGAAAACTTCAGATCAATATCCCTATGAATATAGATGCAAAATCTTCATCAAAATTTTTCAAACTGAATTCCAGAGCACATTAACAGAATCATACAATATGATTGATTGTGTTTTACCCCTATGATGCAAAGATGATTCAACATAAGAAAATCAATCAGTGTGACATACCACATTAGCAGAATGAAGTATATTAAAAAAAATCACGATAATAGATATAGAAAAAGCACTTGACAAAATTCAACACCATTTTGTGATAAAAACACTCCAGAAACCAGGAATAGATGAAAGTTACCTCAACATAATAGAGGTCATATATGAAAAGCCCACAACTGATATTACACTTAGTACTAAAAAATTAAAAGCTATTGCAACAAGTTCAGGAACAAGGCAAGGATGTCCACTCTTATCACTTCTATTCAACACAGTACTGGAAGTCTAAGTTAGAGCAATTAGACAAGAAAGAGAAATAAAAAGCTTCCATGTTGGAAAGGAAGAAGTAAAATTATATCTTCTTTGCAGGTATCATGATCTTTTATATAGAAAACCCTAAAGATTCCAATAAAAATGTTAGAATTAATAAATTAATTTAACAAAGTTGCAGGATTCAAAATCAGCATACAAAAATTAGTTTCATTTCTATATGCCAAAACCAAACAGTCTGAAGAGGCTATTAAGAAAACAATTCCATTATAAGATTTTTTTTTAAATTTTTTATTTTTTTTTATTTATTTGACAGACGGAGATCACAAGTAGGCAGAGAAGCAGGCAGAGAGAGGAGGGAGCAGGCTCCCCGCTGAGCAGAGAGCCCACTGCAGGGCTTGATCCAAGACCCTGGGATCATGACCTGAGCCGAAGGCAGAGGCTTTAACCCACTGAGCCACCCAGGCACCCCAACAATTCCATTTATAATCCCATCAAACACAATAAAGTATTTAGGAATAAAGTTAACCAAGGAGGTGCAAGACTTGTACAATGAAAACTGCAAAACATTGCTAAAAACAACGAAAGAAGACACAACTCAATTGAAAGACATCTCATGGATTGGAAGACTTAATATTGTTAAAATGCTCATACTACCCCAAACAATATGCAGATACAATGCAATTTGTATTAGAATCCTAATGGCAGTTTTTATAGAAATAGAAAACAATCCTAAAATTCACGTGAAATCACAAATGACTCCAACAGCCCAATCTTTTGAAAGATGAGCAAAGCTGAAGGCCTTATACTTCCTGACTTCAAAACACATTACAAAGCCAAAGTAATCAAAACGATATGCTACTGGTATAAAGAGAGATGTATAGAGCAATGAAATAGACTAAAAAGCCCAGAAACAACAACAACAACAACAACAAAATCTGTACATGTATGGTTAAATGATGTTTACCAAAATACACAAAGGGGGAAAAGTCTTCAACAACTGGTGTTGGAAAAACTGAACATCCACATGCAAAAGAATGAAATTAGACTCTTACTTTATATTATACACAAAAACCAACTTAAAATGTATTAAAGACTTAAACATTCACACTTGAAACTATAAATCTCCTAGAAGAAAATGTAAGGGAAAATTTTCATAACATTGGTCTTGATACTGATTTGTTGGATATGATATCAGAAGCATAGCCAACATGAAGCAAAAATTGACAAGTGGAAACATATCAAATTAAAAAAATTCTACACCACAAACAATCCACAGAAAGAAAAAGAAACTTATGGAATGGGATAAAACATTTGCAAATAACGTATCTCATAAGGGGCTAATATTAAACTGTGTAAGGAATTCCTACAACTCATTATTAACAAAACAAAACAATAACAAAAACTGATTTAAAAATGGACAAAGATTTGAATAGACATTTCTGCAAAAATGACATGTAAATGGGCAGCAGGCATACAGAAAGATGCTCAAAATCACTAATCACAAAGAAAATGCAATTCAGAACCACAACGAGCTATTGCCCCATGACAGTCAGAATGGCCATTATAAAATAAAACAAAACAAAGTAGGTGTTGGAGATATTGGAATCCTTGTGCATTATTGCCATCTATAGAAAACAATATTAAGTGTCCTTAAAAGAAAAACAAAGCCTAAAAATGTACTGATTGTGTAATTCAGCAATCCCACTTCTGGGTATTTATCCAAAAGAATAGAAAATAGGATCCCAAAGAGATATTTTGCACTCCTAAGTTTATTGCAGCATTATTCACATAGTCATGAGGTTGCAACAAGCTAAATGTCAGATGAATGGAAAAAGAAACATGGAACATTTATACAAAGAAATATTATTCATTGAAAAAAAAAGAAAGAAATTTTGTAATATGCTTTGAGGACGTTAAGTGAAGTCAAGCATTCACAGAAGGACAAATATTCCTGATTCCACTTGTATGGCAGATGTAAAGCCATCAAACTCAGCTGTAGAAAGTAGAATGGTAGTTGACAAGGCTAGAGGAAGGAATTGCTGTTCAATGGGTATAAAATTTCAGTTAGGCAAGATGAAAATGTTCTTCAGACCTTCTGGACAACATTGTCTTTCTAGTTAATAGTACTGTAATCCACATTTAAAAAATTAGTTGAGAGGGTTGATTCCGTGTTTTGTTTTTTCACCATTAAAAAAAAAGACTTAAGGGTAAGTAGAAAAGGTTAGCTTCCTTCTCATATCTGGTTCCTTTTTTTTAGGGAAGTAAAATTTTCCTCTATTAGGACTTGAGGGTGTCTGCCATGTGATGCTTGTTGAGTCTAAACGGCAGACAGTGACTGTTTACTCTCGGATAATCAAATATGTGTAACTGTAGTCCTTATGACAATATAAAGTGATTTGGTTGCTAATATAAACACAATAGTCACACTCTTTAGTTGCAACTACTGTTATTATTGAATTAACATAGCTATGAAGAATGGCAACATTAAAATCTTTCTGTTTTCTGAAGACTGGAATAGTTCACAATGAGCTAAAATATCAGTTTGATGTTTATGGGTGTCATATTCCAGTCACATAATATGATAATAAGGGATGTTTTACTTTGTAGTTGAACTTTAATCAGTTTTAATAATTTTGTTGGTAAAAATGACCACAAATAGACACTATTTAATCTAATTATCTGAATAGAACATTTAAGAACAATTAATATAGTTTAGAAAATAAGAGCATAAAAATACATACCAAGTTGTTTCAAACTTAAAGTTGAACATGAAAATTCTAATAAATCAGCAATTTATTGCTCTTTCCTAAGCATAGAGACAACCAATAATTCCTTATATTCCAAAGAATATAAGGACAATAGTCTCTTAGTCAGAGTGAGGACAGTCATAGTCTTTGTCTCCAGGAACAGCTCTTTGGAGGACAGGACTACTATCTGTAGGCAAACACAAGATACTTTTGAAGAAAGAAAAGAAGTATAGACATTGATATTACAACTTAGTCATTAAAAAAAGACCTTGGATTTATCTGCAGTTATTCTTAGACCTGACCTAGCAACACATGAACAGGCTTTTTCTTCTTGTAATCTTAAAAGAGGAGAGAGATGAAGAAAGGAAATGTAGAAGGGGGATGTAATTTTCTTAGTACAGAAAATTGAAAAGGAGAGGAATACTTCAAACAATTACAATGCAAAAGATTCCTCCTTTTTTAAGTTGCATGACAGAGCTTTGATGAGGTGATTAAAAAAACAAAAACAGCATGATCACAGATTACTAGGAAATTCTCAGCAATTGTTGAGAATAAGACAGATGAGAATATGATATCAGGTCTGAATTTCACCATATTCCTCTACTAGCTGTGTGACCTAGGACATATTACTTAACTGTTCTTAATTTGGAGGGTTTTTTTTTTTTTAATTTTTATTTTTTTTTCCATCTACAATATGGGACAATAATAGTACTGACTGGATTGTTGTGATCATTAAATGAGATTGTGCATACAGAGCACAGAGTAGAGGTTCAATGAGTCTCAGCTTTTATGATAAGAAAATATTTCTATTAGCTTAGGTCTCAAACTCAAAAATGAAGATTAATCTGAATACTTGTCCTGCCTATCCATAGCCTAGTTAGTAATATCAATGAGATTATTTATGTATATATTCTCTCTTTTTATAAGATTTAGGTGCTATTACTGGAATTTTATAGAAGTTGGATAGGTTTTTAAAACATAATGGCAAAGACTGTGGGAATAGTAAAATAATTTAAATCTTCATACAAAATGCTCTTATGAATGCTTACTCACTTCCAGAACATGGTGAGGTCAAACTTATTCAATTAATTACTACACTGTAGTGCTTGGACTAAGAAAGTTATAAAAATGGACCTTTGAGATATTACTAATAGAATCCACTGTCTTTTCTTCATTTGGATTTATGTCTAAACTTTGAAACACTGCAGGGTCCTCCTCGGATACAATCCATTCCCTGGCCCACAGACTACGGCAAATAGGCCTGAGGCTGGATTAGACGTTTAGAATAAAGATCCCCGTGCCTCATTCTCCCTCTCTGTGCCACTTCTACTCTTGGAGGCAAACTCATACGTGAAATGTTACTTGGCTTTCTGTTTCACAAACAAAAAACTCCAAATCCTTTGTGTGTTTATCATGTCTTATACGAGGATGAATACTCATCTTGCTTTCTGCAGAGATAAATCCCAGTGATGTATTTTATTCAATTAAAAAAAAAATTAATGAGGGGCACTTGGATGGCTCAGTGGGTTGAGTGTCTGCCTTGGGCTCAGGTCATGATCTCGGGTCCTGGGTTCGAGCCCCACATCGGGCTCCCTGCTCAGTGGTGAGTCTGCTTCTCCCTCTCCCTCTCTTGCTCCCCCCCTACTAGTATTTGCCACCCCCCGCAAGTAAATAAATAAAGTCCTTGGGAAAAATATCTAATGAGTGTTTGTTCTGGGCCTATACTTTGCATTTGATGCAGCAGATAACATAGTTGGACACTATGTTAAGTTCCTGACTGCAAAAAGTTTGCATTACAGCAGGTGAGTGACGTAGCCAATATAATAATATAAAGACAGGGGGTACAGAATTATACAGAAGCAAAGCCTAACCTAAATTTAGGACTAAAAACAGCGATCATTGACATATTCAAGGAAGTCATTTCTGAGCTGATGTTTGAAGAATGAGTCAACATGATTCAAGTAAGAGGTAGTGTGGATGTGTTTTAGAGCCACTGGACTGTGCGGTGGAGAGAGTTCTAGGTCAAGGAAACAGCATGCTTCGAGTTCCAGAGTTGAGAGGACATGGTGTATTCAAGGAACCAAAAGAACTAGTTTAGGTGGAACAGAGAAGGAAGAGGGGAAGAAGGGATCAAGTTAAGACTGAAGAGAGCTGAAGTTAAGACTGAAGGCTGAAGACTGAAGGCTGAAAAGAGCAAGTGTCGAATCATAAAAGATCTTGTAAGGAATGTAAAATTTGGATTTTATCATACAAGCAAGGGGGATGGGCTTTGTAAGATTCTATGTACTGGGGTAAAATAATCGGACTTGTATTTTAGAATCTTCAGGTAGCAAAATGAAAAAAAAATTAACTGTCGTGAGTCACAGCTAGGGTAGGAAGCCCCACGAGGAGGAGTTAGGGTAATTCACCTGAGCCAAACTCATGCCCTGAGCTAGGGCAAGGGCTAGAAAGTGCCCCGCAGATATGAGAGACAACCAGAGGCTCAGTTGGAATCAGTAATATTGTGTCTGGCCTGGGAAGAGAAGTCTGTGAATTCTAGCATGAGCTAGACACAGCAGAATGCTTTCTGGATAGGCATGTCCTTAGCATCCAACCAGTGCTCTCCTTACTCTGCAAATCTGTCAATGTGGACAGACATACTTGAAAATTCTAGCTTTTCCTGCCATTCTTGCATTAGCCTCAGTACTGTCCACCAACTGTTTATTGAGCGTTTCCTGGGTAGAGGGATAGTGTCAGAATGAGTGAGATCTCTTTTTCACAAAGCTAATCATTTTCTGAGATCCTGACAAGTAAGTCAGCATTAGAGCAAGATAAGAACTACAAATGAAGCATCCGTGGGATTTCAGACAGACCCTTAGCATGTAAGGAAGAGAGCCTGGTCTCAGCTATCTCACTCATCTATACCATCTACTGTCAAGCACATCTCCCAGAACTTGAACTGGAGTCAGCTGCCTCCTCCAACTACATCTCTCTGCTGTCACTCTGCATGTTCTTGGCTTTGCTTCTTTCTGCATCTGGAAGACAATTCCCTCTCTTCTAAAATATACTTCTTATTTCTGCTTCTTCAAAACTTTGGCTCATTGTGGCCTATCAAAGCCCTTCTCTCCAAATGCCTTATATTTAAAAATATAAACAAAAATCTGCTAGTCCCATCTAAATGTCTTTACATTGGGAACATAAAAAGACCTATGCTTTTGCTGCCCTTGGACCCTCTGCCAACTTCTGGTCTAATTATAAGGCTGGGTTAAATAAAAGCCCATTACAGTCACATGGTCCAGAATTTGGACACAAAGTACTGGGGCTCTTTGCAGGAGATGGAGGTGTGTGTGTAGCAATCTTCCTCGGGGTCAACTTATTCAATATATAACACAGAGAATCATAGCAGAGCCATGGGATAGCCAATATAAAGTACATGTGTAGAGGGGAGAGTATGTGGAGCCAAAGTAGTTGACGGAAGGAAAAATGTCTCAAGGTAGATGATTTTCAGGTTGATTCTTGAGCGAAAAGAAGGATGGAGAGGGGTAAAGAAAGAAAGCACCTTTGTTAGTGGTCATTTCCATTGTGAAGGCATGAAGGAGTGAGAAACCTGGCACCTTCAAGAAATAGGGAAGTCAACATGGCTGATTGTTCTCGCTTTCAGTCAGCTAAGGAAATGTAAACACTTGGCTGTAGCAGGGTTTTTCAAACAGGACTCTGTGACCCTCAGGGAAGGGGTTCAGTTGCTACAATGGAGCCACAGACACTAGTAAATTTTCACCTCCTTTGTTTTCAAGTAAAGAGACAATAAAAACGATACAGCATTTTTTCTTTTGTATTTCATGTCCTGGGCCTGCCATAACCAAATACCACGAACTGGGTGACTTAAAACAACAGAAATCTATTTTCGCAGTTCTCAACAGTCAAGGTATTGAGGGCACCAGGATGGCTCACTCAGTTGGTTAAGGAGCCGACTCTTGACTCTTGATTTCAGTTCGGGTCATAATCTCAGGGTCCCGAGATCAAGCCCCTGCTGGGGCTCTGCACTCTGCTGGAACCAGCTTAAGATCCTCTCTCTCCCTCTGCCCTTCCCTCTTGCACTCTTCCTTGCTCACTCTCTCTGTCTTTCAAAAACAAACAAACAAACAAACAAACAAACAAAAAGTCAAGGTGTTGGCAAAGTTGGTTTCTGCTGGAGACTTTATATAAGGGAGAAACTGTTCTAGGTTTCTCTCCTAGCTTCTGGTGGCTGCCTGCAATCCTTGAAATTCCTTGAACCACAGCTGAATCACTCCAATCTCTGCCTCCATCTTTGAATGATCTTCTAATAAGGACACCCGTCATGAGATTTATGACCCACTCTAATCCACGATGACTGCCTCTTAACATGATTACATATGCAAAGACCCTATTTCCAAAAAATGTTACATTCACAAGTGACGGGTGGTGTGACTTCAACAAATCTTTCTGGGAGACACAAATCAATCTATGATAAGCCATGCTTCTTAAACGAGAGTCTGTGATTCTCTAGGGAGTGATTTAGTCGTTGCAATGGATTCATGGAGATGACCAAGTTGTAGCCTTCTTTGTTTTTAAGGGAAAAGAAAAGGGAAGGGATATAGCAGGTACTGTATATACATATGCATGTGTTGCTATTGAATACTTGTTGATTTCCTTTGGCCTTCAGACATGTTTTTCTTTTGATGGCTGCAAGAAGCATTAAAGTAGCAAGTTGGCCTAAGGATGCACCTTATGTAGACTCTCCTATTTTATTGCATACAGCTATGCCAGCCAGGTCATTCATATGAGAAGCCTGAATGAAACCATGAGAACAACATAAGCACTGTGTCAAGTGGAAGGAGAACAGTTGTAAACATAGAATGCAGAGGAGTGCTTCCGAAGCCTATCGCCTCAGAGCTTCCAGCCCTCTGATGTAACTGCTGACAGGAAGGCTACGCATGGAAGACAAACCACAGCAGTGTGTCACTATACAAAGAGAGGTAGCTCAAGTTCAGAAATGGTCTCCAATGAAAACAGAGGCATTCCAAGAAACATAAGTCTGAGAAGCACAGTCACAGAAGACATGGGCCTTAGGAGCAGTTTCTATAAAATATGCTCTTAGGCTAGTCTAAGGGGATTAGGAGGGATGCCCAGGGTCTGCTCCCATCGGATTTTCCAGAAAGCGTACTCTGTCTGAGCAGTAGCTCTGTGGCATTAAGGGTTTTCCCTCTGAGGGCTGCTCACAGAGCAAGTCATAGCATAAATACCAAATTAGATGACAGTAATCCTCGTTGACATGCAAAGTGTGCCAGTCTCACAGCTGGTCCTCAGCAACACAACATAAATTCTCCTATCTCTGAAGGAGATTAATCTGCATTTCTAGTTCATAAAGATATTTTGGCAGATATTTTGGCTCTCAGGAAAGAATATGCCTCAAAAACTCAAGCAACCAACTTCTGTTAGAAAATGGCTCCCCAGAGTGAAAGAGATAGTGACATTTTATTTCTAAGCATAGTTTTCTGTATAACATACTTAGAAAGGCCATCCAACTACAGGCTTTTACTGAACAATGCTCAGTCTCATCAATAATATATTGATAATTCTATAGCAGGATGCGTGAGCATCATTCTGGAAAGACAAAAGGGGCAAGGAGGACACCCTTCACATCCAACGCCCTATGTGACATTTTCACTTGGATGGGGAATAGCCTTCTCATATGAACATTTCTAACACTGACAAATTTCCTACAGAAGGGCTTTTTCTGAAATTTTGCAAACTCATTCTTCCATTTTCTCAGGCCATAAATCTTGGAGTCATCCTTGACGGCTCTCTTTCCATTAAAGTAGTGTATAATCCATCAACTCCTTCCAGCTCTCTAGCTTTGTTTCCTTTTGGTTTAGGAGTCGAAGGAGAACTCAGCACTAACATCCCTATTCAAAGCCACCATTTTCCTCACCTAAACTCTTGAAACCTTCTGGAGGCTTTCCCTGCTTCTATACATGGCCCCAGCAGGCTTTCTGGCACCGGAAGCCAGAGTCCTTTCATAGTCCATGTCAGACCATGGGGCTCCTGAGCTCGGAATTGTCATTTGACATTTTGTATTGTTCAAAGTATGCTCCAAATTCTTCTTGTGGCCTCTGGGGTCCAGTGGGATTCCGCTATGGTCCCTTTCACTCGTGTCTCTCTAGTCCCATCATCCTTTGCCCCCACCCCTCTGGCCTGCTCTGCCCCATTCACATCCACTCCTTGTTTTCTGGCTCTCTTTTAGATACTCCAAAGCATGTGCTTCCCTCAGCTCTTCAGTATTCTCACTGTTGGATCTCAGGGTCACATGTCTGACTCCCTCAGTTCCCTAGACTTCTCTGCATTAAGCCTTCACTGTGCATCCGTAGTGGGACAGCGATTCCTTCCTTTTCCTTCTGTGTTTTATTTTCCCTCACCCTATTTTATGTTTCTTCTTAGGAACATAAATATTTACTGTCACCTTAACATTTTCTATATATGTGTTTTTTGGTCCATTTGTTTCCTGTCTACTCACTCGAATGTAAGCAGAAATTTGATTTTGTTCATCACTGTATCTCATTCTTTAGTAACTACAATAGTACTTGGCACAGAGTCAAAACTCAGATTTCTTGAAAAAAGTGGATAGGGGAATTATTGGTTAAGTAAATAAATATATAAAAGGGAATTTCATACATTTGCTAAAATTGACTATTTCCACCTCTATTTTAGTGCAACAGAGACATCTAAAGGTGTAAAGAAGACTAAAAAGGCAAGGCTAACATGAGAATATTACAATGGTTGCTGTAGTATGTGTTAGAAAATACCTACAAATCTATGAGCCCTGTTCTTACTAGTTGAAGAAGCAAATAGCTTAAAACACAACCTTAGAGGTTAACCATTTACTTAATTGTACAAGGCAAATAGAAATTTTTTAAAAAATATTTTATTTATTTATTTGACAGAGAGAGAGATCACAAGTAGACAGAGAGGCAGGCAGAGAGAGAGGGAAGCAGGCTCCCCGCTAAGCAGAGAGCCCAAAGCGGAACTCGATCCCGGGACCCTGAGATCATGACCTGACCGAAGGCAGAGGCTTAACCCACTGAGCCACCCAGGTGCCCAGCAAATAGAAATTTAATCAATGAAAGGTTTATAGCCATGGTGCTTTTATTTGAATATTTTTGTAGATATTGACCGATTGGGAATCAAATGCACATAAGGTGCTTTTTTTTTTTTTTTTTTACATAAGGTGCAGTTTGAGGAGGCAGAGCAAATCCTTGCCTCCAAAAGATTTCAGCATGTTAAGGGGACAAAACATGAAACACATGAAGACATCCAGAAACAGCTCATCTGAATATCACAATGAAAATAACATAAGGAAAAATTAAACCAATAAATTCTTAAGGAGCTGTCAAAGAAAGAAGTTATCAGCTATCTCAGGTGCATTTTGAGTCCCTCAAACCAAGGTATACATAATAAAGTAGTATGTTAGAGTAAATACACATTAGGGAGGGAAAAACGTGGATACGTTGATTCAAAATGCATTTATGGAGCGCTCACTGATAGCAATCATATGCTAGACACTGGGTAAGAAAACAAAATACAGCCTGTGTCCCCAGTCTATGGTGAAATCCACCTCAATCAGTGATTCCATAGCAATGGGAAGTATTAGGTGGTTGGCATTTGACCAGAGTCCTACAGGAGCACAACAGAAGGGAAATTGCCTCTACCTGGGAAGGAGCAAGACCGGGCCAAAATGTCACTGCAACTGAAACTTACAGAATGAAGAGGAGTTGGCAAGAAAATAAAAGGTGGGAGCGTGAGTGTGTATGCATGTGTGTGCGTGCGTTCATTCCAAGAAGAGAGGCAGCAAGTACTTAAGTGAGGAGGCAAGAAAGAAGCATCATGTGGGGGAAGCGAGGAACAACTGGATGCTGATCTCTACAGAAATCAGAAAACAGAAGTCACAGGCCAGATTAGGAAAGGCTTTGTTAATATGGCTGGAGAACTTGAGGATATTTCTTTTTAGTTTTTCCTTCCTTTCTTCTTTGCTTGCTTGCTTGCTTCCTTCCTTTCCTTCTTTCTCTCTTTCTCATTATTTTAATCATTTTTGATTGTATAATTTAGTGTCATTCAATACAGTACCATGTTGTGTAACCACCACCATTAGCTATCTCCAGAACATTTTATCATTTAACCATTTTATCAAATGGAAGCTCTGTAGGCATAAAATCGTTGCTCCTCCTCACAGGCCTTGTTTTTAGAAACTGAAGTGATATGTGGGATATAAATTGGAATAAGAGTAATTGGAATAAGGTAAATCAGAATAATATTGCAAATCAGATTTCAGTTGTTATGTTTTAAGTTGTGCTTTTAAGCTATTTTTGAGGAAAAATCATTTTGATGTCAGCTTTATATTCAATGGGCTTGTCAGAAAAGTGCCATTTTTAAGCTAGTATAAGCAGAAAATCATATTTAAAAGATTGTTTTTATGAAATCATATTCTTCAACTTGTTTTCCCTAGGGAACTATTGCTTTTTAAAATAAACTAGGCTAGTTTGGTGGAAAAACATTTTGATAAGATTTTGAAAAGAAACATACCTAATTTTATAATTAAGAGACTGGATTTCTGCCAGATTTTATTTGATGTAAATTGGTTTTGATTAAAAATTCAGTTACCCAGTCTTGTTTTTGGAGTGTAAAAGTAGTTAAGCTGAAAATTCATATTTATAAACTCTGTTTGTGAAGACTCATATTTTCTGAATTTTCTGATAAAAATTTAAGAATATTTTTTGTTTAGAAATACTAAAGTTTTAAACCATTTCTAATTAAAATTTATTTCCATGAGGTGTTTGTATTAGAATGCATGTATCCAATCACATTTGGTAAAACTTACTTTATTTCAAACGTGTATCTAAAAATACTTGGTGATTAAGCAGATATACAATGGGGAGGACAGAAAGAAGTTAACTTAGGATTCTAAGTAAAATAACCACTTCTATTAAAATGCAATTCTTAGGATCATAAATAATACACAGCATCATGAAAATTTAGATTGGGATATTCTTTATGACTTCTATGACTTTTTCATTCTTTCCTAACTTATCTTCCATTTTTTTGTCTTATTAACAGATTTCTCCCTCCTGTTGCTTCTTGGACAGTCCCTGTTTCAGTCCTTATTTTTCCTCTTATTTTTCTCTATTCCCTTTCCCTCAATGGCTAGAGTTGACTCTGATGGATTTGAGTAACTCTCTCAGGTTACCCCGTGGTCAACAAATTAGTTTCCTTGATGCCCAACTTTGTATTTTTTGACTCAGTTGGACATCTTCGTCAGAACATCCATGAATGACCCTGAGAATCTGTGCAAACAACATGTCAAAATTCTCTCTTATTATCCGTCAAAGCTCCCCTTCTTTTGAGTGCTCTTTTCCATCACTACCTCCTTTATGTGGTTCTCACTAGGTATTAAGTCCAAAGAACTTCTGTGATGTCTTTCATATTTATTCCCTCTTTTATTTCCCTACCAAATCTCTGTATGTCACGATCTCAATATTCATGAACAGAGCTCTATCTTCTTACCTTTCTCTATTTCTTTCCTGAATTTGTCCCACCAAATCTATTTTATTCATTGTAGCTAGAACGGTCTTTGTAAAGTATGACTGAGTAGTCCAGGAACATTTTCGTGCCACTCTGCAGGGAGGAGAACCAATGCACCAAACTGGTCTCATACCTTAGTCCAAAACCTAGTTCTTTCTCTTGAATTCCACATTTCATGACATGACATCCACAACAGAACATACATAGCTACGTACTTGTTTTGCTCCTTTTCCTCAGCACCTAAGATAGTATTTGTCATCTAACAGGTACTAAGAGAGAATTTCTGAATGACTTATTTAATTAACATATGAAGTATTATTAGTTTTAGGGGTACATGTCTGTGAATCATCAGCCTTACACAATTCACAGTGCTCACCATAGCACATCCCTCCCCAGCGTACATCACCCAGCCACCCTATCCCTCCCCTCCACCCTTCAGTAGCCCTCAGTTTGTTTTGTGAGATTAAGAGTCTCTTATGGCCTGTCTCCATCCCCAGTCCCATCTTGTTTCATTTTCCCCTCCCTTTCCCCCCCATGAACCCCTGCCCTACCTCTCAAATTCTTCATATCAGAGAGATCATATGATAATTGTCTTTCTCTGTTTGACTTATTTTGCTTAGCACAGTATCCTCTAGTTCCATCCACGTTATTGCAAATGGCAAGATTTTGGTGTTTTTTTGATGGCTGCATAATATTCCATTTCATCTATATACCACATCTTCTTTATTCATTCATCTGTTGATGGACATCTAGGTTCTTTCCATAGTTTGGCTATTGTGGACATTGCTGCTATAAATATTCAGTGCACATGCCCCTTTGGATCACTACATTTGTATCTCTAGGGTAAGTACCCAGTAGTGTGATTGCTGGGTCATAGGGTAGCTCTATTTTCAACTTTTTGAGGAACCTCCATACTGTTTTCCAGACCAGCTTGCATTCCTACCAATAGTGTAGGAGGGCTCCCCTTTTTTTGAATGACTTTTGGGATCCTCTTCCATCTCTAAGCAATCAAGTTTTATATATTTTATATTCCCCAAATGTTTCTATTTTTCCTTTCTAAGCTTTCTACCACCAATCTGCTCAGCTGTCCTTATTTCTTGCCGCATGTGCCTACTTCTACAGGTTTATATTTTCCCACTCCCTGCCTTATCTTCATATTCTGCCTTATGAAAGTTGTAGCCTTCCTCTGTCCATTCCTCCCAACCAACTGTCTCAATTTGTCCAGGACTGAGGGGGTTCCCAGGACACAGAATTTTCAGTGATATTTGGGAAAGTAAGGAGAAAACCAGGATGATCCCAAAACACTTGAGGCAGTTTCCAGCTACTATACCTTTAGGCCATAAGTCAACTCTTCCTGGAATTTGATTTCTTCCCCCTCTTTGTCTAAGTATCACTGATCCTTGAAAATTATGCCAGGAGGCACTATAGTTAGCCTCCCATTAACCTTGGGCCAGGGGAATCAGGCAATGACTTCTTCCCAAAATGCAAACCCCATCATGTTTCTCTTTAAAATCCTAGAAACTTTTTATTGCTCATTTTTTTTAAAGATTTTATTTATTTATTTAACAGACAGAGATCACAAGTAGTCAGAGAGGCAGGCAGAGAGAGGGCGGGGAGGGGGAAAGCAGGCTCCCTGCTGAGCAGAGAGCCTGATGCAGAGCTTGATCCCAGGACCCTGAGATCATGACCTGAGCAGAAGGCAGAGGCTTTAACCCACTGAGCCACCCAGGTGCCCCATAATGCTCAATTTTTAAAAGCAATTAATACATATGCATTAAATGAGTAAATTATTCCCAACAGAATAAATTCTAAAACTTAGACAATTTGACTTTCAACACCTCAATGAATAAGCCCATTTTAACAATTAATTCATTTCTTTCTTTTAGACTTGATGTAATTATTTAATTTATATAAGATTTATTGACTGTCTACAGTTTTCAAGGCTTAATTCTCTTCTGTATTACATTCTATTATTTACTCTCAATGGAATCTTTTTTTTTTTTTTCAAATGTGCCATGTTTCTTTCAGATTTTTACCTTTTATTGTAAGACCATACTCAATATATACTTATCTATATCTTTACCTCTCCAAATTCATTTTATTTGCTGAGGTTCAGATTAGCTGCAATTTTCTCTATGAAAACTGATTTGATTAGCAGTCCAAAATAATTTCTGTAATCTTGGGCTATACATCACTTAGGTCTTTTTCACATTCGTTGATATTTTTTGAATTATGCTGTATTATTTGTACTCTTTGTCTTTTCTTCCTTACTAGATTGGAAATCCTAATCTCTGTATCTTCATCATGTAACTCAGTGTCTTGTGTATTCAATGAATTAAATATTAATTTGTGTTTTATGAATATAATAAGAATGTGGCATAATCTTTGAAATCCAAATGAATAGTGAAAATGTCTATGCCCATTGAACATGGAAATTATTATGTTCCAGACCATCTGGTGAGAGGTAGGCAGATTTAAAAGCATTTTAAATTTGTTTTTCTAGCTATGAATTAGGACATTTCTTCTATAGGTCACTAAGTGTAAGCTTGACAACCAGCTTTCCTGTATTTATGTAAAAAAATAATTTATACAGAAATGCTTTTCTTTTTTACTTTTTAGCAACTCAAAGTCAAACACCCTTTCTTTGAATTTAAAATTGCTTCAATTTACTAAGTTTCTGATTCTTTTTTATAAACTGTTGCCATGGAAACAGTGTTTCAGATGTTTTGTCTTCCTTCAAATTTCACATTTGCTATCATGCTATATATATACCTCGTGCACACACACACACACACACACACACACACAAGAAACAGACCTCTTTGCTGTGGAGATCCAGGTTAATGTTTTATAATGTGAATATATAACCTTTTATACTAGTGGCTAACATTTGGAAAATAACTAGGGAACAGTAGAACACTTGATTTAAAAATATTTAATAGAGGTAATTTATAAACTGAAAAACAAAATGATTTTTGTTTCACTACAATATTATTTTCAAGTATTCAAGTATATAGTTCTGTTATTTTGAAGTGCTTTGTGAATTTCCCCTTGCCTTTTAGATTTACTCCTGTAAGTAATTGCCCCTTCAAGTCATGTCAGTTCTATCAAGGGCCTTCACTCCTCCCTCCCTGAATTCCTAGTGTAGCCTTTGTACCTTTCTCACCCATACAATGAGATGGCAGAATCTATCCTTTCCCCTCTGTACTGCCATATAATTACGCTCTTAATCCCTTTCATAAAGACATGATTTGACTGTTTATTTTCTTTTAAACTAAGAATATGTCACCATCACCAGGTAAAATGCACAGAGGAAAGAGCCAAAGATAAAATATGAAGAATCCTGACTGGTAGCCGTTGTGTTGAAATACGACTTTTCAGCATTCAGAGAAATCAGCAAGGATTAATATCTGCTAGGCTTTTTCTTTAAAATCAATTATGTGACCAACAGCTCAGATCCATATCCTCCACCTGGGTCAGCAAATCTGTTATCATTCAAAATCTTACCTCTTACATGCTTTGTGCCCTGGAGTGAATCTCAGGAATGTGAGTTCTGCACCTTCCCCCACAGCTAATTCCTACTGCAGGGTTGCGATGATCATGAATATTTTCAGAAAGACTACGTATGTAAATGATCTCAAAATGAATTATTCCTTCTATGAGTGGCTTTCCAAGTAAACCCAATTAACTTAATTGCTCAATTCATTTACTCAGATAACAGGCATAATGTTAGTACCTTCCCAAAAAAACTCTAAGGAGTTTTTAGCATAGTAGGGTATATAAGATGGAACCAAGTAGCATAGTAAATGAAAACTTGATAAGCATCACAAAAATATTCAAAAACATTCTTAGGAATTCAGTGGTTCACTTCTGACTGGGAGGATCACGGAATTGTATGAGCAAGGACGGGGAGGTAAGACAATGCCTAGCCTTGAGGCTTGACAGAGTATTCGTGCGAATTACAGACATGACAAGTGAAGAGGAATTTCTGGTTAAGAGGATATCCTCTCAGATAGCCTTTTAGACATGTTAAGTTTGATTTGCTATGAAAGAGCCAGGGATATCTCTCTAGCATGCAGTTATAAAAGCAAAGCTGAAGATCCAGAAAGAGATTAGACGACGATACACAAATATGACGGTCAAGTGCACTTACAGGCTGGTTGAAGTTTTAGAGACCAATGAATTATGAAAGATGACAGTATTATGATTCATAAGAAGATAGTATAGGGGTTACTAAAGAAATAGAAAACAAGCAGACAGACAAATCCAAACCAAACCAAACTAAAACAACAACAACAACAACAACAAAACGACCAAACAAAAAACAAACCTACCAAAACCCTGGGAATGTTTAAAGACAATAAGAAAAAGTCAGGATGAAAAGCATGAGACTAGGGGCAACTGGATGGTACAGTTGGTTAAGTGTCTAACTCTTGGTTTTTGCACAGGTCATGACCTTAGTGTCCTGGGATCAAGCCCTGCTTCCGACTCTATGCTCGATGGGGAGTCTGCTTCAGGATTCTCTCTCTCTCCTTCTGCCCCTCCCTCTGCTCATGCACATGGATGCACATGCTCTCTCTCTCTCAAAAATAAATAAATCTTAAAAAAAAAAAAGGAATAGCATGAGAATATAGTATGATGGGAATCAACAAACGTTGTGGAAAACATACAGGAAGGAAAGGGTTTGTCACCTCCTCAGTTGGAGGAAAAGAACGAAGAAGTGACACTTGGTTATATTTTAGAGATCAGATTGGCTGAACTACAGTGGAAGGAAGATTGTATGGGGCTACAAACTAAATGAAGGAGCAAGTATGAACTATCATTTGAAAAAGTTTCAGGGTGCCTGGCTCAGTCATTAGGTGTGTGGCTTCCACATAGGTTGTGACTCCAGGGACCTGGGATCTAGCACCACATTGGGCTCTCTGCTCGGCGAGAAGCCTGCTTCTCCCTTACCACTCCCCCGGTTTGTGTTCCCTCTCTCGCTATGTCTCTCTCTCTGGCAAATAAATAAATAAATCTAAATAAATAAATAAATCTAAATAAATAAATAAATGAAAAGGTTTCAATGAAGAGAGAAAAATCTAGTAGACGTGTGCGAGCAGCGGAAATTGCAAGACCACAGAGTTTTGTAATGATCAATTGAAAATAGAGAATTATATTCTTACATTTTTAAACTCTGATTTCTTTCCCGGCTGTAATGTATCAATACGGTACTGTTTGAGGTTTTGTAAGATTTGTGCCATTCTGTCATGCTTATTATTATTATTATTGTGTGTGGTTGTGTGTGCATGTGTGCGTGCGTGTGTGTGTGTGTGTGTGCATGTGTGTGTGTGAGGATACAGTTTACATTGTCTCATAAAATGACCTATTTGCAGGGTGACCACAACAGATCTTAAAGCCTGGCCAGTGTGCCAGCTAGTAGACTGCAAAGGGAGGCAATGTCTCCATGTTTATGTAACATAAGAAATTGTAATGACCTTAATGGGCCAAGAGTTGACAGCATCCCCTCTATACTTTATTACTTATTTATTTCTAAGTATTTCTTTATTGAATTCAAAGAATTTATTTTTCCACCCTTTAGTCATTTGATATGCAGCTTTTCATTGTAAGAATTCCGGATTTTTTTTTTTTTTCAGTGAGAATCCAAAAATTATTTTTATTCCACCCATAAGAGATTATCTGTGTTAAGACATCTATGCAATCTGGGTGCAAAAATCACATTCACAAAACATAAGGAAAGACTGAAAAAGAAAGGAAAACATTCTGTCACATTTCTCTCATTTTGCTCATAGAATGTATAAGGTTTTAATAATAATCAATTAAAAATTTTCTCCCAGGCTTCCGGCACCTGAGAAAACCATAGGAGTCTTTAGAACTTTGGTGAAAGATTTTTTAAAAACTTAGAAAATGGCTTTATTAAGTCAGTTTGTCCTCTGTGCAACCCGAAAGCAGCTTCCTTAGCTCTCTGAAGCTTCCATCAGCCACCCTGCCAGGTGCGACACGGACCTCATTCCAGGAGCTGAGATCTTCTCTCATTGTGTTTGTGCTTCAGGGCACGTTTCAAAACTGATAGATCAAATTCTTGGTTTAGCTAGTCTTTAAAAAACAGGCAATTTATAAATGAGCTATTTTAGCCCTGAGAAAGAAGTATTTGTTGGATCATTACTTATGGAATGTTCTGATCTTTAATTCTCTGCATAACATATTTTGTACAGTTCCTGAATCCTGAATTATCAAGTGGATTTTATAGAGAAGGAAAGAGAATGAGAGAGTAGTTAAATTTTTTTTTGTTTTGATTTTTTTTTCAATCTGTCAAAGCAAATATTGGAGACCCTTAAAAATCTATTTTGGAGAAAAGTCTTAAAAAGTACAAATTTAGAAAATCCATGCAGTAATTACATATCGTATAAATTCTGCAGCCCTCAAATGTGTGTGACTTGAGAGGAAAAGAGGCCATGGTGGAAAATATTCTATGCTTTTTTTCTTCTTTTTTTTTCTTCTCAATGTAAGAAAAAGCCGGTTCCAGGAATGTGTTTAAAGGTTAAAAATGTTCATAAATTTAAAAATCAAGGAAAATAAAATGAACCTTGAAAAGAATTCTAATATTTTATTTGGAGTATCTTTAAAATAGAAAAACAGGTAAAAACTATTTTTTTTTCTTTAAAAGGAATGAAATGAGGTAGAAACATATTGGATCATTTATTATAAGAAGTAGGTGCATCACAGGCTAAATTCTGTAAGTTTCTCTAACTCTTTTGAATTTTAGAATTCTAAGATAGCTTTAAAATGCTTATTGCTTTGCCTAATACAGGTGCTGTGAGAACCAGAGATTTGTCTGCTTCCAGAGACCAATGTACTCTTAATTTTTTTTAAGTGTATTTTACTGTAATATTACCGATACTGCGAAAATCTGTTTTATTTTTATATAGGGACAAGATCAACCTAGTATGGAGCTTCAAGAATAATTTTTATAATAGATTCCATATATTATTCAGGACACACATTTTTGCTTTAAATTTTTAAAGTGTCTGGGGCACTTGGGCGGCTCAGTTTAGCACCTGTGTTTGCTCAGGTCATAATCCTAGAGTCCTGGGATTGAGCCCCATGTTGTGCTCTCTCTCACTGTCTCCCTCTCTCTCTCTCGAATAAATAAATAAAATCCTTGGGAGGGGGGACTCAAACAGTGTCATTGTTGCATTTGAGTTGCTTCTGTCACTTTTGAGCAGTAACTGTACAATATTTGGTGGTGAGTCATTTTCCACCACATAAACCTGCATTGTGAGGCAGAGTTTTGCCAATAGAACAATGAGTTACTCAAACCTAAATATTTTTAAGGAAAGCCAAAAACATTTTTTTCAGATCACAATTTATTGAAAGAATCATCTACAGGCCATCACTACTTGCTCTTCCTTATCTTTATCAGCTTCTCACTGTTATGAGTATCTGAAATTCTCAAACCATTGGAACTTCCAGAACTTTTGAACCGAGACATGATATTTTTATTCCAGTCACTGGAAGCTTAGTCATGAATATTATTTGGGGAATTCATCTAAGATTAGTTACAAAGCTTTAAGATTCTAAATAAATTCCTGACCCTTAAACAGCACAGGTTTTCTTGGCAGCAGAAGTCTAATAAAAGGCCTATAAGAAGAAAGAAACTAAAGTAGAAAGAGGACATTTGCATATTTTTAATGTTTAGTCTCTCTCTTGGCCATATTGAAAAATTTGGGCCAGCCCATTTCCAGTAACATTTAAGAAGAAAAAGTGGTTTTTTTTTTCCCTCGCTTTTAAACTTCTTTTTAATGTTACTGCTTCTTTTGCCTTTTAGATATTTTCTTTTTCATAGAATCTTACAAATAATTTGTTCTTTAGATTTCTTCTTTGATTCTTAACAAATTTTCATGTGATTTAAGTTCATTGAGATTTTTCAGTGCTTACTTAATAATTAAGTATATACCAATTTTGTTACCTGAAGTTTCTGAAAATATTTAAATGTCTGTATTACTTGAATTTCAGATTTGGATATCAAAACTTGAGTGGATAAAGTAGATTCATAAGTTCAACAAGCATTTACTGGATCACTACTATGTTCAAGGTTTTTGGTTTAATGCCACAAGTACAAATAGAAAAATAGTTACACAGGAACTTATTATGTATGTAGTTGGGATATTGTACCTGAAATACAGTTAGAATAAATTAACTGCCAACATGTAAGGGTTTTAAATGGTTGAGAGGATTAGAAAAGACAAATCTGAAGGAGGTGAAATTTGAACTGGTGGTCTTTAGGGATAAGTAGAATTGATGTGATGTCTGGGAGGGAGAAAGAGGTAACAGGATTCCTGAGAACAGATGAAGTGTGAGTAATGCCTCAAAAGAAGAAAATGGTAGGAACACATTTATAGCTTCACATAGCTGGATTATTAAATATTCATGGGGGATCAGTGGGATATAAAGCAGGGAAAGGAGGTAGAGGCCACTTTGTAGAGGACTCTAATATCTGATTGCGAAGACCCAAAGAGGTAATTGAGTGTCCTTAAAAAGAGACCAGGTAATTTAAAAAAATAATAATTGGACATTGGTATTTTCAGTGGATTAGAGCAGAAAAGCCTGTAGGCGAGAAAGCAATTTATGAGGATTTACAATAAACATTATATGGTTTAAGTGGGATTGAAAGGCATTATGGACACGGATTTTATAGGCTTTTCAATTGTGTGAATATGGCCCCAAATGTCATAAATGATCAAAGGGCTGTGCCTTGGTGAATAGAAGCAAATAGAAGCACCTTAGAAAGAGATAGTTAGGTCAGAAGAAGGAATTAGTTCTGATGGAGTAAGTGTAGTTTTCTTTGGTCCTACTAACTTTGTGATTGCAGTGGAAGCATCCAACAGACAAATGTCTAATACCTTATTGTAAGCATAGGCCTTGAGCTTGGCAAGGAGGTCACAGGGACTGGAGATATATACACGTGAGAGAGACATTTCCATAGACAAGATTGCTAAAGACCATGAGATGAGAACAGAGTTGTGTACTCTGAGAGACAGAGTACTGAGGGAAAAGACATGTATACTCACAGGACAAACCTTGAGAAATAGATTTAAATGGGGATGGAAAGAAAGTAAAAGGAGTTGCAAAGCGATTAAAAAAGAAGTAGGAAAATTTTATGGGGGTGGGGATTCAAATGAGTCTGTCATAGAGGTGTGGAATGAGACTGTAGGGGGAATAAAGATGAAAACAACTGGGAAAAGCTCTCTGGCCTTGGAGATGAGGAGGCCTGGATATCTTAGTAAGAGGAGTTTCAGCAGACAGGCAGAAGGGAAGAGAGACCATGGGAAGGGAATGGAAGAAAGCCACAGAATTAGAGGATGGGAGAAAGAGGATAATTGAATAACCAAGTACATAAAAGAGGGAGTGATCCAGAGTACAGGGAGCGGAGTTGTATATCAGAGCACCATTTCCTTTTCAGGGAAAAAAAAAAAAAAAAAAAAAAAAAAAAGTGACTTTGAGGAGGTGTGTGTGTGTGTGTGTGTGTGTGTGTATTAATGGGTGTTTTTTCTTCTCCAGTGCTGGCCCAATACAGGAGATCTCAATCTCAGCAAAGTAGGTCATAAGATCCTGCTGAGATTGATAAGATCTGGATGAGGTTAAGGATTTGTGTGAAAGGTTTAAGGTGTTATAAGAAGCATCAATCTAGGACTAGAGTGAAGTTCTATGTTACCTCTTGACTTTGGTCATTGTTATTTTTCCACTTAATTCTTGTTAGAGTCTTCTGATTATGCTCAAAATAGAAATAATCAAGCAATTTTTTTTTTTTAGCGATTCCTAACAGTGAAAAGATTATGTGAATTTACTAATAAAACATCTTTTTTTTTCTTTTTTTGGTAACTTTGGCTAGACTTCAAAAATAATTTTCACCTCAGTTTATTCTATAGGTATGCTCTCTTTGTGTTAATTTAATTCTTAGAATGGATGAAGTCACATAATAACAATATTAAAGAAATTAACCATATTTATGATTATCCATTTAAATATGTGGTCCATATATGTATATCCATATGCTATATACCTTTGTATAGGAAAACCATAAAATATATCATAATTATCAATTTAAATTATATATACACAGCATAATTATTTTTTACTCGAAAATCAGTTAATTGCTATGATTGAAACTATCATGATTTATCAAGTACTTGCAAAGAAATGCGACTAGATATGCTAGAGATATTCTGCTAAGAAAGCTTTCTGATTTGAACATCTGGAATTACTATCCACACTCATACACAGAGACACCCACAGTGTCTTAAAATTTGATGAGAAAATATATTAAACCAGTTCTAAAAATAATTTTATTTCTTGACCTTTGAGTTGTAAACGCTTTGTCACTCTTGAACTTTTCAAAGACAACATTTAAACTTGAAAATAATGACCAATGGAACCATACTATAAAAGATCAAAACAAATAATTTTTATTAATGTTTACAAATATCCAGTTCTCTTCAACTTCTTAACTGACAATATTCTACATTCCTTGGTCTTCCTTGTACCTAGATGGAACAATGTGATACAGTTTTGGACCATGTTACAAGAGGAAAACTGACAGACTCCTACATTTCCAGGCTCAGCCATAAAACATCCTGTGTCCAACATGTAGAGACCAGACTCCTGTCTCTACCCAAACCATGATGGGAAATAGCAATTCACACTCTCACTTCTGGCAAAGAAGAAGTTGCAGGGTCCCTGAATATCTGTCCCTGTGGGAATCCTATCTTTGTTAACTACTTGCTCCATTGGCATACGTAAAATGGCACAACATCATGGGGAGGACTGTACCACTCTCCTGCTTTGTAATTGTGGAAACTAAGGGCTAGGTGTGGAATTTGCCTCCACATCCTGTGACTTCATGTCTGGAGCCCACGGTTGTGTGCTGTGCTCTCAACTTTTCACCCTCCTTCATGATCATCCCCATGTGTAGAATTGTGTAGAATGTGTAGAATGATTTCTTCTGAGCATCCACTTTCTACCCATCCTCCAGGCCTGCTTCAAGTCCTTCCTCCACTCCCAACCTCTCTGACCTACCCCTTCTCCAAGCCTCTCTACAATATCATTTCACCAGCCTACTCTGACCATTCCTTCCTCCTATCCCTTCATTTCTTCCACGCTTACCATTGACAAGCATTTTGGCTTTCTTATAGTTCTTCAAACCCAGCAGGCACAACTGAAATTCTAGGGCTTGTCCCTTGTTATTTCCTCTGCCTGGGACTATGTCCATCTGACTTAGCTCTTTTAAATACTTCCCTGACCCCACTCTGCTTGAAATGTTAACTCATCACTCTCACCCTTGGAATTCCTATCTGCTTCTCTGCACATAGAAATTATTATTCAGCATCCCTGTCATCATCTGATGTACCAAAGTTCTATGTATTTACTTATTGTCTGTCTCTGCCCAGTAGAAAGTAAGTTCGATGAGGTCAAGGACTTTTGTCTTTCTATTCATTGCTCCATAAGGGTCTGATGCACAGTAGGTACTCAAAAAAATATTTTTGAATGAATGAACTACTACATTTTACACAGAATCCAAAGTTATAGCTAAAACTTTGTCTATTTTACGATATGTTCTGTAATATGTTATGATATGTTTTTTCTTTAGTCAGTTGGGCTTGGAAGAAAAAGTCTCTTAAGATGTTGGAGATGAAAGGACACCAGATATCTCATACATTTCTTGGGGGAGAGCTATCTAAAAGAGGTCCCAGATGAAGGTCATTGATTTTGGATTTTATGCTAATAAGAAACAAACATTTGACCAACTAAGCAACTATAATTTTAGGGTTGCTCATTAAAGCAGCTAGCATTACTTATCCTAATACAGAATAACTCAGTAAACTTATTCTGCTTCTCACAAAAAAAAAGAACTTCAGTATTCTTGTACATTAATTATTTTTCTAAACTGAAAACTTTTACTAACACTTACCCTTAAATAAGCCTGAAAATTATGGGAGAGCAAAGTGAAACATGTTTCTTTACTGTATGGCTTCTTGGACTCTCATGTCATTGTAAATATTTAAGAAGGAAATATATCAACATTCCTAATCATATTTATCCAAAAGAGCACTTTGGTTGAAGTTACCTTTGTTAATATCGACCAGACAATATTCCTCCCAAACAGTCTGCATTTAAAAGATGGTAATAAGTGAATTTTACTACACAAGATTATCAAAAGATTAGCTGTTTGCAATGGGGCTAAATTTTTAATTACACTGAAATACATGATTTGACGTTACTTTAGAAATAATAAAAATTCTACTGAAAGCATTTTTATTATGCCTATAAATGATACACAATACTCAAATGTGAAAAATTTCCTTTAAATAAACAGTGTACAGTACAGATCAATAATATTGCCTAGGGGCGCCTGGGTGGCTCAGTGGGTTAAGCCGCTGCCTTCGGCTCAGGTCGTGATCTCAGGGTCCTGTGATCGAGCCCCGCATCGGGCTCTCTGCTCAGTAGGGAGCCTGCTTCCCTTCCTCTCTCTTTGCCTGCCTCTCTGCCTACTTGTGATCTCTCTGTCAAATAAATAAAATCTTAAAAAAAAAAATAATATAGCCTAAACATAAATCAATAATAATAAGACATGAAGAAGCAAGCTATAATCTGAAAGTGGAATAAGCATTCAGAGCTGGCAAGCCTGACACAATGACCATTCATATTGTTATACATGCCCTGCCTTAGGCAAAACATTTCTAGTGTTGTTTTAAATAATTTTATTTCTCAGTAAGATGTAGAAGAATAGATTAAAAGATAATGCAACCACATTTTCTATTTGTAATTCTGTAAATTTTCTGAATTTTCTTTTAGACAGCAAAAGTAATACCATTTTATGTTTAATTCTGTGCCTCTGAATGTAGCCCACTGCCACATGCTAACACGTTAGTAAGAGAAAGAAAAAAAAAATTGATCAGATCATTAAAAGGTATAATTTAGTGATAATGATTTTCTCCATTCCATTTATAAGCCAGGTGGAATTTTAATAGAAATAGTTGAGAAATATGAAAATTCATTTTACATCTTCATGTCCACTGACTCTCATTTAGAGAACAATAGCAAAAATAAGTATCTGGCAAACTTCTTCCAACTGGATGATTCCTCAGTTAACATTTAGGAGAAAAAAATGTATATATATAAATTTTTAGCTTAAAATTTTTAGCTTAAAAATAAACTTCTTGGGGCACCTCGGTGGCTCAGTGGTTAAGCCTCTGCCTTCGGCTCAGGTCATGATCTCAGGGTCCTGGGATCGAGCCCCACATCGGGCTCTCTGCTCAGCAGGGAGCCTGCTTCCCCCTCTCTCTCTCTGCCTGCCTCTCTGACTACTTGTGATCTCTGTAAAATAAATAAATTAATAAAAAAAAAAGTAACCTTCTTGACTTTTCCTTTTAAGGTAACTTGTTTCTTATTTTATAGCTTTTCCTGGGCCTTCTTTGGGAATTTTTTTTAAGTCTAACATTTTTGAGTCCATTAGTTAAAACTAATTCATAATTTAAACTGGAATTCATGAAAGTAAACTGAACTTTGTAGTACTTTGCTGTGAGGAAAGAAGAGGAAGATACAGCAGAAGCGATGGAGAGAGAATACTAACCACAGATAGCTAACTTGTACATACACAATTATTGTATTACACAATAATATCTTCAGTATTAATAAAAAATATATAATCTTTCAAATTACAATCAGGTGCACTGGTAGATATTGCAAAGAATGCCACTACAGGATCTACCTGAAGGGCAAGTCCAGTGCAAAGTCTTATAATCAGTGCTGTTATTTGCAGTGTAGCTTGACTGAGAGGTTGATAATGAAATAGAAAATTCTTATCACTTACACATCAAAGACTCACATGAGTTCTGCAGAGTTTGCTTTTAAAAAGTCACATTGCGTTTCAATACTGAAACCATTTTAAATATTGAGACCAAGGACATGCTGGTCTCAATCAGTCATAAGGGTACCATAAACTGCAAGGGCACTATAAACTGCTGTAAACACCAAGGTTAACATCCAAATACTTGGCTTTTTAGGCTGTGTTGGAAACATTTTTTTTTTCTTGGAAACCTGATTAAACACTGCACGGAAAGGAAGCAAGTACAAGCCATGTAATAGAAATATCATAAATGTTATTAACAGAGGATTTTAGTAGCCTTCAGTGTAGAAATTAAAATTTAGTTAAAAACTAAGGACTCTTATGATTAAGAAAATCTATAACTTAAACCTTACCAGGTAAAAAAAGTCATAGAATATTGAGGGGAATAGAGACTTGAGTGCTCAAGTAATAATTAAATCTCTGTTTCAACAGGAGGTCATAGGAAGTTGTTCGAGACCTGAAGATTTCCTCCATAGGGAGAACTGACTGCCAAAATAACTTATTTCCCTGGGGGGGCTGCTACATTTGTTAATTTTTTTTTCCCTTTTGTTCAATCTAAATTTGCCTTAATTTTACAACATGTAATAATTTCAATTCTGACTTCAGGAACAATTGAGCAGAAATCTGATCAACTTTTCATATGCAACTCTTATTATCAACTTTTCATATGCAACTCTTAGTATATCTAAAGACATGCTACATTGTGTGATTACATCTTCCGTTCTCCAGGCTCAGTGGCTCCTATCTTCAAGGCTATTGCTCTTGCAACATTATCCTAGTCATCTCATCTCACCAGTCATGCTCCTGTGTGTCTCCTGTTTGCAAGGCACTTTGCAAGTGGAAGTTTCTAGAATTTTGATGCAAAACCCTGAGTGCGGTTTGACCCAGGCAAAGTTTTATTTGGTGGCCTCTGGACACTGCTATGGATAGCATTGTCTATCCTGAAAAGTATATTAAATGGAGGAACACTGAGGTTTTGATCAACTGAAACATGTACTGTTAAGCCATGTCTTTATCTTCTAATACTTATGAAACTGAATTGTTGACTTGTAAGGCAAAATATTATATCTATTAAATTTCAATTACATGGATTTAGCCAACTGTACCAGACTGTTGAATATTTTTGCTTTTTCTCTGACTGGTAATGAAAAGGTCATCAAAGTTTGGCCTATGAACCAAATCCAGCTCAGTGCCTTTTCTATAAATAATGTTTCATTGTAAAAGACCCCTGTTGTTCTTCTTTATTTATTTATTTTTTAATGCATGGTCTATGGCTGTTTTTTTTTTTTTTTAATTTTATTTATTTATTTGACAGACAGAGATCACAAGTAGGCGGAGAGGCAGGCAGAGAGAGAGGAAGGGAAGCAGGCTCCTGGCCAAGCAGAGAGCCCGATGCGGGGCTCGATCCCAGGACCCTGGGATCATGACCTGAGCCGAAGGCAGAGGCTTTAAACCACTGAGCCACCCAGGCACCCCATCTATGGCTGTTTTTAATGCTGTAAGTGACAACAGAGTTGAATACTTTTGACAAAGACTATGTGGTCCATAGAATGTAAAATATTCACTATTTGTCATTTATAGGAAAACTTTCCCATCCCTGAGCTAGCACATCAGTTGTCCTTTCTACTTTCCTGCAGTTCAGTGAGAATGCATCTATGTCCTCATGAAGACTGTGGATTAAAAGGCTGGACTGAGTAGGAATATTAGAAGCAAAAATCCAACTGGACACAGATACATAATCATTATTTTTGTATTAACTAATTTAACCTGATGTGTTCCCAAGTAATTAAACTGTCACTCAGCCCATGTTTCTTGTTCTCACAAAGGAATGCTTTGTTGAAATGCAGATATTCTCTCTCTGCTACACTCCTGATCATACCATTCCAGTAACGTTGTGAAACTGGAAATGAGTTAACTCTAATGACTTCTTAAGAGCCCATGTTTGCTCTTAGAACTCATCATTTTTCTAAGTGCTAGCACTAACCCATTTTTTCCCCTCAAATATATCTCTTAGAAAACTAGCCCTTGAAGGACCTTGAATAATGGCTTCCAAAGCCAAACAACTTGATGAAATAATATATTCTATACACTTTTTCTGAAGTCTCAATACACATTAGTATGTTAAAGGGTATGGAGACTTCTACAAGAAATGTATCTGGTTACGGGGAGTCAATGCTTTGCTTCCCCACATTATTTAGCTACAGCACACTCTTTTCTCCTTACATATTTATCCAGAAACTTTGGTGGAAGAAATTTAGAAAAATTTATAAATTCCCTTGAGGAAGAATGTGAACTCAATGAGCTTCAGATGTTGAAAATCTATTTCCCGAGGGCATCAGAAGTGGGAGGAAAATAAGCAGGAATAGTTTGAAATATGAAAGTATCACAGAACTTTAAAAATAATAATATAATTCTAAGAATGAATGTCCATTTTGCTGTTTTACCTGAATTTACTAGGCTGAAGTGATATTAGTTGAACTGATGTTAAGGGTAAAGAATAACCTTGATTTTATAAGAGCAGCTAATTATTAATTATCACAGATAGCAATAGGCATGAACAAAAAGAGTAAATCATATCAGAAATGTGAAAATCTTCCATGAAGGCGAGTTGTTTCTTCTTTATAGTAAATCCACAGCTCATTACCACAAGCTCATTACCTTAATTGTTGTTGAATAAGTTTGCCAATAAATAAAAGCAGAAATTATATGATATTATGGTTCAACCAAATGTCAAGTAATAGCGATATTTCTGGTAATGCAGAAAAATTTCACTATTTTTTTTTAAAGATTTTTTATTTATTTATTTGACAGAGCTCATAAGTAGGCAGAGAGGCAAGCAGGGGGGCGGGGGGAAGCAGGCTCATCGCTGAGCAGAGAGCCTGATGTGGGGCTTGATCCCAGGACTCTGGGATCATGACCTGAGCTGAAGGCAGAGGCTTTAACCCACTGAGCCACCCAGGTGCCCCAAATTTCACTATTTTTAATTGTTTTTTCCATCAAAGTAGATACATAAATACAGGTACCCCCAAATAAAAAATGAAAGAAATATGAGTTTAGCCATAAATTCATTTTGTTTGTTTGTTTAGCCATAAACTCATTTGTTTGTTAAACAAACAAAACTTTACCTTTGATTCAATCAGAGCAGTTATGTTCAGTATTTCTGTATTCATAGCCATGGAAGCAGAGCTTATGGATCGATAACCATCAAGCTGTCTGACTTCTTAGTTTGAATTTTAACATATACATAAATGCTGACCATAAAATTCAGTAACATAAATGTGCAAATGTCGCAGATAAGGACCTTCAGACTCACCCCTACAAATACTTTGGGACATATAATTTCAGTACTTCTTTTTTAAACATTTGAGTGAACTATTTTTAAATGCATATTTAAACATAATGTTTTAAAATATTTATTAATCACAGTGATATCACTTAGGAAACCACAGCCTAGAAAAACCCACTGAGTCTTTCTCTGAAAGAAAATTCTGATATTTTAGTTCTTTATGATACTAGCTTTTCAAAACACCTTTAAACATTTTGAGTATCATATTCAAATTTTATGAAAATATATCTACTTATTTACTTGAATCGGAATTATTTAGTGGGGGAAGAAACATTATAAGGAAGTTTTGTTTGTTTTTATCTTAGAAACTGGATGTCCTAGAAACTGTTAAAAGAAGGTTATGACTCGTTGTGACATCTGACACTCCACTGATCTTTAGGATTAATTTGACTAACTTGCTTGGTTAAATCAAAATACATGTGGTTTATATCACATAATCCTGCTATGACCACTTAGTCTTAAAAAAGAGTTGGCTTCCACATATCCTGTTTTGGGGAAGAATTATTAGGTAACTCTTATTTTACTTTTTATAATTATATCATAATATCCACCCAACCACACACACAGTATTGGTTTTTGTCATTTTCTACAGAAAGGTTTTTTTTTCCCCTCCATCTTAAATTTTATGTTAATTATATCTCAATAAAAATTACTATAAGAGTCAAAATTTGGGAAGATGGCAGAGAAGTAACAGGCTGAGATGACATCAGGTAGCAGGGGATCAGCAAGATAGTTTATCAAACCATTCTGAACACCTAAATCCAACAGGAGATCTAAGAGAAGAAGAGCAGCAATTCTAGAAACAGAAAATTGACCACTTTCTGAAAGATAGGACCTGTGGAGAAGTGAATACAAAGCGACGGGAAGATAGACTGTGGAGGGAGGGGCCAGCTTCCGGCAAGCGGCAGAGCAATGGAGCACAAAACCAGAACTTTTAAAGTCTGCTTTACTGAGGGACATTGCTCCAGAGGCTAAGCCAGGGTGAGCCCCTGTGGGGAAAGTGTGGTCTCAGGCCCGCGGGGTCACAGAAGGATTGGTGGTATCTGAGTGTCACAGAGCTCACAGGTATTAGAGTGGAGAAGCCGGCTGCAGAGACAGAGTTGAGGAGTGAGCTCTCAACTTGGGGTTACCTTAAACTGTGATCCGTGGCACAGTCAGATCACTGCTCTTTGAGCAGGGACCCCACAAGATCCAGGGAAATCCCCCTGGAAGAGTGCAGGGATCTGCTGGGTTTGGAGACTCCAGGCAGGGCTGTGTGCCAGAGACAGAGATGCTTGGTCACAGGCTGAGTGAGCTTGGAGTGCAGCCAGAGGCCAGGGAGACAGGAATGATTGAGCTCTTTTCTCTGAGGGTGCACTAAGCAGTGGGGCCCCAAGCTCTTGGCTCTTCCGGGCCGGAGATTGGGAGGCCACCATTTTCATTCCCATCCTCCAGAACTCTACAGAGAGTGTTCAGGGAACAAAAGCTCCCAAAAGCAAACCTGAGTGGATTACTTAGCCCGGCCCCTGGCAAGGGCAAAAGACACTTGAGAATCACTACAATAGGCTCCTCCCCCAGAAGATCAGCAAGAAATCCAGCCAAGACCACATTCACTTACCAAGGAGAACAGCAGAATTCCAAAGAGGAGAAAGCAAAGCATGGAATTCATGGCTTTCTTTCCGTGATTCTTTAGTCTTACAGAGTTAATTAATATTTTTTAATTTTATTTTTTTCTTAAGCTGAATTTTTTTTAACTTTTACTCTTTCTTCTTTTAATGTTTTTAAACTATTTTATCTTAACAATACCTTTCATAAAAAAGTATTTTTGAACCTTCATTATTATAGTCATATTTTATCCTTCATTATATCTAACTTTATTTTTTGTATACACATAGGGTTTTTTCTTCTAAAAAAATTTGGGGTAGAAGTTCTTCTAATAGATCAAAATATACCCCAAATCAAGCACACGGCTTTGTTCTAGTCTCCAGCCTGAGCAAATAATTCTCCCCAGTTTCTTTTTCTTTATTCTCCCAACCAACTTATCTTATCAACCTCCTTTTTCGAAATTTTTTAAAAAATTTTTCACCTTATAGTCATATTCCATCCCTTCATCATGTTTTCCCTTATTGTGTGTGTGTATACATACATACACACACATATATATGTACATATATCTGTATATATGTGTATGTATATATATATATATTTTTTTTCATTCTTTAAAATTTTGGGAGGTAGTTTCTTCTAAGAGACCAGAATACTCCCAAAATTAAGTGGGAAACTCTGTTCTATTCACCAGTCTAATTTTTTTCTTTTATATATTTTTTCTTTTTTTAATTTTTTTTTTCTGAACCTCTTTTTACCCCATTTCTTCCCCCCACAATTGGGGTCTCTTCTGATTTGGTTAAAGCACATTTTCCTGGGGTCTTTGCCAACCTTTTAGCATTTTATTCATTCTTTTATATATTCTTATCTGGATAAAATGACAAGGCAGAAATACTCACACACACACACACAAAAAGAATAAGAGGCAGTACCGAAGGCTAAGGACCTAATCAATATAGACATTGGTAACATGTCAGATCTAGAGTTCAGAATTACGATTATTAAGGTGCTAGGTGGGCTTGAATAAAGCATGAAAGATATTAGAGAAACACGCTCTGGAGAAATAAAAGCCCCTCCTGGAGAAATAAAAGAACTAAAATCTAACCAAGTTGAAATAAAAAAAGCTATTGATGAGGTGCAATAAAAAATGGAGGCTCTTACTGCTAGGATAAATGAGGCAGAAGAGAGAATTAGTGATATAGAAGACCAAATGTCAGAGAATAAAGAAGCTGAGCAAAAGAGAGACAAACAAATACTGCACCATGAGGGGAGAATTCGAGAGATAAGTGACACCATAAGATGACACAACGTTAGAATAATTGGGATTCCAGAAGAAGAAGAAAGAGAGAGGGGAGCAGAAGGTATATTGGAGAGAATTATTGTAGAGAATTTCCCTAATATGGCAAAGGGAACAAGCATCAAAATCCAGGAGGTGCAGAGAATCCCCCTCAAAATCAATAAGAATACGTCCACACCCCATCATCTAATAGTAAAATTTACAAGTCTTAGTGACAAAGAGAAAATCCTGAAAGTATCCTGGGACAAGAAGTCTGTATCATATAATGATAAAAAATATTAGATTGGCAGCAGACTTATCCACAGAGACCTGGCAGGCCAGAAAGAACTGGCATGATATATTCAGAGCACTAAACGAGAAAACATGCAGCCAAAAATACTATATCCAGCTAGGCAATTAATGAAAATTGAAGGAGAGATAAAAAGCTTCCAGGACAAACAAAAACTAAAAGAATTTGTAAACACGAAACCAGCTCTACAGGAAATATTGAAAGGGGTCCTCTAAGCAAAGAGAGAGTCTAAAAGTAGTAGACCAGAAAGGAACAGAGACAATATACAGTAACAGTCACCTTACAGGCAATACAATGGCACTAAATTTATATCTCTCAATAGTTACCCTGAATGTTAATGGGCTAAATGCCCCAATCAAAAGACATAGGGTATCATAATGGATAAAAAAACAAAGCCCATCAATATGCTGTCTTCAAGAAACTCATTTTGGACCCGAAGACACCTCTAGATTGAAAGTGAGGGGGTGGAAAACAATTTACCATGCTAATGGACATCAAAGAAAGCTGGGGTGGCAATCCTTATATCAGACCAATTAGATTTTAAGCCAAAGACTATAATAAGGGTCTGTCCAACAAGAACATCTAACAATTTTAAATATCTATGCCCCTAACGTGGGAGCAGAAAACTATATAAACCAATTAATAACAAAATCAAAGAAACACATCGACAATAGTACAATAATAGTAGGGGACTTTAATACCCCCATCACTGAACTGAAATGGACAAATCATCCAAGCAAAAGATCAACAAGGAAATAAAAGCCTTAAATGACACATTGAACCAGATGGATATCACAGATATATTCAGAACATTCCATCCCAAAGCAACAGAATACACATTCTTCTCTAGTGCACATAGAACATTCTCCAGAATAGATCACATCCTGGGTCACAAATCAGGTCTCAACCAGTATCATAAGATTGGGATGATTCCCTGCATATTTCCAGACCACAATGCTCTGAAGCTAGAACTCAACCACAAGAGGAAATTTGGAAAGAATCCAAATACATGGAGACTAAACAGCATCCTTCTAAAGAATGAATGGGTCAACCAGGAAATTAAAGAAGAATTGAAAAAACTTCATGGAAACAAATGATAATGAAAAAAGGGTTCAAAATCTGTGGGACCCAGCAAAGGCAGTCCTGAGAGGAAAATATATAGCAATAAAAGCTTTTCTCAAGAAACAAGAAAGGTCTCAAGTACACAACCTAACCCTACAGGTAAAGGAGTTGTAGAAAGAACAGCAAAGAAAGCCTATACCCAGCAGGAGAAGAGAAATTATAAATATCAGAGCAGAAATCAATGAAATAGAAACTAAAGGAACAGAGGAACAAATCAACAAAAGCAGGAGCTGTTTCTTTGAAAGAATTAATAAGATTGATAACCCCCTGGCCAGACTTATCAAAAAAAAAAAAAAAAAAAAAAAGAGAGAAAGAACCCAAATTAATAAAATCAAGAATGAAAGAGGAGGGATCACAACCAATACCAAAGAAATGCAAACAATTATAAAAATATATTATGAACAACTATATGCCAGCAAATTTGACAGTCTGGAGGAAATGGATACATTCCTAGAGACATATAAACTACCAGAACCGAACCAGGAAGAATAGAAAACCTGAACAGACCTATAACCAGTAAGGAGATTGAAGCAGTCATCAAAAATCTCCCAACAAACAAGAGCCCAGGGCCAGAGGGCTCTTCCCAGGGGAAGTCTACCAGACATTTAAAGAAGAAGTAATACCTGTTCTCCTGAAACTGTTCCAAAAAATAGAAATGGAAGGAAAACTTCCAAACTCATTTTATGAGGACAGCATCACCTTGATCCCAATCCAGACAAAGACCCCAACAAAACAGAGAATTACAGACCAATATCCTTGATGAACACAGATGTGAAAATTCTCACCAAAACACTGGCCAATAGGATCCAAAAGTACATTAAAAGGATTATTCACCATGACCAAATGGGATTTATTCCAGGGCTGCAAGTTTGGTTCAACATCCACAAATCAGTCAGTGTGATACAATACATTAATAAAAAAAAAGAACAAGAACTATATGATACTCTCAATAGCCACTGAAAAAGCATTTGACAAAGTACAGCATCCTTCCTGATCAAAACTCTTCAAAGTGTAGGGATAGAGGGCACATACCTCAATATTATCAAAGCCATCTATGAAAAACCCACCACAAATATCATTCTCAATGGAGAAAAACTGAGAGCTTTTCCTCTAAGGTCAGGAACACAGCAGGGATGTCCATTATCACCACTGCTATTCAACGTGGTACTAGAAATACTAGCCTCAGCAATCAGACAACAAAAAGAAATTAAAGGCATCCAAATCAGCAAAGAAGAAGTCAAACTATCACTCTTTGCAGATGATATGATATTATATATGGAAAATCCAAAAGACTCCACTCCAAATCTGCTAGAACTTGTATAGGAATTCAGTAAAGTGTCAGGATATAAAATCAATGCACAGAAATCAGTTGCATTTCTTTACACCAAGGACAAGACAGAAGAAAGAGAAATTAAGGAGTCAATCCCATTTACAATTGCACCCAAAACCATAAGGTACCTAGGAATAAACCTAACCTAAGAGGCTAAGAATCTATACTCAGAAAACTATAAAGTGTTCATGAAAGAAATTGAGGAAGACACAAAGAAATGGAAAAATGTTCCATGCTCATGGATTGGAAGAACAAATATTGTGAAAATGTCTATGCTACCTAAAGCAATCTACACATTTAATGCAATCCCTATCAAAATCCCATCCATTTTTTCCAAAGAAATGGAACAAATAATCCTAAAATTTATATGGAACCAGAAAAGACCTCAAGTAGCCAGAGGAATATTATAAAGAAAGCCAAAATTGGTGGCATCACAATTCCGGACTTCAAGCTCTATTACAAAGCTGTCATCATCAAGACACAAAAGCAGACACATAGATCAATGGAACAGAATAGAGAGCCCAGAAATAGATCCTCAACTCTATAGTCAACTAATCTTCGACAAAGCAGGAAAGAATGTCCAATGGAAAAAAAGTCTCTTCAACAAATGGTGCTGGGAAAATTGGACAGCCACATGCATAAAAATGAAACTGGACCATTTCCTTACACCACACATGAAAATAGACTCAAAATGGATGAAGGACCTCAATGTGAGAAAGGAATCCATCAAAATCCTTGAGGAGAACACAGGCAGCAATGTCTTCGACCTCAGACGCAGCAACTTCTTCCTAGGAATATCACCAAAGTCAAGGGAAGCAAGGGCAAAAATGAACTATTGGGACTTCATCAAGATCAAAAGCTTTTGCACAACAAAGGAAACAGTTAACAAAACCAAAAGACAGCTGACAGAATGGGAGAAGATATTTGCAAACAACATATCTGATAAAAGGCTAGTATCCAAAATCTATAAAGAACTTATCAAACTCAACACCCAAAAAACAAATAATCCAATCAAGAAATGGGCAGAGGACATGAACAGACATTTCTGCAAAGAAGACATCCAGATCGCCAACAGACACATGAAAAAATTCTCCACATCACTCGGCATCAGGGAAATACAAATCAAAACCACAATGAGAGATCACCTCACACCAGTCAGAATGGCTAAAATTAACAAGTCAGGAAATGACAGATGCTGGTGAGGATGCAGAGAAAGGGGAACCCTCTTACACTGTTGGTGGGAATGCAAGTTGGTGCAACCACTCTGGAAAACAGTGTGGAGGTTCCTCAAAAAGTTGAAAATAGAGCTACCCTATGACCCAGCGATTGCACTACTGGATATTTACCCTAAAGATACAAATGTAGTGATCTGAAGGGATATGTGCACCCAAATATTTATAGCAGCAATGTCCACAATATGCAAACTATCTAAAGAATCTAGATGTCCATCAACAGATGAATGGATAAAGAAGAGGTGGTAAATATACACAATGGAATACTATGCAGCCATCAAAAGAAATGAAATCTTGCCATTTGCAATGATGTGGATGGAACTAGAGGGTATCATGCTTAGCGAAATAAGTCAATCAGAGAAAGACAACTATCATATGATCTCCCTGATATGAGGGAGAGGAGATGCAACATGGGGGGTTAAGGGGGTAGGAAAAGAATAAATGAAACAAGCTGGGATCAGGAAGGAGACAAACCATAAAAGACTCTTAATCTCACAAAACAAACTGAGGGTTGCCGGGGGTATGGGGGTAGGGAGAGGGTGGTGGGGTTATGGACATTGGGGAGGGTATGTGCTATGGTGAGCTGTGAAGTGTGTAAACCTGGCGATTCACAGACCTGTACCCCTGGGGCTAATATTACATTATATGTTAATTAAAAAATTAAAACAAATTAAAAAATTACTATAAACTAATTTTGTCAGATTGATAAGTTTCCAATCAACCAGTTAAAACCCATTACTTTTTAACTGTATGTTGGCTTCTCCACTAAGTTTCTAATCTCGTTTTGCTCAGACACCAGGCTTTATTTATCTCAGTATTTCTCATAGCATCTGGCAAGTAGTTTTTCAAAAATATGTTTTAATGATTCAGGAATGACACATACACATAAAATCTCTTGTGGTAGAACGTACCATGCAGTAGACAATAAATATTTCACTGGAAAAAGAGTACTGTCAGAGTTTTTCGACGAGTCAATGATTGCTTTTTCTGAAGCCCTGAGTGCTTGTTAGTCATGGCCCAATAATGTCAAGATTTGTCTTCAAATACATCAACACTCTTGTCCATGTGCCTCTTCTGAACTTCGCTCAAAGCATGTGCCCTGGAACCCCATGGTTCAATCTTACTGCCTCCTCCTAACTGCTGTGGGAGCTTTGGCAAGTCACTGAAGCTACCTGACCTAAATATTCCTAATTATAAAATAACCTTCATAGGATTTTGTGTGAATTAAATGATCAAAAATCTTAATGCATGTGATAATTACTCAATTCTTTAAGAAGCTATTATTTTTTAGATTTTATTTATTTGGGGGAGAGAGAAAGAGAGTAAGAGTAAGAGAGAGAGAAAGAGAGAGCACTATTGCATTAGGGAGGGGCAGAGGAAGAAGTAGACTCTCCATTGAGCAGGGAACCCCATGTGGGGATCCATCCCAGGACCCTGGGATCATGACCTTAACCAAAGACAAATGTTTAATGGACTGAGCCACCCAGGTGTTGCAATTAGCAGTGTTTGACTGCAGTGTTTTTTAAGTTAGGTGGATGAAATCAAAACTGTATACACCTTCCTTGTGTTTGCTGTTTCCCTCTCTCAATGTATGTCCCTCTCCCAATGTATGTTCCCTGTGGGTTCCATAGCTGGTATCCTCATGTTTATAGCTATACAGGCAGTGAAGCTGTGACCCTTGATTTTGGTGGGCATATGACTATCATAACCAATATTATACTGTTGAAGTGCTTTGTAATATTTCATCTTATTAATAAAATCTCACTTTATATAGCATGTTTATTAATTTATGGACTATTAAGTTGTTTACAGTTTTATACTTTTACTAAGAATATTGTAATATAATAACTCTCCCCAGTGCACATATATGAGAGTTTCTCTAGGCCCACAATACACATCTGAGTAGAATCTCTAGGCCTTAACATATACCTTTAAAAATTTTTTCAAGATGGTGGTCCTATTCCTTATTGGTTACATCCATTTTGGTTTAGGTTACTTTCCTATATTTCCACATGCCTGAAACTGAAATTGGCTCTCAATCATTTTGTATCCTCTGTAGTACAATGTCTGGCACAGAAAAGTTTCATTTGGTTTTCTTTTTAACTCGTTGGGGTTGGTGAATCGAACTTGGGGCAAATGTGTTGCAGAGAAAAAATGATATCTGTGCTTTTCCTAACTTCTAAATAAAGTTGAATATTTATTTCAATCATAAATATAGGCTTAAAAAAACAAAAACAAAAACCCAAGTAGTATTAGCAGGACCTGTGATTTTTTTTTCACCAACAGAAGACAAAGATATTTTCATATCACATTATAGCTATTGCAGATGTATCAAAATATCTCTTATATTTACCATTACTCTAAAATTATGGTAGTTATCAGATCCATCCCAATATCTTGTTATTTAATGTCTTACTAAGGAAGCATGCATATTAGAATGTCAACATTTAAAATATTTTTCTATTACTGTATTTCGATGTACTTGAAGTCTTTTACAATCTTCTGTGTTTTCAGGCATTATCCGGCTAAGGAGATTACAGGATACACAGGAGGTTCACAGCACAATAAAGGTTAAGAACTCCATTAAATGTTGGTTCTTAAACCTTCTCTTTGCTCTTTTCACTCCCTGACAGGCCTTACTGGAACCTCTTAATGTACTGAGAAATGTCAAGTCCCGAGAGACAATTTGTTAATTGAAAAGGAAGCAATGCTACTTAGCTGTTAGGCCTATGTTCAACTATCTGTTTTTGGTGAAGCCTGGATCTCCTTGGGGGTCACACTTTCCACAGAACTCAAAAGAATCACACTATGGCTTTCACCTAGAAGTAGAAATAAAAGGAAAACTCAGAAGGATTTACAAAGTTCTATTATTCAGTTTCCTTAGTAACAGCCCATTTCAGAGACTGGGCTTTCATCTTCATCTCCTTTCCCCACTTAAGGTCTTCAATCTCTCTTTATTTCTGATTACTTCAGGTGGATATTATGTTCCTGAGTTCTTCTATGATTTAGGCATTTAAATTAAACTTCGTCTGTGCTTTTAATTGCAGTGATTCTATTTTCTTTCTTTTTCCTTTTTTTTTTTTTTTTTAAGATTTTGTTTATGTGATGCAGAGAGATGGAGAGAGAGAGAGAGAGAAAAGCAGAGGGAGAAGAAGAAGCAGGATCGGCGCTGAGCAGGGAGCCAGATGTGTGGCTCGATCCCAGGACCCTGAGACTTAAGCCGAAGGCAGACCCTTAACCTACTGAGCCACCCAGGTGCCCTCCATTTTATTTTTTAAAATTTATTTTTTATCGAATAAATTCTTCATGTGACTCTGTGTAAGTATAAGGTGTACAGCATATTACTTTGGTAGGTTTATATCCTGTCACACATAGGCCATTGTAGTGACATTTCTCACATTACACCTATTTATAGCACAACATTATTGTCTATATTCATTCTGCTGTTCATTAGATCTCTATGGCTTACTTACTATTCATTATAAGTGACAATTACATTTTAAAGAATATTTCTTCAGAGAAAGAATATTTTTAAAATTTAAATATTTTTAAATCTTTAAAGAGAGAATATGGGGCACCTGGGTGGCTCAGTGGGTTAAGCCTCTGCCTTCGGCTCAGGTTATGATCCCAGGGTCCTGGGATCGAGCCCCATATCAAGCTTTCTGCTTAGCAGGGAGCCTGCTTCCTTCTTTCCTCTGCCTGCCTCTCTGCCTACTTGTGATCTCTCTCTATCAAATAAATAAAATCTTTTAAAAAAATAATAGAGAATATTTATCTCCCATTCACCACAGAAGATATTTGGCCTTCTCACCCCAGGCCACAGTGAATTTCATTGTTGATACTTAAGACAACCAAGATTGGGTCAGCTAACTTTGCTAGGAAATAGCATGGAAGAAACTAGCTCATCCTTTCAGCAATTCCTAAGTAGAAGTTTTAGTACTTTCCCGTTGAAAGCTCTGGGAAAGACTAAACTTTGATAATTTTGGATATCTTACTCTGCAATGGAAAACTTGTGCTTCATGAGTTTAGAAACTTGCAAAAAAGTCAGTCCCATTTTGCCCCTTATTTTGGGATAGTCATTTTCATTACTGTACTGCTTTCTTCAATGTCTATTTCAGGGTTTATTCCACTGATAACATCTGTCCATTTGTATTAGGTCTGGGATTGCCAGAGAAACAGAACCCATGGAAAATAAATAAATAAATAAATAAATAAAATATATATAAACCTTATGAGCTAATTCCTTATAATTAATCATATTATATAATATCATAATAAATCATATTACATATAATAATAACAAATCCTATTATATGTAATAAATTATATCATAATAATATCATATTATATATCATTTATTATAGGTAACTGGCTCAAGAGATTACGGAGGCTGAGAAGTCCCACAATATGTACTTGGCAAACTGAAGATCTAGAACAGCCAGTGATATAGTTCCAATCCAAGTGCGAACCCAAAGTCAGGAGGAGACTGATGTCCCAGCTGAAAATGGTCAGAAAGAGTGAATTCTCCTTTCCTGAGCCTTTTCTTCTATTTAGGCCTTCAAAAGATTAGATGAAGGCCACCCACATTAGGAAGGGTAATCTGCTTTACTCAAATTCAATTCAAATATTAATCTCATTTAAAACCATCCTCATAATAACACGGCGGACATTGGGAGAGGGAGAGGATAAGTGAGATGGGGGAAATCGGAGGGGGAGACAAAGCATGAGAGACTGTGGACTAGAGAAACAAGCTGAGGGTTTTAGAGGGGGGGGGATGAGGGGGTTAGGTGATCCTGGTGGTAGGTATTATGGAGGGCACTGGAGCCCTGGGAGCACTGCATGGAGCACTGGGTGTGGTGCATAAACAATGAATTTTGGAACACTGATAAGAAATAAAACAAACAAACAAACAAAAACCATCCTCATAAACACATCTAGAATGTTTACCCACATATCCAAGCACCCTCTCTTTTCTCCCCATGGCCCAGCCAAGTGGATACATAAAATTCACCTTCATACCATCGGTGATTATTATTCTCTTTATGCTGGGTTCACTGTTAGCAAACAGTTCTATGACTTCAGTTTCTTCAGAGAATAGTCAATAGCTGCCCCACCCCCAATCTACTGTTTTTCTATTTTAAAGCCTAGAGATCATCTGGTTTCCAGAACTTGCCCTTGAAGCTCAATCAAATCAAGGGTGTTGAAACCTCACAGAATACTGGGGAAATATGGATATTCTTCTAGGTCTCCACTGAGAATTCTGACAATTATTTCCCCACCCTTCCTTCTTTGAGGTTATTATCACTAGATACTATACATTTAGCCCATCTGGGCTGTCATTTACCAACTTTACTCTCCCCACTGATTTAGGAATTTGGTTTCTAGAATATGTTCTTTTCCTTTCTTATATCCATTTTAGTGACTTTAGTGTCTTTGTATATGAGTAATACTACTTCCAAATTTACTGTGCTTCTTGAGTCTAAAATTTTGCTCATAGTCAGTTTTTACCCACACTTGTAGTAGGTCCTGAAACTTGTTGCTAGTTTCAGTAGGTTGCTAGTTTCAGTACATTCCTGATCAATTTATGAAGTTTTCAACTCTAAGATATCAATATTTCATCATATTCTTCTGTCATTCCAGATATCTTTCCTGTATTCCTTTGACACCTGTTCATTGTTTTCTATTTCCCTGAACCTTCCTTTTTCTACACTATCATTAGTAGGCTTCCTTTCATGACTCTCTGATCCAACTGGTAGTCTAGATCATTGATTCAATCTCTTTATTCCCAACATCTTTAATGCTGTCACCCTCTAGATTTCCAGGATATATATATATATATTTTTTTTTTTTTTTTTTCTGAGAACTCCTAAACTCAAATCATTCTAATCACTTGCAATCTTTCCCTCTGTATGTGGGATGTTGAGTGATGTTTAAGAGAATCATATTTCGAATGCAGACTGGTGTCTTTATAAGCATAGAATCTGCATTGGCTAAAGAATAAAGGTCTACTTCTCAGCAAAGCATAAGAGGAATCTGTGATGTGACCCCTGTTCACCTCCTTTTCTAGACATATTGTTCAGTAAATCCCTTCAGTTCCCTGTCAAGAACTGTGTAGGATCAGAAACTTTGACCTAATTGCAAGCTAACAAGGTAGATTACCACAATTTCATGGATGTTGGCAGAAAACACAAGACCTCTGGAGTAGAGTGTGTAGTAAAGAATTTAACCTTGCCCCAAAAGAGGCCTTTTTATTTCTTTTTAATTTTTATTTTCTTTCTTTCTTTCTTTTTTTCCCCCCTCATTCCTGGGGGTAATCTCTAACCCCTTAGAATGTATTGCTTGAGGAAAAATTTCTTTGTTTACCTGGGAGCATTGAACCATGCTAGCTAGTGTGGCAGCATGATTTATAATGGGTTTTTAGGTCATGTTGCATAACTAGATCTCTGAAGGAGCTGGAGTCTAAGCTTGACCACATGAGAAGTCAAGCCTATCTGTAAGACAGAGCTCTTTAAAGAATCTGGATATCAAGGCCCAGGTGAGTTTCCTTGGCTGAGAATACTCAGTGTGTATTATCACACATCACTATTGAGGAGTGGATAGATATATGACTCCACTGGGGGAAGGCAGCTGGAAGCTCTGTGTTTTGGACTTTCATGAAGATTGATTGATTTATATTTATTTATTTATTTGACAGAGAGAGCACAAGTGCAGGGGGAAGGAGGAGGGAGAAAGAATCCTCAAGCAGACTCCCCACTGATTAGGGAACCCAATGTGGGGCTCAAACCCAGGACCTTGAGATCATCTGAGCTGAAACCAGGATTCGACCACTTAACTGACTGAGCCACCCAGGTACCTGAGACTCCTTTGGACTCTGCCCCATGTGTCTTTTCCCTTAGGTGAGCTTAATCTGTATTCTTTTCTTTAATAAACTGTAGCTGTGAGTGTAACAGCTTTCAGTGAGTTCTGTGAGTCCTTTTTAGCAAATTATCAAAACTGAGACTGGTCTGCAGGACTCTTAAATTTTGTAGCTGTTATCAGAAGTGATGGTGGTCATGTGGTCTGTCCCCTAACTTTACAGTGATACAAAGAACTTTATCAGAAGTCATGACACAGTAAATAGTATGAGATCCATGTATCTATAGTTTTCTTTGTCCTCCCAATTCCGTTAGTAACACTTGGAGTGGTCCAAGTGGATGTTACACAAAAACTGGTTTTGGAGCAAAGCTGAGGAGCCGTGAACTTAGGGAATTTGAATCTTTTATACTGGATATAAACATGCCTATTCAGAACACATTATCTTTATCTTCTAAGGTTGTGTATACACCCACCCTTTGCTCTAGAAGGAGTCACTATCTGTAACTTCCAAGGTTATTTGTTATTAAAGGATCCTTAAAAAGGTAGTTTGGAACAAAAGGGCAGTTGACGTCCTTTTGCATGATGTATATAAATATTTGAGACTTATGGAGAACTGTCTTCCCACAATTCCGCGCTTCAGTCACACCAGACTACCTACACTTGTCCTAAAGTATCTTCCTAGATCTGTGTTTTGTTCGTATTTCCATTCTACCTGAAATACAGTGGTCACTGTGACAAATATTATTCCTCCTTCAATATTCTTTTCAAGGGTATCATATCCAAAAATCACTTTTCAATACCCCTTTTGCCTGTCCCTATCATAAACCTCCCCTCTTTGAGCCTTATCTTCCTCAAACTTCTAGTATAAGGATGACATCACTCTGTTGTCCTTGTTTGTTTAAATTACTTTTTTTTTCCTCTGCTAAAACATATAAGGACTAGTTCTGATTTCTCCTTTTATCCCCTGAGTAGCATTGTTCTGCCACATAGTATCTACTGTAAAATTTGTTGAAATGGAGAACTATTCCATATTCTGATAAAACATAATTTCTATTTTATTCAGAAAGTTTAATGATTAAGATCAAGACAGAGCACAAATAAAGTTGGTTCTGATTTTTCCAACTACATTCATGCTATTGAATGGAAATAGAATTATTTAGTAACTCGAGACTTCACTTTGTGCCTATTAAGGGTCCTCTTTTTGTCTCCCAAACAACAGAATTCATACAATTTTTTCCATGACCCCTTATTTCCTAGAATATAGCTATTTTTCATCCTCTTCATTTCTACCACCTGAGTTTAAAACACTACTACTTTTCATCTACTTAATAGCTTCCAGTGTGTCATCCTTCTACATTTGCCCTCTAGAGTCACATTACAGCAGCCAGAGTGATAATTTTAAAATATAAATCCTGTTTCTCCCCTACTTAAAACCCTATAACAGTTTCCTCTTATCCTCATAGTAAAAACCAAATTCTGTATAATGACCTACTTAAGGCTATTGTACACATTATTTTCCCTGCCTAAAATGTTCTTCCACCAGCTAATTCATATGAATAACCACTAACTTTAAGTATCACTTACTTAATGAGTACCTGCTTAAAGACAATTGTCCTAAACTCACTACTGGAATTATGAACTGTGACCACAGCCCAAGCATTCTTAATTTTACTTAATGACTTTTCCTTTTTTTTTTTTTCCAGTAACATTTTCAATGCTCTACCATGCTGTATATAATTTAATGCTACCATGCTCTATATAATTTGCTCTTTTTCTTTCTTTGTTTACTGTTTTATGTAGATTTTTCCAGAATGTAAGCTCCATGAGAGCAGAGATCTTTGTCTGTTTTTCTACTGATGATATCAATGCACACAGAACAGTGTCTGGTGCAGGGTAGTTTAACAATAGATATTTTTTCTGTGAATCAATCCATGAATAACTTAGGTACACTTAAACGATTGTTATTATTATTTATATTGTTTCCAATTAGAAGAGGGGACCCTCAGGGATGGAGTGAGAAAAATGATAAGAATACATTGTGAAGACTGAGTTTAAGGGATATTCTGGACAATGTGAGTCTATAGACACTCAGAATCAACCCGCCTAGTCCCCTCTCTGAGGCCCTCTAATAATGGTGTATGTTAACATGACACCACCTATGTGAATCTACATGAACTGTCCATATTGTATGTGGCTATCTCTTTCCAGAGTAGGAGGAAAGAATGATTTTTAAGCATATGAAGTATTTTTTAATTTAATATTATAATACTAACAATGTTCCTATCCTTCCATTACATATATTGTCTACTAATTTTAATTTAACTTTATTATTTAAATAAAAATTTATCATTTTATTTAATTTTATATTTATTTTTCTGTGAGGTAAGTAATCTATTTCCTACATTATGCAAATCTGTCACTTTCCTTTCCTTAGAAATCATATAGTCTGGTACTAATTTTTGCTCTGTTAGCTGTAGGAGAAACCAGAACAGAAATATGTCTCAAGTGAAGCAATACATAAACAGGGTGTGGTTTCTTCTGTATTAGATAATCATGCCTTTGGGGTATTACAAAGCAGGAAGCGTAATTCTGAGATCTTGATTTTGGGGGTATGTGGTTTTCCATGGATCACACACTGGAAAGATGTAGGTGTGTGGCTATGAGGATACACACATTGTTGACCCTTAGAAATTTATTTTTACTGTAATAGGTAACTAATTATTTGTGAATCACTGAGATAGAGTATAGATGATATTTTATCATGTTTTATAACAGTAAGATTTGTAAGTATTTCCTCTGTAAGATTGACTCAGTTCATTTTTTTTTTCAGTTCTTCACTCTTTCTTCAAGCAAGTAATCTGATTCTAGGCATTTTCTAAAAAAATAAATCATCCTTTCCTCCTCTTTAATAAAATGCAATTTTAATATAATATTTTAAGTTTTTTTTTAAGTTTCATCAGTAAGACTTTTGTCTTCCCACAATTAACTAAGAGTTTGTAATTAAATAAACTGTTGAGATTTTTTTTTTGCCTATAGTTTTCCAGTGTCTTGTTCTTAAAAGCCAAATTACCAGGCTTCATTGTACTGTGCATATCCATATATCGAATTAGTATCTATCAAGGTTAAAGCTGAAAGACAACATTTTAAGCAATCCCTGTTGTAAGACCAGACAGAAACTATGCTCAGTAGTGTTAGGAACAAGTCGTTGCATGAACTTGTTCTGCAAACAACTTGGTATTTAGATCTAATGAATATTTCCCACTTGGAAAGTAAATTGCTGATGTGCTTCCTGGCACTGTCTTCCTACTGCCAGAAAACATCATGTTTTCCTTTTGAAAGATCTTTCATAAAAAGATCCGTACCTTCAAATCAATTTGAGCTAATCCTTACATGCCGTGTTCCATTATTTCACACTAGAGAAAAATAAACACTGAGTTTCATATTATGAAAATGAACCCATGTTCTCTCTGTTGTCAAATGTTTCTCTCCCTTTGCTTTCTCTCTCCCTCCTTCCCCTTCCCCTCCCTTTCCTCCTCTCCTTCCCCATTCCATCCTCTTCTACCTCTCTTCTCTCTCCTTTCCTTCTTCTTTTCTTTTCTCCCTTCTCTTTCTCTCTTCTCTTTTCCTCTCTATCTCTCCCTTTCTCCTTCCCAACCTCCCTTCCTCCCTGTCTCTTTCCCTCTGTCTTTCTTCCATATTTCTGTATTTGAAAGAGTCAGAAATCCCCCTTCCAGTTCTGTTCTTCCTATAATTTCTAATAGGCAGGGTGATATTTATGTACAATTACAAGTTCCCACCCCTTCAACAAAGTAGAGTACTGTGTGTAATAATATCAGTTGGTGTTTGTGACTATACCTACACTAACTCAAAATAACAAAGTCAGTATGGAAAACTATATTGACAAACATTCTTCCATCTTACTGTTTATCATTAGTTGCACAGGATAACCCATTGATTTAGATACAGGAGATGGGAATTAAACTCCAAAGGGTTGAAATAGAATCTTTCAATATGTGTCCTGAGAATTCATTTCCAAGAAAAACCTGAGGGGTGCTTCTGTTGTTATTCTTGTTGTTGCTTAAAAATTTCTCATGATTTTTTTTATAGTGACCTCATAAGTCAAAATGCTCTAAGTTCAGTGCCAATTATTTTAAAATAATAATTTATTTGATAGAATTTTGGGTAACTAATAGTAAAAATTATAGGTTATGAAGTATGTTACAAATATCCCGTGATTTTACGTGTATAACCTCAGATGATCATCACAATAATCTGGTGAAGACAAATAAGTGATTTTCCCCACATCATAGAATTTCCCAGTGGCAAAATGAAACTCTGCCCTGGGTCATCTGACTGAGGGTTGTGGATGTCATGTCTAGACTTCGGAGTCTTCTAGGACAATCTTTAGTTCAACAAAATGATAGCTTCCAAGCCTTCTCAGTCTCCATAATTTATTATCAACAGGAATACAGCAAATATATAGGAATTCATCGCAAATAAAAGAATTTATTCCATTGTTAGAAAGCACTAGCTTTCAGTTATTTGCAAAGTTGAGCTTAAAATACCTTCTGGAAACATTCATACATTTGAGATCAATTTGCTTGCCGAAGGAACATTTAACTACATTAAGCTCCTAACTTAGCTACTCCACTGTACTTTAAACTAATCTTAGTGTGAGATATTTTTTATAATTTTCACCATCATTGCCTTTGACTTGAGCTTGAAACAAGTAGACTTGAATCACTTAATGCCCCTCAACTTGAATTTCTGAAATTGAAGCATTTGAAAAATGGGGCAGTTAGGTCAGACCAATGTTTTCCAACCCGAACTGCACTGCAATGTAATGACCAATGAGAAAAGTCAGAGGAAGTAGGGAGAGACTGCCAAGAAGGCACTAAAGTAGAATCTGGGTAGAGGTGGCGATATTTGAACTTGGCTGGCCTTATACAGAGAGAGGACCACTTCTAGTCCTAAAATTTGATGATTTTGTGAAGTCTACCTTGAGCACTTTTGAAACGCTTAGGTGCTTTATATGGTATTGAGATATTTGTATGGAAAAGAAACTTCTATTTCAATGATACAAAGACAGGTAAAGTTAAAGGTTCATTTATCTTTAGAGACAACAACTGTTAAGATACACATCTTTATTTCGAATTTTCTCTTTCCTTTTAGAAACTTCTATTACTTCAGAAATAGTTATTTGGGGATGATGATGAATATATCTCAAAAGCTTAGAAAATCATTCAACATTAAATAACTCATGCTAAAGAAATGACCCTGAAGATAGTGGCTGTTCATTATTAAATTGCTGTTATCTTTATCAAAATTTGCATCTCAGAGGGGGACGCCTGGGTGGCTCAGTGGGTTAAGCCTCTGCCTTTGGCTCAGGTCATTATCTCATGGTCCTGGGATCAAGCCCTGCATTGTGCTCTCTACTCAGTGGGGAGCCTGTTTCCTCCTCTCTCTCTGCCTGCCTCTCTGTTTACTTATGATCTCTCATTCTTTCTCTGTCAAATGAATAAATAAAATCTAAAAAAAAAAAATTGCATCTCAGAGGAATCTCTTAAGGAAATCAGTGTGTTAAAATTTCCTGTAAGTGCTCATTCCTTGTCTTGCATGACAGACTTCATGCTAAAAGAAATCCTCATCTCAAATATCATCTCTTCTTAAACTTTTCCCAAGTAGGGCTGGTCACTGCCTTTTTTTGTGTCTACAGTATATTGTTCCTATTTCTTTTATATAGCATATATGATTGCATTGGGATTATTTGTTTGTCATTTCTACTAGACAAGTTGGAGGAACAAAAAATGTTACTTCTTTTTTATCTTCATTCCTGTCATGTTGGCAATTTCCACCCATATGCCCCTCTTCCCTCAAACCAGAGAAAGAATATATTTTTAATGGCTTACAATACATTTCTAAATATAGTATATAGATTTTATAAGAAATGATACAACCAAAATGAAAAAAAAAAATGCACCAGGGACTCTAAACTCAGTAGGATGTAACTCATTTAAGAAAATTTTAAATGAATACTCCCTTTATTAAAAAAAAAAAAAGGCAAAGCAAAGCTTTTTAAATCCCAAAGTTTCAAGAGGAGAGGAAGTGAACAGAACAATCTCAATGAGTTTTGGATGGGAGTGAAGTGGAACAAACTAAAGGGAATTATAGAAAATGTCTAATTTCGCTCATCGTAGTAAATATTTGTTTAATTTTTATTGTTGACTTGTTTGTATTTTTCTGCTTCTGAATTCTCTCATTATATCTGAGGACTATTTTTCTGTGTTAGCCCTGCTGGGACAGGTCCCATGTCTGCTAGAGAAACTGAAAGTCCCAGACAAGGTGCTCCCTATTTTACCACCTGGTTAGATGCTTGACTTATTTTTAGCCAATCACACATTCCCACTCAAATATAGAACAAATGAGCCCAGAGTGAGGGCAGAGCAGTGACATCAATGTTTGGTTTCCAAAGGTAGTAACAGAATTGGGGTAGCAATTGAACCCATGTCACATGCCCTCAGAGGCGGTTACCAACAGTTGTATTGAGAGAACAGTACTCACAGCAGAGTGACCTTAATGAGGTTCTTCACATCAGCAGATTTTGGATCTAAGGGTTTCTGCCTGCTTCTTTAACCTTTTTGTTTTTGTGTTTTAGTCTTCCTGTTGATTCAGGAAGCTATCCACCTTCTTTTCAAAATATTTCAGTTATCAGAGTCTGCTTCTATTGAATACAAGTAAGAACCAAAATTCAATCATTATCAAAGAAATTCTAGGTAATTTTAGGTATTATTTTATTTTCCTAAAATACTAGCATATATATATATATATATTACCATATATTTTTATATATCTCTATCTATATACATATGTATATAAATTGCTTATATGAGTGCATTATCCTATATCCTATATCAACAATCTATATTGCATTATCCTATATCAACAATCTGTGTGTGGCATTGCAAACTGATATGTAAATAAAAGAACTATAGTTGTCTAAACTATTTTGATCTTAATAGTTTTTCTCAGTTAAAATAATTTCAGCTTCTCAATATAAAATCATGATATTTCAAAACAAAGAGATGTTTTCAAAATCGTAGGATAGAATGTTTTATTTATCCAATGAATTGCCTATACTCTAAGACACTGCTAGCAATAGGGATGCCTACATGAATAACAAGTGGCTCCTAGGTGAATAAAACAGAGATATTTATTTACTATAATATTGGAAGGCAATATGGTGATATGTATTGGATCATTTAAAAAAATTTTTTAAAAATATTTTATTTATTTATTTGACAGACAGAGATCACAAGTAGTCAGAAAGGAAGGCAGAGAGGGTGGGGGGAGGCAGGCTCCCTGCTGAGCAGAGAGCCCGATGCAGGGCTTGATCCCAGCACCCTGGGATCATGACCTGAGCTGAAGGCAGAGGCTTAACCCATTGATCCACCCAGGCGCCCCTGTATTGGATCATTTTAATATTCATGTTCTTGATCCAGTAATCCACTACTGGGAATTCGTACTAAAGGAATAATAACAGAAAAAAATGCCTCTGAAAATATTCATTGTAGCACTCCCTCAAATTGCAAAAAGACTGAAAACAAATTAAATGTCTAAAAATAGGTGGGATAGTTATTAGCACTGTTCAAAAAACATGTTTTTTTCCTTCTTTCCCGGCACATGGTGAAATTGTATTTCCTTATGCCCTTGAAGTTAGGAAGGGACAAGTAAATGTGGATGGCAGTGATGTACTTCACTTCCAGGCAGAAGCTCTAAACCAGGGTGCAAGTCTTCTTCCCCCAGTTCCTTTCCCAGCCTGCCTCTGCAAGTGACAAGTCCTAGAGCTGAACCCCAGGGAACCTACAATGGGCTGGTGGAGTGAGAGAGAAATAATCCTTTGTGATTACAAACCCTTAATATTTTGGGGCTGAATGTTACCATAGCATAATCTATTCTATTCAGAGTGAATGAATATGTTAAATAAATCATGATCTTTAATGATATAAGTAAAAGAAGCAAAATATCAGCAAATTATGTGTACCTTTGGAAAAAGACCTAATAATGAAAAAATAGAAATAATTTTGGTATGGCAGATTATAATGTGAATTACTTTTTTTATACTCTAAAATTCTACATGATAATTTAAGCTTATAAGCTACCTAGTGTCCTTGAGAAATATTTCACAGGTAAATTTAAATTTCTTTACATGTGTTGAATTATTACAATTGAATAATTAAGTTAAAAACAAATTTTTACATATCCTTTAAAGTTTGCATATCATGATTTTTAACTCACTCCTTGATAATTCTATTCCTTACTTGATTCTGTGCAGATATTCACTATGTCAAACTGATACAACCAGCCTCCTTCAAGACCCTTAGACTTTTTATACTTCCTCTTTCCATGAGGACATTATGCACAGTGATTTCTCTGCTTAGGTAATTTCCCTTCCATTTTTTTCTTCCCTCAGGTAATTTCTAGTTTTCTTTCTCCTTTAACCTCAAGACAGACTTCTTGTTTAGATCAAAGTCCCATTGGTAGCCATGTGCACTGACTTTTTATACTCTGTCACAATTTTGAGTCTACATTAGTCTGTGACTATTTAACTGAAATCTCTTTCCACTTAGACAACACCACCATAATGGAGGGAGTGTGTTCCCCTATATGTTGCTGGTGACTGACAAAGTTGTTTCTCCCCAAGAGGTGCTCAGTTGACATTGATTCAGTGAATGTGTGAACAGTAATAAGTAAAACTGTTAAAACATGGAATGACTAAACTGAATTCATAAATTTCTTATAACTGATTTTTCAAAATTAATAACATTACAATGTCATGTTACAATGGTATCCTATTAGAGATCTATTCTAATATCGTATTACAGATACCATAGTAAGGTCTCATTAACCTCATACGTGTTAGACTATATCTTCACAGATTGTAGATCTAGATTATTGTCAATCTTAGTTTCTCAGTTTTTCCTTTTAATGTTAAAAAGACTTTTTTTTTTTTTCCTGTCTCTTTTTCAACTAAGGAGCCAAGGACATGAGAGCCAAACCATTCCAGCATTACAGAGGAGATGCTGGACCGCCGAGCACGTCTGAAATAGAGATGCCAAACCAGTTATGTGAAATTTGCCTAACATGTATCTTCAGGTTATACAAGCAATGACTAAAAATTCAGCCAGAAAATGGAAGAATAGATATTTTTAGGGAGAATTGTCAGTGTGCCATGAGCAGATGCTGAGCAATTAATTGGAAAGTTCGGAGTAAAATAAGAATAGTCTGGTTTCATAGAAGACAAGGAAGTTGGGTCTTTCAAAAAGATGGAATGGGGGACACCAAATGTTGTTGAAATTGAATATAATAACTTCTGAAATGTATCTCCCAGATTAATTAACATGGAGGTCTCATCAAGAACTAGATTGCTATAGTAATAAAGATAGAAATCAGATTATAAAGGGTAGAAAGAGAGGAAAGGAAGAGAGAATTTATGTCATGAAAAAGAGTTGTGATCATGAGGCAGAAGTTTCCTCTTGCATCAACACCTGTTGTCATTCCTGAGGTCCACTACCTTGTGCTTATTCACCTTCTAGCTCTCCCCAGTTGGTCACTGCCATCCTGCCCAAACCCCCCACCCCCGCCTTAAAGTGTAGATTCCCAGACAGGAGTCAGTATTCCACTGATACTCTCCAAGACATAAAACAGGGAGGGATGTTCATCTCTTTTGTTCTGGGTGTGCTAGAAGTAGTGGATCTTCGCATTAACATTTTTGACTACTGGTCTACACTACTGACTGGTTTTTAACTTAAAGTCAATTGAATTGTACAGAATTCCTTCTCTTTTCCTCCATCCTTTCTTTTTCCCTTTCCTCTTTTTTTAGGTAAATATTGTTCTTACACTGAGTCATCCTAATATTTAACTTGTCCAGTTGTCCTTTGTTCATATTTATGTACACTTCTTTCAGAATACATTTATTCTTGATATGTTTGGTAATTATGGCCCACGTTTAGCTGAGCCATGGATTTTTGATGCCTCGCTAATATGTATGGCATGCAGCCAGGGCATATCCAGCCTGTGGGGACATGTCATCCACATAATTTGTATCTATGATGGTACCTTCTATTGTACTGAGACATAATGGATATATAACATTATATTAATTTCTGGTAGGCAACATAAAGATTCTACATTTCTATATATTGTGAAAAGATCACCACAATAAATCTAGTTAACGTCTGTCAGCCCACAGAGTAACACATTTCTTGAAAAGTGATAAAAACCTCAAATAGGCAGAAGACAGTAGGGTTTGAGGACAGGCTCTGGAATGACTTTAAATAACCCCCTTTGGGGACTCTGGGTGGCTCAGTTTGTTAAAGCCTCTGCCTTCGGCTCAGGTCATGATCCCAAGGTTCTGGAATAGAGCCCTGTGTCAGGCTCTCTGCTCGGCGGGGAGCTTGCTTCCCCCTCTCTCTCTGCCTGCCTGTCTCCCTTCTTGTGATCTCTGTCTGTCAAATAAATAAATAAAATATTTTAAAATAAATAAATAAATAACCCCTTTACATCAAATGTTAACGAAAATAGATGAAAAATGTACAAAACAAAATATACTCATATTTATACCTCCCTGGACAACAACTATTAGCTCTTTATATTATATTGTTCCAAATGTAGTTGTTTGTATAAAAAACATATGCCTTTACCCATACAAGCTAGGGACAATACCTACATTTTGAGTTCTCGTTAGACTGTATCTTCAAATCATTCAATATACATCTTTTACCAAAAGATCAGTTGTAAAGAGGGAGACTTCAAAGGACATGTAGTCTATTTATCCTATTCATTTTGTTCGTGATTATTTTGGCAACAGTTTAAGTGCACATTTAAGCCAGATTTTATAGGTCTCCCCCTGAATTTCTTCTGTGACTTACGCTTTTATTCTTGATGAAGTATGTAAGTTACTTGTGTACAAAATCTACTGTTGCTTTACTTGCCAAGAGATTTGTGAAGAAGACTATCTACTAAATTAACCATAAAAACATGTTATAAAAATAAGTGGAAGAAAATATGTATTTATTTTACACATTTGTTTCATTTTTTATAATGCAAGATGTGAATTTTATACCTAATTGACTTTTCTTTAGTTTTCTGACAAAGAGGCTAAGTGCAATTTCATATTACTGTTTCATAACTGTATAGCATACTTTGGCCTGTATTTATATGGTTACTTCAGATAATATTTACTTTCATCAAGCTAAACATTAATGGTTCTGCTATTTTCCGTTTTATCATAACCCACCTCATATCTTTTATAGATAACAGCAGGACACAGTTAAGTAGTTAGATGGGAATAAGTAATATAAAACTGGTAACTCCATAAGTACTTACTGAGTAATTGTTAATTAAGAAAGTCATACATCTCATTGTCTCTACTTTTTACTGAGACCTGAGTTTGTCTGAATCCCCAGTCTACTAAGATTCATATATTTGATCTTCTACAGACACCATGGTTACTCATTACTCTCAGTGGTAAGAGTGTCTGGCATAGTGAACGCTCAAGAAATGTGGGTTTTCATGTCTCTTGTCTTACAACAAAGGCCATATTATCCCCCTCTTTAGATTTCTGTGTTTTGAACTTACTCTGAAGACTATCACACCATACCATCTGTGACTTCTCGGATTTTGTGACCATTTATTTCCATTTTTCTAAAGATTTCTAAGACATTCTTCAAATCGGTATTGTCTCCTATCACATTAAGAAATGCTATTTAACATTTCCTCTACATTTTCCCTGACAATTAGAGCTGTTGACAGGGAAAAAAAATTCTGGAGTGGAAGATAAAAATAAAGAGCTGTTTCAAGCCTATCCAAAGATGTGCTACTCAAATCCTTTGTGTAGTTAAGCACCTGGCATTTATTGTCTAACTTGAAGCTTGGAGAGCTTTGTTTCTTTTCATAGCATATTATAAAGCAGTGGCTCAAGGAAGAGTCTTAGGAATTATTAGAGATAAAAGGAAATAGAGAAGAAGAGATAGAAGGGAAGAGGAAGAAGCAAAAAAGATGACTGGAGGGCCTGGGTGCTGCCTACGGCAATGAGATCAGTAAAAACAGTACCAGCTGGTTTTTGGAAGAGGGACAACTGAGCCAAGATTTCAAGTGGTTTGTACTTTGCCCTCTACCTTGCCCCTGCTCCTGCCCCTTTAAATTTTAATAAAGTCTTTTCTTCATCTATCGTCTTTGTGTGTTTACGTATATGCGGATCAAATAGATGACTTGAATTCTATGTGTAAGTTTCCCTGGTACCTGAAAGGGACAATTTTCAGGGAATCTGAGCAATCCAAATCATTGTATCTCTGAAACGGAACTTCTGGAATGTCATCTTCATACCGTGAGTCTCTGAGGGCTGGACTTCCTGCAAAGCATGCCCTGAAGTTTCAACCCATTGTTTCAGTGGTAACTTGTTCTTTAATGAGAAGTGTGAACCAGCAGACATTTGGCTTGCATTAGGAAGTAATTTCACTTGTTCAAAAATAAGCCTATTCCAGCAATCCACCATCACTCAGAAGGTATTTAGTGACCAGAAATTAGCTTCCTAATACTGTGGTTGAACCCTCAGAGGTCCTAAGGCTCCCGGCCTTTAAGGACCATAGAAAACAATTCCAGCGAGATTAGTGATTCACAAGAAGCAATTTGAGGATAAGTCAATACCAAACTGCCTCTTGCTCCTGCAAGTATAAGGGAAACCAGGAGCAATTTTGTCCACAATGCCTCTCATACAGTTTGACTCTAGTATCTATTCTATATTCTATTTCCAATATTTGGCCAAAGATTTGATATGGTGGCCAGGAAATACTTTCCATGTGAATATGTTTACAACATCTCTTGTATTTCAAAAGGTCTTTTAATAGAAGATGAACTGCAAAAGGAAATTGCAGAAGAGCAGAAAAGAACCCATTGAGAAAGCAAACACAGGGGGAACAGGAGATGTTTTTGAATTTGAAATTCTAGCTGACTTAAAGTCTTAGATGAGTTGTTTTTAAAAGAATCAGAGATAATCAACTAATTCTCTTAGTTTTATAACTGACAGTATGCAACCTCCTAGCAGCACTTGGAAATGCAAGAGGGCTGAAATGTGTGGGTGACGAGGAAGACCATATTTTTTGAAATAGCCCCAACAGAAGACAACTAGCAGTATTTGAAGAGAGGGCCAGGAAAAACATTCCTGGGTCAGTCTAGGTCAGCCAGATCTATGGTTTTGGAATGAAAACAGAGTAGAACCATTTATGGATCATTTATTGTGGGTTCCAGCAGAGTTTTCATCCAATCCATGGCAGCAAATTTGGCTCTATGAATTGCTTTTCTTAAATCCTAAGAAAAAATATATTTGTGGATTTCTAAATTTCAGTGGTATTCAAGAAATAAAATTTAACAAGTGTGGCAATGATGGAGAAAGTTTGTTTAGGATGCTACCACATAAAGAATATACTCACCTGGGGATGACCAGAACATTCCACTGGGCTCAGACACCAGAGCACAACTGCTTCCCACAAACTCCAGCAACAGAGGCAGCTATATCTTTCCCTGTTCCAACTATCTTCTTTCTTCCTTTATCACAGCTGTTATTAGCATCACCTTCTATCACACCTGTTTTTCCTCTTTACTTATTTTTCTTCGGTCCCATATATATATTGACAAACCAGAGTGTAAGTGACAGCTTGTTAATCTTAAAATGGTAGAAAAGAAGAGTGGTACCATTTTCTTTATGTGTGTCTATTCCTTTCTTGCTCTCTAGAAGAACGGGCGTGTAAACAGAACATGGTAGAATTATTCAAGATACCTAGGTAAAAATATATGAGGTACTATCTTTTCATAATCATCAAAGCCAATGATTTCTAATTGTTATTTTATTGCCAAATTTTTATAAAGTAGAAATGTGAAGGTGTCACACAATTTTAAGAAAGCTGTACTCTACTAGGGATAACAATATGAACACATTAAAATTGTTAAAATAATGTTAAAATAATGTTAAAAATTCCCAAAGTTATATGGATTCCATGCTGTTTGTGCAAATGACAGGGTTGGAATTAATGCCAAAGTTTTGATTTTCTTTATTTTAAGATTTTATTTATTTATTTGACAGAGAAAGAGAACAAGCAGGGGAAGAAACAAGCAGAGGAAGAGGGCGAGGTTAAGAAGCAGGCTTACTAAACAGGAAGCCCAGTGCGGGGCTCTATCCCAAGACCCTGGGATCATGACCTGAGCTGAAGGCAGATGCTTAATTACTGAGTCGCCCAGGCACCCCTGGTTGGTTTTCTTGATGAAAGAAGAAAGTCTGTAGAATTTTCACAGGAAAAGGCTTCTGGACAAATTATGTGTCTTTTTTTTTTTAAACTTGTTTCCTATTGTCACAAGGTGAGATCACGTGGAATTGCAACAGACAGTGAACAAACCTAGGCATGACTTGGCTATAAAAACCTCAGTCTTTGTCTTGCTCTCGAAGGCCAGTTGATTAGAAAATGGTAAGTACCATTTCCCATAAGTGCCTTTTGTTTTAGAGTCAGAGCTTTGCCACTAGAGAAATAATACAAGTCTAGATCTACCAGTACATATCCTGATTGGATATGAATAGGAAGCATGTGTCTTATGTCATTTCATACATAATAAAACGCTTCCTATTCAAAAGAAATACTCCTGATAATTTCTTAGCTGCCATGTTCAAAAACACTCTTCAGAAGATGAGTGTTACCGAAATCATTGCTGTTGAGCCCCCCCAATTAGCAAGGCTAGGACAAGGAGTAAAAGAAAGAAGATTCCCCATCATTGCCACATTTATTAAATTCCAAATCTTTATTCAGAACTACATACAGCTATCCAAATTCCCTGATTACCTATCAAATTCTTGCTACTATACAAATTTTAAGGAACAGTTTTCAGATAACATGTGGAAATTAGGAAATGTTTACATTAAACACTAAAATCAATGATACTGCATTGTTAGACTTAAAAGTATTTACTATTTCTTTAATACATATCTTGTTTCCTCACTGTGCAGGTAAATAGCAGATGGATAACAAATCAGAGGTGGAATTTAAGAAATGAAATCATACATATTGGTTATGTCTTCAAAGGAAGTGCCTCACATAGTGAATCTCATAGGGAAAATGATGCAGAGTTGAAAAGCATGTCAAAGTTGCCTTTGCAGAGAAAAACCAATTAAGAATATTGTGTATCAAACTGTATGGAAATGGAAAATGTGGCTAAAAGATACTGTTTAATGACTGTCCCAGGGCACACAGTGGCTACAAGAGAAAACATAATTTTAAAAGAGTAATTCAATAGTGTTGAAGTTATAAAATTGTACTAAAAAATCATCTATCTGCCCAAAGCACAAAATACTTAAACTCTCTTGGGAAACATAATGATTTATTTATAAAGGAAAAACTAGGTTAATTCATTTCCAAATTTTGCATTGAGTATACATACACATTAGCTAGCTACCAGAACAAAATGCATTTTTTTCTCCCTGATGGCAATTGATACTTTTTCAACATTTTTTGATTATATTATAGCACCTTTAGACATGTGACTCTATTTAGATTTTTTTTTCTTTTTACCTAGTTTAATTTAGAATTTCAGAAGAAAAAGCAAAGTTTGGTGAGAATCTGTTTAAGAAGATTGCAGCTATAAGCCTTGAGAGGGCCAAATATTCTGAAACACTGTATTCATTAGGGAGTTTGAAGGATAAAGATATTTAATCTAGTTCAATTTCTAATAGTAGATTTTAGTAAAATGAAACACTTGGTCATGAGTTTGCACAAACACACATCACTCTTTCCTGATAGCACACTACAGATTAGCAACTTCTTTGAAAATACAGCCTCCCCATTTTTATTTAAATTCCACTTAGTTAACAAGGAGTTTAATATTATTACAGGTATAGAATTCAGTGATTCCTCACATACAACAGCCGGTGCTCATCACAACCAGTGTCCTCCTGAATACCCATCACCTGTTTAGTCCACCCCCCCTGCACACCTTCTCTCCAGCAACTCAGTTTGTTCTCCATAGTAAAGAGTCTGTTTTCTGGAACAAGGGGGTGAGGAGTTGGGGGCTGGGGTGGGGGGGATCTGTTTTCTGGTTTACTTCTCTCTCTTCTTTTACCCATATGCTCATCTGTTTTGTTTCTTAAATTCCACATATGAGTGAAATCATATATTTGGCTCTCTCTGACTGACTTAATTTGCTTAGCATTATACTCTCTAGCTCCATCCACATTGTTGCAAATGGCATGGTTTCATTTTCATTCATTTCATATATATATGTATAATATATGGCTTCTTTATCCATTCATCTGTTGATGGATATCTGGGCTTTTTCCATAGTTTGGATATTATGGATATTGCTGCTATAAACATTGGGGTGCAGATCCCCCTTCGTATTACTACATTTGTATCTTTGGAGTATATACCCAGTAGTGCAATTTCTGGGTTGTAGGGTACCTCAATTTTTAACTTTTTGAGGAAACTCCATACTGTTTTCCAGAGTGGCTGCACCCATTTAAGTACCCACCAACAGTGTAAGAGGAGTTGAAAATAGGGACAGTTTTGTATATCACTATGTTCCTCCCAAACTATCACAGGGTTTAATAAATATTTGTGTAATAAATAAATCAGTTATTTACCATAAGATTGGCTATAAAAGTCAAGTATAGTGACAAATCACCCAATACTTTCCTTTCATTTTGATTTTACTATTACCAGGAATTAGAAAACTTCTGTCACACTGATTTTATTTACTTGTACAAAAGAAAATTGATTTTTTGAGGCCTCACCTTCAATAAAATGAGACAATTTTAAAGAGGTATAATGATATACCACATGCTTTGAAACTGCAAAACAACAAATAATATAAGTGAATGCCATTTGTTCTTCTTAAACCTAGAATGGTTTGAAAAATGTAGGACTGCTTTTATGAGTGATCAATAAATAGAAGAATTGATTTCACAAGTTTTATTGCATTAAATTCTGAGTAGTTTCAGTAAACTTGTAGTGAAATTTAACAAGGAGACAATTTCATGAGTATTGGTGTCTATTTTTATCTGAGCTTGGAATTATCTGGTGTTTGGGAAGCCATTACTTCTTGCCAGGTGAGGGTTAGACAATTCACAGTTTCTACTCTGAGTCAGAATTCCCCTGAAATGAGTTGAGAAAGCATTTGGCTGAAGAATGAGTGTTTGTCTCCTCAGTAGTTGAGCCATGGAAGCCTTGTACAAATTTGCTTCCAACAATTCAAAAGTCAAACATTCATCTAAAGAATAACATTCAATGTGGGACATAACATATCTTTGTAGCCTTGAGAGATCAGAGGTGGGACTGAGTGCTATAATATTGTGTAACCCGGGCTAGGATGGAAAAAAAAAATGTTTTCACAGGTCATTTAAAAATTCATGCAGTGAAGATTGCTTTTGTTCAACACTTGGGTGTCTTCTACATAAGATATTTGAGTTGCTGTGCTCAAAGAGGATGAGGTAAAGGCTCCCCAGAATTACAGGCTGACAGGATTGCTACTGGAAACTAATTTAATCTATTTTAAAAGTTCAGTGTGAATAAGCATTTTTGTATAACTTTCCTAGTCATAAATACAATTTCAATTTAATATTTTAGTAAGACATTTGCTTTTAATCTCTATCAATTAGTTCTGGAATAATTTTAGAGATATACTCTCCTGATTCTTCAGATTTTCAAGAGGAATTTAGACATTTTTAAAATAGACTTATTTATTTAGGAGAGAGAGAGAATGAGAGTGGGGAGGAGCAGACGGAGAAGGAAAGAGAGAAGCAGACTCCTCACTGAGCATGCAGGGAGCAATGTGGGTCTCAATCTCATGACCCTGAAATCATGACTCTGAGTCAAAATCAAGAGTTGGACGTTTGACCAACTGAACCACCCAGGCACTCCTCATTATTTTTCTTAAATCTGTCAGTGGATTTCTCTTCTTAGAGTTCAAAATCTCAAAATGCTTGGAATATCACATTAAAATCTTCCTCATCAGGCCACTGAGACCTCTACATTTCCTTTGTGGTCATTCTCTCAAGATGGAGTTTCTACAGCCTTCTCGAGATACCGGCCACTCTTCAACACTCTATTAAATATAAAAACACTTGCATTTATTAAAAGCAAAAATAGAAATAAAATGTACTTTGTCTTTATTATCTTCCCATACATGAAAACTACTCTCTGGATGTGTTTTGTGGGGATTAAAAAAATAAATAAGTGAATAAACACTAACGTTGGTTGAGTGCTTACTACTTTCTGTGCATATGTTAGTTCAATTAAGTCATACAATAGCTCAATGAGGTTAGTGCTTTCCAATTATTCTCATTTTTATAGATGAGGAAACTAAAGCTTAAAGTCACTTAAAGTCTTTAAGTGACTTGCCAAGGACGCAGAGTGAGAAAGTGATTAGATTATAGTTCAAAACCAGAAAGTCTGATTTGAGAATCTATGCTTTTTCCTTCTTTCTTTCTTTTTTTTCCATTGAAAAAGAATATTACAATATACTTCTTAGGAAAATTTTACCTAATGTACAGTATTTTTAAGGAATAATATTAAAAACTTGCCTTTCAAATACTATGTTGTTTTAAATAAAAAAATTAAACAGTAACATTGATTAGTGAGATATCTTTAATAGCTAAGCTACTCAATTTGATTTCAGATCCTATCAAACAGTAACAGATTCTAATATGGACTTTGAAAATGTTTTATTCACTCTTTCAAAACTCCCTTATTTCCAAAAGGATTAGAGAAGGTTTACAGTAAAGAGATAAAAATAATGGCTCCACTACATCAATGGTAGAGAAAAGTAAGGAATTTGGATGAGGATAACTCACGATAAAGTAAATCATTGTACATGAAAATCCGAAGATTCCCTAGAAAGCAAAGTACAAGGAAGGAAAACCACTGAGCATGTAAACAAGGGAGACCCACTACTCCTGGCTGCCCTATCCTTCATGAGCTAAGTGATGGATCTCATTCATCTTTTTGTGCAGCTCTCATCAGCGTGAGTTTGATGTTATGACCATGGCCATGAGAGATGTGCAGAATCCAACCTGATGGCATGTAGGGTCTATAAAACTTGCAGACTGCCAGACAGGGAAAATATGAAAAGAATACAAAATAGAGAATTCTGCTTACCCAAATCAGGCAATAAATTTAAAAGGGGCTATTAAAGGATGACATAAGTGTATGAAGGATCCAGTGGAATGGCATTAAAAGTGTTTTTAGAGCCAGACAAGAAAGCACTCAAAGGTATTAGGGGAGCCAAAGGTTTGCAATATTCAGCCAAGCATAAAGCCCTTAGTAACCATCTCCGTGTGGCTACGGAATTCTTTAGTAGAAGAAGTGAGGAGGTAAATAAGGTAAGAATAAGAGTAAGGCAGTGGCTATTTTGAACCCTCTGAAGTTCAGAGTCCGTGTTCTAATTTACAAAAAGGAGGGTTTGGCTGGTGGGGTTCTCAACAGTGTCAAATCTCATGTATTATGCAAACATCTCTAGTTAGATAGGCAACATATGCACACTTATTTCCTTTATTGGTCTTTCAATGCCATGAAGAGTTAGAATTCTATTGTTTTAAAGGGTGAAGTAAATTAAGCTTTAAAAACCCTCTTTGGTATTTTTTTTTTTGTACATGAATTTGTGTCCTTTATTCTTTTTTTTTAATTTAAATATTTTTTTTAAATTTACATTTTTTTAATTTTATTTTTTTAATAAATATATAATATATGTTTATCCCCAGGGGTACAGGTCTGTGAATTGCCAGGTTTACACACTTCATAGTATTCACCATAGCACATACCCTCCCCAATGTCCATAACCCCACCCCCCCTCCCAACCCCCCTCACCCCAGCAACCCTCAGTTTGTTTTGTGAGATTAAGAGTCACTTATGGTAAAAACCCTCTTTGTTAATTTTGTGAGTGACTTGTGCTTATCTTCTCTTTGGCATATGAATTGTTTGAAAACACTTAGAATACTAGACTTGCTAACTTGAAATTTAAAGTATGTTATTGGAAATTTGAATATAGACCTGAGAAATTATGTTAAAAAATTAAATACATTGGGATACCTGGGTAGCTCAGTCAGTTAAATGTCTGCCTTTGGCTCAGGTCCTGAACCCAGGGTCTGGGATTGAGCCTCATGTCTGGCTCCATGCTCAGCTGAGAGCCTGCTTTTCTCTCTCTCTCTGCCTCTCTCCCTGCTTGTGTGTGCTCTCTCTCTCTCTCTCTCTCTCTTTGTCAAATAAATAAAAAGAATCTTTAAAAAAATTAAGTAAACATTTATTAATTTTATAAAAAATAAAATTTGTAAAATACATATATATATGTTAGAGTAATAGAAATGGCTTATATATTTTTGAAAAGGATTTGTTTTGTAGTGGAGTAAATAGAAGTAAATAGAAATAATTGAAAGAGGTGATTAATCATTAGTTAAAGGCCTTGTTGAATGTTATTGTTTATTCATTAGATTTATAAAGTGTAAAAAATAGATTTATAAAGTATAAAAAATTTAGAGTTGGACTTAATGATTTAGAAAAACCATAGTCTTGAATTTAGATTTCTATTGAATTGGATATTAATTCTAAAAAATCCTTATTAGCTGTAAGGTCATGAAAATCCCATGACACGTGTACCTAGTATGTACTCTGTAACTGTTCATTAGTCAAAACGGGAAGGAGAATTGGAAGTGAGAAAATACATGTGCAGGCATGAGATTCTTCCAGGCAATAATTTATTTGGAAAGGAATAAAACACAGCCACTTTGGAAGAGTTGACAGTTGCCTAGAAAACTAAACTTACTCTTACTGTATGATCCTGCTATCATATTCCCTGATATTTACCAAAAGAGTTGAAAACTTGAGTCCACACAAAAATCTGCAAACAGACATTACAACAGCTTTCTTCATAATTACCCAAACTTGGAAGCAACCAAGCTGTCCTTCAGTGGAGACTGGAAAGATAAACTAGTACATCCAGACAATAGTGTTAAGAAGAAAAGAGCTATCCCTACCCCCAAACCCCTCACGTTGCATCTCCACTTCCTCATAATCAGGGAGATCATGATAGTTGTCTTTCTCCGACTGACTTATTTTGCTAAGCATGATACCCTCTAGTTCTATCCATGTCGTCGCAAATGGCAAGATTTCATTTTTTGATGGCTGCATAGTATTCCGTTGTATATATATACCACATCTCAAGCCATGAAAAGACACGGAGGACACCTAAGTGCATATTACTAAGTTGGAGAAGCAAATCTTAAAACACTACATACTGCACAATTCCATAACATATGGAAAAGACAAAACTCTTGAGATGCTAAAAAGATGTGTGGTTGCCAGAAGTTAGGGGTGGGGAGGAATGAATAGGCAAAATATAGAAGATTTTTCAGGTAGTGAAATACTCTGAGTGATACTGTTACCATGGATACATGCCATTATACATTTGTCCAAACCCACTGTATATGCAACAGTAAAAGTGAAGTGAGCCTTTGAGTCATTAGGGAGGGTCACTGTAGGTTTCTCATTTGTCACAGTCTACCAGTCTAGTGGAGGATGTCAATGGTGGGGGATGGCATGCATGTGTGGGGGCAGAGGGTATATCGGAAATCTCTATACTTACATCTCAATTTTGCTCTGAACTTAAAACTCCTCTACAAAGAGTCTTAAAAAAAAAGATTTCAACAATTTCTTACAAAAGAATTTTTCAGGCATACATTTATGTACGAAGAATTGTGCAACAGATATAAGGACAGAATCTTCAACAGCAATTTATAAAAGATGCTGGCACAATTTCCATATGTCGTTTTCTATGGTGGTCCTTAATATAACATAAGGTCTTATTGGTGAATTACTTTTGGGGAAAACTTGATAGTAAGACTTAATATTGAAATCTCTAGCCATCAATCAAACTGTGGGACTTCATTAATTGAGGAAATCAAGTTGACATTTTGTTAAAAAGTTGAAGGTACTGAAATATATTACTGCCTCATTTAAATACTATATATCTTTCATGAAAGCAGGATGTGGCTTTTATGTGGATAGTGTCAGATATTTTAGTCAAAGTTGTTTTGTATCTCTTCAAATTACCCAATAAGTGCTTGATTAAAACCCAATGTTTTTATGTTAATATATTGGAATAACCTGGAGGATTTTGAGAATAGCATTATTCAATTGTCTTTATTATTGTAAAATTGCCTTACTAAAGCTTGTATAAAAGTTTTTATTTTGAACAGATTTGGTCTGCCAAGAAAAGGAAGCTTAAAATTATCCCCTTAGGTAAATAAATTGCTTAACAAGTTGTGCTTAGATTTTTGGAATATTCCATCTGATGTTAAAGACAATCTTCCAGGGTCACCTGGGTGGCTCACTCCATTAAGCATCTGCCTTCGACTCAGATCATGATCTCAGGGTCCTGGGATCTAACCCGCCCCCTCTGCTCTACAGGGAGTTTGCTTCTCCCTCCTTCTGCCTGCTGCTCCTCCTACTTGTGCATGTTCTCTTTCTCTGTCAAATAAATAAATAAAATCTTTAAAAAAATAAAGACAACCTTCCAGAATTTATAATTTTTTTGTTTGTTTATTTTGGCATAGTTGGTGATAAGTTACTTTTATTTTTTCTGACAGTAAGTGAACAATGGGTTCTGTACTTTCCTTAAGACCATCATTAGGATATGGTATTGAAACTATGAAACCAATGTAGAAAAAAACTAATCTACTCTCTTCCCCCATCATCTTCTGCTACAGCATTCAGTGAAAATGTAGATACAGTAGAAACAGTGATAGTCTAGGAAAGGATAGAAAGAAATCTAGTCCCACTTGTCCTCATCCCCAATGAAATTTTGAAAGAAGAGAATACAGGGGTAATGTATCTTCTGCAGCTTCAAGCCTTAGGAAAGAAGAGTGTACTGAAGTGTGAGAAAAAACAAAGGAGGGGATTTTAGAAACCTGACATTACATCTGGTATTCTGGGAACAGACGACCTTCCAAACTGCTTTCTACTAACTAAGGAAGCCACACACACACACACACATACACACACACACAAACTCATTGGAATTTTATTGTTAAGTTAATAAGAGTTTTACTTCCTATATAATAAGGATGGAACAAGAATTCTTCTCTTGCTCTATAGGGTTTGGGAATGTTGAGCCTAAATGATGGTTGTTGTCAGAGGATATTGGTGAAGGAGGACAATGTTTTCTCAAAATTGTATCCTCAAATTTGGGGAACTTGTCTGTAGGCCACTGGCAGGGAATCATCCAGCAGTGAGGTCATAGGCCTAAGGAACATTTTTTAAAAAGATTTATTTATTTATTTCACAGAGAGAGAGATCACAAGTAGGCAGAGAGGCAGGGGGCGGGGATGGGGAGGGGAAGAGGGTCCTGCTGAGCAGAGAGCCCAATGCAGCCAATGTGGGAAATGATAGGGGATATGGAGAGAACTGTGCAATGTTGTCTCTATTGACAGACCAGCAACCATAAATAACAAGGGACAATGAATTATACTGGAGTTGTTACCAGCAGATTCCTGCATAATCTCTTGGGACAAGGCCAACCATCTCTCAGCTCAATGTTACCAGTCTAGGGAGCATTCTCAGCTGTCACCGCATGGCAAATACCAGCAGGATCCAAAGGGTGCCACATGGACCCAAGGAACACACCACTTTTCTGCAACAATAAGGTGCCATGAAACAATGTTATACAGTAAGAGGACACCTAATACTAGCATGAGAGACCGAGGGTTTTCTTTTGTTTTTGTTTTTTAAAGATTTATTTATTATTTTAGAGGGAGAGAGAGAGAGAAAATTCATGCATGTGAGTGGGGGAAGGGCAAAAAAGGGAGAGCGAGAGAGAATCCTCAAGCAGAGTCCCTGCTGAGCATGGAACCTGACTTGGGGCTCAATCCCAGCACCCTAAGATCATGATCTGTGTCGAAATCAAGAGTCAGACACTCAAATGACTGAGCCAACCAGGAGCCCCAAGACTGAGTGTTTTTATCCAAATTTTCCAAACAGAAATACCCAATGAGAGAGTGTCAATGTTTGGATTAATCTTAAATTATTTGTTGGACAAAATACAGGTTTATTTATCTCCTCTGCAACTCTGAAGAAAGGTCAAATGGATTTATAACAATTTTCTCTCCTTTTGAATGTAGTATGAGTAACAAGTTTACCCTGTCACATATAGGAAGACCATTTGGCATATTTAAGGATCTCTGTGAGTGTATCACTGTACCCAAAGCTGACAACAAATCTGTAGTCTAAATCAGAGAGGCAAGATACCTTGAGCTCACAGGTGAAATCCTAAGACAGAAAAGGGATGACAGAATGAGATACAAGACAGTCAACAAAGAAACAAAAGAAAGGTGGAGCCTTCAATAATTTTTATTAAGTTTCCTTATGACATTTAATGGAGGTGGACCTAGTTTCAGCAATGGCAATTTGAGTCTTATACACAGTGGCTGGAGATGTATCTGGAAAGTACATGCACTGGAGATGGGTGGACTCCAGAATCAAGCCTAAATAAGAACTTAGGGCTGGGAATGTGTACGTCAGGGAAAGTGTTGGAGGTCCGGGAAAGTTCCAGTGTCACCATGCTGTTCTCATGAGGACTGGTACACATTTCCCTCTCAAGCCTAGTGTCTGGGGCCACATACTATCAGTGATTTAGGGACTGGATCAAGGACGAAGGAGAGACTGGGGTGAATTCTTGGTTGTGAGGTACTAGCATGCACTTCTGGCTGCTTTTCATAGAGCCAAATGCTCACCCTTGGGTTTAAATGCACTCAGTGTCTGCCTGTGATCACATTTGAACTCTAAATGGGGATATGGCCAATGAGAAGGGAGCTGGGTCTCCAGAAGGACCTGCAGTCATTATTTGAGTTGTGAAATTCCACTTGGCCTGCAGGGTCGCCCATTAGATCAATTGGTAAACAGGTGAAAAACATTTTGGATAAAGACTTAGCTCTCAACTTTTTGGAAGGAGAAAACCTCCAGGATCAGAATCCATGCTCATTACAGGACTGCACTGATTTACCAAAGGTAGCATATAATTGTGAAATAATGTTTAAAAACATTCAATGCCAGAGTGTGTTTATCATTTGCATTTAGGTGCATTTTTCTTTGATTTTTTTTTTTTTTAGATTTTATTTATTTATTTATTTGACAGACAGAGATCACAAGTAAGCAGAGAGGCAGGCAGAGAGAGAGGGGAGGAGCAGGGCTGAGCAGAGAGCCCGATGTGGGGCTCGATCCCAGGACCCTGGGATTATGACCTGAGCCGAAGGCAGAGGCTTTAACCCACTGAGCCACCCAGGCGCCCCATATTTTTCCTTGTTTTAAAAAAAAATTGAGATAGCCATCCACCTCAGTAGGAGTTTTCATTGTTACAACAAGAATGTAGAGAGAATGAATGAGCTAATATTAATCATTAATCATTAATCAAATTAATTAATCATCAATCATTAATGATTAACTAATCATTAAACCACATTGGTTTGATTCAGAAAATAGAAATGTGTGTTTTTAGAACATAATTTCAATACTAACTACAGATGCTCTAGATCCCATGTGCCATGTCAAGAGGACAAGCACCTTCATTATTTAAAATTCTTTATCTGATTATTTCAATAGAGAAGAGGAAAGAGAAAAGCTGTGACATAGTCCTGTATTACACCATTCTGCACAGGAATTGGCTTTCCCAAAGGCCTGATTCCCAGCATTCTGACCCTGAAATTGTGCTGCGATAAGATTTCTGAATATGCATTAGAATTGATGCTTTCATCAAGATTACACTGCTGATCCTGGGGGACAGCCATTGGCTACATGTAAATCACTGAAGATGGATTGAAAATGTTTGGCAAATCTTAAATCACAAGCATTTTCTCAATTGAATGAACCATTGTAGCAATGATTAAACATAGAATAGTTCTCTCTAAAGTTGTTTTGTCCCTCAAAGATGGTAGTAGAATAGTATTATTATTCAATTTATTAAAAAGAAAGTTGGTATGGGGATTTGAAAGAAATAGCTGGTCTGTCATTTTTGGGAATTGGACGAACATACACAGAAGGAACTATACTGAGGCACTGAAAGACATACATAACTGTGCAATGATTGGGGTCATACACTACCCCAAATGGGATTTTAACAGTTTAGGTGGCAGATGTTAATGCTTTAGAATGTTTTATAAGTTTAGACTTTAAGTGGTGTGACTGTATTCTAGAAAGACAGTTTTCTAAGGTTTCTAAGGAATGGTATTAAAGTTTGGGGAAAAAATCTTATGCATATATCCCAGAAATTGATATATTTCAAATCTCAGTTACTTAGCCTCACCATGGTTTTCAATCTTGAATATAATGTAGCCAATAAATTTTAACAAAGAGCTTATAATAATATGGAAATCTTAACTTATAATGTTAAGTGAACAAAACCTCCAGGACCATTCCTTGTGTATTATTACCACAGGTGTGCGAGAAGACAGACAAAAGAAACTTTACAGGAACTAAAAAAAAACAGAACACAACTACAGCAACGTGGCTTTACCTTTGGGACATAAAAATATTCTTGGTTTGATTTTCAGTTTTCCACATGTTCCAAATTTTCTATAAATTTAAAATTTAATAATTAATAAGTGGCCTCATGTATTGAAATTATAAATGTCTGGTTTGAGAAGCAAGCATATTAGAACATTTTTTTTTTTAATTCCCAATGTTCCTGATGGCCAAAACAATATCTAATGGCTAAGAATCTTTTGGAGCAAATCGTTGACATTCTTCAATAATCTCTGAATCTACAACCACATCTCACCCTTCACATCTGTCTGTCCTTTGTGGTAGATCTTTATGCCTCAAAAATAAATATGTTTTTTCTCCTACGCATTAAAAACCTTCACTTCAAGAGTGTTCGTCTCTGTTGTCTTGATGATAAAGTCTACTTAACTTATGCTGTTATAACTGAAACAATAAATGCATTATTATCTTAGGTGTGTTCTTACATTAAAACATTGTCAGGCAAAACCAATTTTGAGTGTGCCATTTTTCTTTCATTCCTAATCTTTTTTTTTTTTTTTAACTGTATGTATAGATGTTGGGTGTGTCAACTGAGCTGTCGAGTGTACTTCATGTATTGGGATGAAATTCTGAGACCTTTGAAGCCTCCTTACCCTTCTCCCAGGAAGCTGTCTTAGAGACCTGCGAATCCATTGAAAGTGACATTCATTGATATAGTTGAACAGATAACACAGGAATTTCTAAGTATTTTTAAAATGCATGCTATTGAAAATAGTCCTGCCAAGGTTTAAAAGCAAAAGATGAATATGCTAAAAGAAAGAAAACAAAAGGTCATTATATTCTAAATAGTAGAAACTTGAAAGCCTCAGTTCTTGAAATTTCTATTGATGTAAGAGAATGAAAGAAATGTATGTCCGTGATGTGGGAGGTGAAGGGCTGATGAGGAAAGAGAAGGTATGACCAGATCACTGTTTTTAAGGATTCCTGAGAAGGGATTGGAAGCCAAGTACGAAAGTGGAAAATGCTAGCAATCCTCAGATCCAAGAACTGAGAAAGTTTGTGCCCCACTTCCTTCCTGGAACCTGGGATGAACAGCCAAATAGGCCTACTGTACAATGATGTGGGAATATCAAATTATAAATGGAAACATAGTTTATCTGCTCATGAGAGAGCCTAAGAAAGTATCCTTCTTCCTATGACTCTGAGTTTTCTTTTGGTTTTCTATGCCTACTACTCTGTGCCCAATTAGTACACATGGAAACAGTCTGCAAATTTAGGAGCCTGGCAATCAATACTGATCAATCAAAGATGATGGTAGATCTCAGACACCAACAGAATCTTAGAAAAAAAAAAAAAAAAAAAAGAAAAGAAAAGAAAGAAAGAAAGGAAAAGAAAAAAAGATAGAAGGACCCAGATCTGGTATCATTTGGAAATTTTTCATCTCAGCAGATACCGGGGGAGAATTGTGAAGGATGAGGTACCTTCCCCAATGCTGTGATGGCATGTAAGTCCATCCTCTTTCACATTACCAAAATTGAGATGGCATCTTGGTGACAAGCGACAGGAGAGAGGAATCCTTGAATTAGACTAGGTTTAAATCAGAATGATAAAATACTGAATTCATCTGCATTTACTTGGAAGTATCTAGATTACTCATTCTGTTATTAATGAGAATTGGGGGTTCAAGATTATTTCATGTAGTAATTCAACACAAAAACAGAGGTTTTTGATGACCTGTGAATCAATGATTTGTCTAGACACTGGGATGTTGTAGCGAAAAAGAGACAAAGTCAAAACCAGGGCTCGTGGAGCTTTAGTTCTAGAGTGGGAGGAGAAACATTGAAAATATACAAATAAAAATAGAACAAGTCAGGTAGTACATGCTATGAGGAGTAATGAATCAGAATAAGGGAGAAATAGCTTGGTGGGTGTTCTTTTAGACAGACTAAGCAAGGAAGGCTTTCTGTGGAGGTGGTCTTTCAGCAGAGACGAAAAGGAAGTGAGGGGGAACACTTTGTGGTGTTCCAAGGGAAGAACATTCCAGGTAAGAATAATAAGTGAATAGGTTTGAATAAAGAGTTACATATTTTTTCTGACTTGACAATCATAGAGCCTACATACAGTTTTTTTTTTTTTAAGATTTTATTTATTACTTGACAGAGAGATCACAAGTAGGCAGAGAGAGAGAGAAGGAAGCAGGCTCCCCACTGAGCAGAAAGCCCAATGCGGGGCTCGATCCCAGGACACTGAGATCACGACCCGAGCCAAAGGCAGAGACTTAACCCACTGAGCCACCCGGGCGCCCCTAATGTAACTTTCTTAATAAGGATGATACTGAATTAAGTTTTGTTACATAATGAAAAACACAGGATTTTAGGAGTTTGGTTACCTAAAGAATTTTGCTTAACAATTTATAGGTTAATTGGTAAACAACAACATCAACAAAACTCATGTCTCCTGAATTAGGTGTAGATAAGACAACCAGAAAGATTGGGGAGAAATTTAAAAACCTATACTCATATTGCTTTAAAGATATCTTAAGTTCTTATCCCAATATAAAGAAAATAAAACTAGAAATTGCTGGTTATTCAGTCAGAAACTTGTACCCAAATAAAACCTTGGCATAGCAACAGAAGATTTTTAATGAATTACTTTGATGTTTAAAGAAAAAGTATTAAAAACATATGCACATTGTATCTTTTTTGTGTTTTCATTACCAGATAATTTTTTTTTTAACCAATTGGCACAAATAGTGGTTCTATATATTGAGAACCTAACTTAAACAGGGAAGAATATAGGGTTTTAAATTATATATATGTTACTTATCATATATTATGTTATTTAATAATATAAATATTATTTATATATTTAATGAGATATGTATAAATAAAGAGTAAAATATGATTTTTCTCTACTTAGCCATTCAGCTCCAATGTAAATTTCCTCTGTAAATTCATTTTGGTGAATGAAGTTACTAGAGATAAGAACTCATGACAAAATATTATACACTATTTTAAAAAATTTTCAAATGAAGTCTTTCAAACACAAGAAGAGAGAAGACGAAAACAACAAGGAAAAGAGAGTGAGTGATATCCCAAATCTGTGGAAATGCTAGAGTTAAAACTTTAAATTCCTGAATTCTTTCTGAGACTGGCTATTATGTGTATGTACGTGGGAGTAAGACAGACTTGTAAATATGAACAACACATTGTACAGTCTACAGACTTTTCAATTAAGCTTACATCTTAGGGGAAAAAAAGGTTTTATTTATTTTTTATTTTTTGAAAAAAATGGTTTTAATACAAAAAAGAGTGAGATCAGCATTCTCAAAGCTAATTATATAGGAGTGAAGAATTACATTGGGTCAGACACAAACTATCAGGCCTACATTTCTTACCCACAAGAAACTTCATGGGACATGCTACAGAAGTCCTGGCTATCCTGTCTGAAATCAGTTTTCAGACTTAATATATTCTAGTATATTTCAGAAGTTATTCAAGACTTTGTTATTCAAAAGTCTATTCAAACCAATTTCACTCCTCCTTCACATTTTTTATCAGTAGCAACCTTACATGAGAGTAAGATTCTTTTCCAAACCACCTTTTATATTGCTTATTTTATTTTTAATTTTTTTATTTTAAAATATTTTACTTATTTATTTGACAAAGAGAGAGAGAGAGAGTGAGAGAGCACAAGCAGGGAGAGTGGCAGAGGGAGAGGGAGAAGCAAGCTCTCACTGAGCAGGGAACCCTACTTGGCTCAAGCCCAGGACCCTGAGATCATGACCTGAGTTGAAGACAAATGCTTAACTGACTGAGCCAATCAGAAGCCCCTATAGTTGCTTATTTTAATATCTTATTTAACTAAAGGAGCATTTCAAAATTTATGCAACACATCTAGATTTATATTCACTATTTTTGCTTCTACAGATTTTTATCTTATTTTCCTGAACTTTACTTTTAAAGCTGTTAAAAAAAAAAAAACTATCATTAAATCTCTTTTTCTAGGGGCACCTGGGAGGCTCAGTTTGTTAAGTGTCTGCCTTTGTCTCAGGTCATGATCTCAGGGTCCTGGGATCGAGTCCCACATCAGACTCCCTGCTCAACGGCGAGTCTGCCTCTGCTTCTCCCCCACCTCATGCTCTCTTGCACTCTCACTCTCTTTTTCTCTCTCTCAAACAAAAATAAATAAATAAAATCTTTAAAAAAAAATCTTTTTTTTAATATTAATCTCTACCATCCTTTGTGTTTCATTTCCCTTCTTGTAGTTTAGTTTAATTGTGTGTGTGTGTGTATGTGTGTGTGTGTGTATTCATAGTAGGAAACCACCCTCCACCCCAATCATACACAGAGCAGGCTGGAATGCTAAACAAATAGAGGAGAGTTGACCTATAGAAATATACAAATCCAAGGTAGACTGCACATAAATAAGCAATAAACAATCCCCCTGAGATTTTTGGAATTGTTTGTTACCTAGCATGGTCTAATATCTGATACAGACATATTCCTGTTGAAGATAGATAATAATATGCCAAATGAAAAAATAAATAGCTTAAACTGTACATAATAATCACCTTATCAGTCTAAGAACCACGAGTAAATTAGTCACACCAAGTGCAATTCAGAATATTATTGAGAGCTGAGATAAAAAGATATACTTGCAAAAATCACAGCCTTTGGAGCAAGTTAAATTCTGTCAGCTTCCTTTTCCTTGTGTGCATAATGAAGATGTGTCTTATAAACTCAGTGCAAGAATTGATATGGGTTATCATAGCATTTACTATGTAAGAAATCAATTAATGTTATTCAAAAAAATGTACCAGCTCACAAACCAAATAAATATCTTAGAAATCCTTCAGTTTTTTTTTTAATGGAAAGACATTCTCGAGTGGAAAAGAAAACAATTATACCATATATGAAGTTCTTGAAATCTAGTAAAATAAAGTTCAATCTAAAGAAAGAGATTGCTGTTAAGAAAATAGTTTTTTTTTTCTTTTAACTTCAGAGTTCCACGGTATATAATATTGTAAGCAAGGAATGTACAATATGCTTGGTAACTGAATGTGTTACGCTTCAAAATATATCCAACCTAACATTAGAAGCAAACTCAACAGCAGCTGGACCATTTTAAAGACTAATCTACTAGAACTTTTCAGATACATCTTTTGAAACTCCCTATAATTATGGCTCTTTGTAACATGTCATTTTTCTGTTTTATTAGGAACACAACAGTATAGTTAAATCACATATAATTTTTTTCTCTGAAACTGTTTTTAAAGCATGTTACTGTAAATGAATGCAAAACAGAAAAAAAAAGATACAACCATTTCCTAAAATAGAATATTCAAGTGTAATTGTCTTTGTATATCAGAAGCTAAACATGTTCTTTTTAACATATTTTATTTTCCCTTCTTAACTTTCAAAAAATCTTGTATATATTCAAACTAGCTAAATTTTATTCTATATGCATTCATCATTAGAAGAGTAATGTGATATATATGTAAATTTATTTATATAAATTTATGGTACTTATTCTGAAAATACAATCCGAATTTTATAATATTTCAAAATCATTTACCCTTGGATAATTAATGTTTAGTGGTGAAAATCTAAAATGAAAAAGTTCATCTCCAAAACAAAATTTATTGATTGGCCAATTTGTAGTTGATCTCTAATGGGAAAACACACAGGGTTAGGGACTTTTTGAGGGGACATTTGATTTTTATACAAGGTTATCTTTAAATAGGTGAAAATATACTGGTTAAAATAATCTAAGTAATGAAATGAACAATATGAAGATTTCATTCTGTCTTATTTTGTTTATATTTGATGAAATGTATTGATATTCAAAAAACCTGAAAAATATTCTGAACACAGTCATTGTATTAGTTTCTGTTGCTGCTATAACAAGGGACCATAAATCTAATGGCTTAAAACAACACACGTATGATCTCACAGTTCCAGAGGTCAGAAACCAAAAATAAGTCTCATAAGGGGTTCCTGGGTGGCTCAGTCAGCTAAGTTTCTGACTCTTAATTTCAGCTCAGGTCATGATCTCAGAATTGTGAGAGTGAACACATTCTCTCTCAGTCTCTTTCCAAAAAAAAAAAAAAAAAAAGCCTCATGAGCTAACACCAGGGTGTTAAAAGAGGTTTATTATTCTGGAGGCTCTAGAACAGAATTATTTCCTTGCTGTTTAGGTTTTACTGGCTGCCTGATTCCTTGGCTTTTGACTTTATCTTCCATCTTCAAGGCCAGCAACACAGAATCAAACTTTCTCTCTAACTTTCTTTCTTACTTTGCTTCCATTATCACATGATCTTCTGTGATTCTAATTCTACAGCCTCCCTCTTTTAGGTCTCCTTGTGAGTACATTGGGCCCATCTGGATGGTCCAGAATAATCCTCCCATCTCAAGATCTTTTATGTAACAACATCTGCAAAGTCCCTTTTCCACATAGGGTAACATGTTCACAGGCTTTTAAAGATTGGGGGATGGAAAACTTTCAGAGGCATTATTCAGTCTACCACAGCTATGCTTAATCTTTCTGAAATACCTAGATATGTGAAGAGGTAGGGCTTTTATCAATGCCATATGATTGCATTTTAAAACTCAAAAACTCAAAATAAATATGATTGAAATTTTAAAACTATTCTCAAAAATATATCAAAAACTCCAAATGGGAGCGTGATATTTTTTTAACTTAATAATCAGGAGGCCTGTAATTTTTCCATTTCTTTCTGAGAGAAACTCCTCACTTGATTTGTGGGAGTGATCCCTTCCTATTCCCCTCAGCCTCAGAGCTGTCATAGGCAACTCACTCAAACATAATCAATCCATTAGGAGACCTGCAGCTTATATGCTAACCTTGCAAAAGTTCTCTATCCAAATTTAGATAGTCTAGAATAATATTATTCTTGCCCTTTAGAATCTGCATGGTCAAATACAAAGCAAATTAGGCAGCATGTAATGACAAGTGAAATTAAAATGGAGATAAGGTGGTCAGAAAAAAAAATGCAGTATAGTCAATTAAATTTGAATTTCAGATAAATAATTCCATTTCCTAGTATTGTATGTCCTGAATATTGCATGAAACATTCTTTAACTAGAAATCATATGTTGCTTGCCTGAAATTTAAATTTAATTAGGTGCCCTATAAATTTATTTGCTAAACTGGCAATCTTACAGAAAGAGAATAACGGGTCCTAAGTGGTCATGAACTAGCTGAAGTTATAAGGAGACTGACAATTTTGAGGAAGCAAAAGTTGTGAGATATAGTTTGAAGGTAAGCAATGGTCCTTAATTTTTCCATATTAAATAAACAGGAAGGTGAATTGTAAAATACAGAAAAACAAGAGATTTTACAAATCTTTCAGAAGTGACAACCACTACAATAACACTGGACAAATGACGTCATAGACAGGTCACAGAAATAGCCCATAACCATATGAAAAATATGTTCAGTTACCTTAGTCATTGAAGAAATGTAAGCACAATGAGACTTTTTAACCAGATTTTATAAACAAAGAGAGAAAAGATCAGCAGTGCTCAAAGTGGGGAAATTGGGACCTTCACACACTTTTTTGGGAAAGTCTCAATTGGTATAATAATTTTTGGAGAAGTGTGTGATGATACACACCTAAACATATGCATGAGTCATTAAAATATGGGATGGTAATGTCAGGTAATCTTTCACTTTCCTTAGGTCAATGATTGAAGGGTTTAAACCCTTGAGTCAAGTTCCTTTGTAGGATGATGTCTCACCAGCCATTAAGGAGATGAAATCAAAGACGTGTCTCCATGTGGAATCTCTATACAGAAAAGGTATTTCTTTTTGCATGTCTCAAGTCCATCCTTTTCTTTCCATTTTTAACTTGTATTTTTTCTAATCTAAGCTCCCATCATCTAGGTTCGAACCAGCTTCCCTAGAACCACTTTTGCCTCATCTTTTCCAAAGTGCGACTTTGCTCCTGAAATGGTCACCTCTTTCCCATCCCCTCCCCTCCATGTGCTCTTGCTGAGAACCTTTCATTGGTTCCTCTTGCTTTGAGGATGAAGACCAGAGATGAAAGAGCAAATCCTTGACATGACTTACTGACCACCGGCTCCGGCGTCCCGCACCACATTTGCTGCCCTGCTCGTGTTCAATGACCCAAACCTCCCTCAGTTCCTGGAGCTCAGCAGGCCGTCTTCCTGGCAGGGTTTCAGACCTGACCTCTCTTTGACTGGTAATTATTACTCACTGATCACATTCTCACTCTGCCTGGCTTACTCAGGATATCCTTTTCTGAGCTCTATGACTAGGTAAAATCCCCAATTACATGAGCATTTGTGGCACTGTGGTGTACTTCTCCTCCTGCGCTCAAACCAGCCTGTAACGTTAGGTCTTGTGTGGTTATTTGATTCATGTCTCTCTCACCCACTAAAGGGTAACAGAAAGAGGACAGGAATCACGTCTGGTTTTCTCTCTGTGATGGTAAGTTATCTCAAAAAAGCTTGCAGGATGAGTGAAGAAAACATTTATCTGTGAAGGGCTGGGTAAGCAATACAAATGAGCACGAGGGAGTTTCCATCTCAAGTTTCTGATAAAGGCTGAAGTCTCCCCAAAGTACCAGTGACCAGAGGAGGGAGATATTAAGTATCAGGCTAGTATTACCTTTTATTAACCCTAAACTGTTCACTGTTTTAATGATCCCAAGGATCTCTCTAAGCCATTTTTACTGTGGTTCCTTATAATGGTTAAAGCTACCTTTTTTTTCAGATGAGTGAATTGCATCAAATAAGGGAGAAGACAAAGTGAGCCTCTCGGTGGCAGATTGGGAAAGATAGTCGTTTCAGAATCTGTGTTAACTGTGGTCTCAAAGCGTTTACAGATTCAGCATAAATTAGCTACCTTAACCAGACGTGGATTTTACTTGAATCGGGAACTGGAGCAACAAAGTCTAATAGTTTGATAAAATAAATGGGAAAAAAATTAAAGGAAAAAGTGCTTTTGTAAGTATAGTTCTTAGTCATCTTTCTTGCTTCTCCTTCTAACTCTCTCTGAATATAAGAGTGAAGTAGCCACTGTGTATTTCTCTCACTGTATTCCTAGGGCAGGCAATGACTAATTCACTAAGGTTGAGTCAACTCCAGAAATTTTAGTTTGAGGCTTTCATATTTTATTCTATAGATAAGATATTTTGAAATTAAAAAATAGAGCTAGGAAAAGATCTCATGTTGTACTTTGCTGAGTATAACAATTAAGCATCAAATTTGGGTAAGAGTTGGGAGTTCTCACCATTTACTCAATGTACTGAATGTGCTTTGGTGTTTGGTACCTACTGCCAGAGTATTGCTTCTAGACAGGCTAATCTGTACTACTAGAATGACACCCTGTGGCTGGACATATCAATAGCAGAATGCTCGCTTGTCATTCTCTTCTTTTTCTTTTTGAAAAATTAGTCATTATACAATGCAGTTCATGTACAATCAACAGACAAAATCACTTTGCAGCTTGAAATAGATTGAATAATGTCAGCAAGAATCAAGAAAGTATTTAAGAATTTAGATCTTAATTTTTGTAGATTATGACACATAGCCCCAATTTGCTCATCAAGAAGGTAGAAATATTTCTCTTAAAAATGGTCATCACAATTCATTGTGTTACAACTCAAGTGTACGTTCATCTCTGCCATCTCACTGGAGACTCACAACAGTGGTGGGTCATGTTCGGTAGCTGTGTTAGTATCTCCATCTTACAATTTTAGAACCCTTCCGTTTCTAAGGGTTAAAAGAGTTTTTCAAGTCATCTGGCTAGTAATAAGCTCCGCATTGAGGTCTTTTGGATTTAAAATGTATTACTTTTCTCAGGGAACCCTGCTGATATGAAATCAACTAGTAATTACACATTCCAGCTTTGAAGATTTGATCATTTGTAGTATCTCTTCTGTTTCAAACAGAACAAAACGTTCTGCTGCCTGAGATGCGATATTGGATTACTAGCATTTTCCAGTCTTTTCTCCCTTTCCTATCTGTCTGCATAAATCTTCCTGGCCTTTAAGGCTGGTCAAACACCTACCTGCCCTGTGCCTTCATTCGTTGTAAACTCTTGTGAACCTCTGACCTTCTGAACATTTATTGAATTACTCTCTGTGAATCTTATTTGTCACTGAGTCACTGTGATGTCAAGAAATATCATGTTTTTCTTGAACACACTTAAATATTTCCGGTCATTTAAATTTCCACCTGTTCATCTTCTAAGTGAATACCTTGAGAATGAGACCATATAGCTTGCTGTTCCTAGTCTCTACAGGACTCAAAACTGTGTGAGAAGATGTGCTCTGTTAATCTGACCCTAACTTATTCAGAAGGGAGAACTGAAATAATTACAACCTGGCTGTTTACCTGTGCTTTCATATTTAACATGTATGTGTTTAAGATACAGCTTGTTTTTTGATTCTGAATATATAATTTCCTTATAATTTAAATGTATATTTACATTTCAGTATGATAACAAAGCAGGGTAAAATTTTTGTTTGTTTCTAGCCTGATATGAGTATATTCAATGTATTTTACACTCATTTCATGCATGTTACCGAAAGAATACACATGGACTTTAATGCGTTTTAATGTATAAAACTAGAAAGAGGAAAATACCCTCTGTTAGAAATCCTTCTTTACTGTTCCACGTTTTCCATCACTGCATCCTTTTAAATTTGAATGTAAGAAAACGCACATTTCCTTTTATTTCTCATGGATCCTGAGTGCTTACCTCAGGTCCGCTCAAGGAGCCTCTTAAAAAGTTAAGTCTATATGGCTTCCACTGCCCTGCTGTGCTAGGATCTGCTACTGCTGGGGAGCAGTGTGGAGGATGAGGACTGGATGGAAGTGAGACAGTGGGAGGAACAGAGGAGATCAAAGCGGTGAGGGAGTGGTAATGCCTTTCAAACTTCAAACTGTAAGCAAGCTCTGTCTTCTTAATTATCTTGAGATCCTTGTGCATTCAAAGCTAGAACTTCACCCTTTCTCCTCTAAAGCAAACGTTTTAATCCAATCACTGGGTTATATTATCCAGATGTTAGAGACCTTGAAAACTTATTCATGCATTTGCTTTAAAACTTAAACAATTCCCTCAAATTGTACTTCGAATGCCAACTGAGTGCCAACCTAAAGGGCTTCAGTAACCAGTCAACCTTCCTAGTTGATTAAATGTTTAATTTTTATAAGTGACACACCTTGTCCACAGTACCGAGAAGGCTTTTGAAAAAATGATTAAAATACCACCACCAACAAAAAGATCATTGTAAAGAAAGAAGGTAATAGCCTACGTAAGTTATGTAGCTGCCCAATTAGCCATCATATTGTCATTAAATATTTTTTTTTCTCATTATAGTTTACAAAGTGAAAAATGGAACAGGTGGTCCATATAGAAACGGAAAAATACACTCAGCCACATTAAATGATTCAGACTTCAGGGTTTCAATCTGCACATTGAGGTCTTCAGTGACAGCTGAATTTTACACGAAATAACCTAACAGCCAAAATAGTCTCATAAGCAATTCTGAATTAAGAGCCTAGCAGCAGAAAGCATGGCCTCTTGAAATCTTTAGTTGAAAACAGAAGGCTGCCAAGAGATGAGCCGAACTATGAGACTAGGTGTATGCACATGACTAATTCTCGCCAAGTAGAGGAGCCAAACCAAAGATAGCACTGTTAGGCAGAAAAGAAGATTTTAAACTTGGTCATGGCAGCTGCTGACAACCACCGGAGTTCACTTTGGTTTGGAATTTCACTTTGGAATGACGAAGTTTAAATTGCCAACTACCCTTGATCATGCTTCTACTAATTATATAAATCCCAGTTGTGGCCCAGTTGCTGTAGAGATGAAAGCCATACAAAATAAGGTAAAATAAGGTATGAAATATGTTTCCTAACCATGGAGAAAATAATCTTATCAACTACAAGATTTAATTCACTGTAGCCTCATCATCTATAACGTATGATGACATCCTGGCTCAGCTGCCAGCTACTGATAATTATTTGGACTTGACCAGCTAATGATAATTATTTGGACTTGATTGAGGTTAACTGCTTTTGCTGAAGGTTTCAGAATTCTCTAATTTCAGCTGTCTCCATGATTCAGGGCTCTAAATACTTATTCGAAAAGACAGGATGTGCTAAGTATGACTCTAGAAAAACTCAAGGTGTTTTATTGGATAGAATCATTCTTTCCAGTATATCGACATATGGGAATCCCTTAAATTTATATTTGAAGTACTTCCTCTAATTTGTTCCCAGTGTATATATCTGTGCTTATGTAAAGTCAATAGATTTCTGGTATTTTTGAAACTCTATTATCAGTTACAGAATGTAATATAACAGCTTCCCCTGCATTTTGATGGGTAGCCCAGATAAGATGACATTATTATTATTAAAAAAAAAACCCTATCACAAAGTTTTATTATAACTTTTACATGTCTGAGATATAACATATATAACACATTTCTGATTTCGGAAATTCAGAAATTTTTGAATTCATAAATTCAGTACAGATCGCTATAATTCTTTTTATCACCACAACACGTCATACTCTATGAATTCAGAGACTAGCAAACAAGCAAACAAAGCTAAAAGTAAAAACCTACTTACTGAGAACTTTCTCATTACATAGAAAAGAGAGCAAATTTTTAAAGTGTGTTAGTTGCTTTGAGTATAAAATATATATTTATATATGTATTAGATCACATATTAAAAATTACAGGTGTTTTGATTTTATGACAGGTTAATCTTATGCATAGTCTTATTGAAGAAATCTTAAAGAATGAATTAATTTAACTACACCTTTTCAGTTAAAACCAAAACTTCAAAACAAATCATAAATTTATCCATTTCCATAGTCCATAGACTTGTCTTTTAAAAATTTTTCAAAAATCTCAAAATGATTTAAAAAAAATGTTTGGCTTCAATACAATCAAGCATATAAAACAAACCCACACCCATAAAGATAGACCACTCACATTACCGTAAACATGAAGTATTTTTTATGTCACAAAAAATATTTTTGTTTCACAAAGTAGACTAACCTATTTTCTTTCTTTGAAAATAACATGGCTTCATTTAAAAACACTTGAAGGAAACAATTATTTTCCTAAGATGCTGAATTCCTTTAACTGATTAATATTCCTGTTCTCTATTGTTAAGTGAGCATGCCTTGTGACATATTTGTTATATAGAGAGGCTGAAGATGACCCCTGATGTATCTTTGTTCTGTGTTGCTTACTTCTTCACAGCAGGCTGGGAGCCATTAGCTCGAAGCTCCCTGGTGTCAATTTTACACATCCAATTGGTTTAAATATAGTCCAAATACAGAGAATTTAAGCTATTTAAAGCCTGTCTTTTCTACCGCACAAAAATATGTCCAATATCCACTAGTCATAGAGAAGGTAAACCTGAGCTATAAAAGACCGCAAGCCTCATTGCCTTTGGAGCTCTCTGACCCACAGATGCCACAACTTATTGTTGAGGGCATCATCTAGATATGTACGCCCCTTTCTGATTTCCTTCTTCCTCATGAATCTATTGCCCTCTTCTTTTCCGTCTTTCTATATTTATCTTTTTGGTTTTAATTAAAGTATAGTTGACATTTAATACTTTAGTTTCAAGTGTAAACAATGACTGGATAGTTACATACATTATAAAATACTCACCAAGCTAAGTGCAGTCACCATCTCTCAGCATATGAAGTTATTATTATTATATTATTATTATTATTGATTATATTCTCTATACTGTACTCTTCATCCCAGTGTCTTATTTATTTTACAATAGAAACTTTATATCTCTTAATCCTCTTTACCTCTTTCCCCCACCTACCTCCCCTCTGGCAACCACCATTTTGTACTCTATGAGTCTGTTTTTTATTTTGTTGTTTGTTTATTTCTTTTGTTTTTTAGGCTCTACATATAAGTGTAATCATATGGCATTTATCTTTCTATATCTGACTTATTCCACTTAACATAATACCTTCTAGGTGTATCCATTTTGTTGTCAATGGCAGGTTTTCATTGTTTAGGGCTGATTAATATTTTGTTATATTTATATATATAAAAGAATATGCTATATATATGAATAGAATGTATATATTTTACTATATTTATATTATATTATATTAATATTATATTCTATATATAGGAATGTGCTGTGTGTGTGTGTGTGTGTGTGTATGCCACATCTTCTTTATCCATTCCTTTATCAATGAACACTTAGGTTGTTTCTACATCTTGACTATAATAAAAAAATGCTGCAATAAAAATAGGGGCACGAATATTTTTTTGAAGTAGTATTTTCATTTTCTTCAGATAAATACCTAGAAATTGAATTGTTGGGTCATATGATATTTCTATTTTTAATTATTTGAGGAATTTTCATATTATTTTCCATAGGGGCTTTACTAGTTTACATTTCAACAGTACACAAGAATTTCCTTTCTTCCATACCCTTGCCAACACTTGTTATTTCTTTTTTTTATTCTAGCCATTCTGACAGGTATAAGGTGATATCTCATTGTGGCTTTGATTTGCATTTCCTTGATGATTAGTGATGTTGAGTATATTTAAATGTATTTGTTGCCCATCTGTATGTCTTTGGAAAAATGTCTATTCATGTCTTCTGCCCATTTTTAATAGAATTATTCATTTTTCTGGTGCAAAATTATATAAGTTCTTTACATATTCTGATTATTAACTTTTTTATTGGATATTACAATTGCAACTGCCTTCTCCCAATGAGTAGGTTGCCTTTTCATTTTATTAATGGTTTTCTTCATGTGCAAACGTTTTTCAGTCTGAAGTAGTCCCAGTAGTTTATTTTGTTTTAGTTTCCTTTGCCTGGTGAGACATATCTGATAAATATTGTCTTGTTTTTCCAACACCATTTATTTAAATTGAAGTTAATGTTCATTGTCTATTCTGAAAATCTCAGGGCGTTATGAATCTACTCTACTTGTGCTCTATCTATGGAACAACAAAGCCTGGAAGACAGTACCTCTGCTTACAATAGGGTTTACTGAATTTTAAGCCCACTGTTGCAACCTACTGCTCAGAAGAAAAAATTCCATTTAAAATATAACTGTTCATTGACAATGCGCTGGTCTCCCAAGAGCTCTGATGAAGATGGGCAATGATGTGAATGTTGTTTTCATGCCTGCTAACACAACTCCCATCATGTAGTCCATGGGTTAAGGAGTAATTCTGAGTTTCAAGTCTTATTATTAAAGAAATACATTTTTAATGCTGTAGCTGTCATAGGTAGTGATCCCTTTGATGAATCTGGGCAAAGTAAATTGAAAAGCTCCTGTAAATGATTCACCATTAGATGCCATGAAAAACATTTGTGACTCATGAGAAGAGGTGAAATATCAAAATTAGCAGAAATTTGGAAGAAGTTGAACTTAACCCCCATGGATGACCTTGAGGGGCTCAAGACTTCGGTGGAAGAATTAACTGCACATATGTTGGAAATAGCAAGAGAACCAGAATTAGAAGTGGAGCCCAAAAAGGGAACTGAATGGCAGTAATCTCATGATCAAATTTTAATGGATGAGGAGTTGCTTTTCATGGATGAACAAAGAGAGTCATTTCTTGGGCTGCAATCTACTCCTGGTGAAGATTGCTGAAATGATAACGAAGGATTTAGAATTTTACATAAACTTAGTTGATAAAGCAGAGACATGGTTGGAGAGGATTGACTTCAATTTTGAAGGACATTCTCCTGTGAGTTAATTGCCCTCAAACAGCACCTCATGCCACAGAGAAATCATGCGTAGAAGGAAGAGTCAATAGATATGGCAAAATTCACTGTTTCATTTTAAAAAATTGCCACAGCCACCCCGACCTTCATTAACTACCACCTATCAACATTGAGGTAGGACTTTCCACAAGCAAAAAATTACAACTCACAGAATGCTGAGATAATGGTTAGCATTTTTTAAGAATAAAGTAATTTTTAGATATAAAGTGTTTTTTTAGACATAATGCTATTGCACCCCTAGTAGACTACAGCATAGTGTAAACATACCATTTATATGCACTGGGAAACTAAAAATCTCATATGACCCCTCACTTTATTCTGGTGGTCTGGAAACAAACCCACAATATCTCTGAGGTATTCCTGGATGCTAATATATGCCTTTTTTCTCCATGGGTCTCGGGAATTTTTCCCTAACCAGCATTTCCCCACAGTTTTGAAGAGAAAGGCAAACATTTATTTTTCTCTGAATAATTCTTCCCCATTGGCTTTCATTAATAGTGCAGGAAATGTTATGTACTTGAATGACAGCTGAAATAAAAAATTCACATGAGTTATTTTGTTTTTTTATTATATCTTAAGTATTTCATATAGAATTTCAGTGTTTGTTCCAAAATGCAAGTTTAAAACTTTTTTTTTAATTGTGGTAAAAAAATAACATAAAACTGACCATCTTAGTAATTTTTAAGATTACAGTACAATAGTGTTAACTATATGCACATTGATATGTAGTCTATCTCTAGATTTTTTTCATCTTTCAAAACAAACTCTACACCCACTAAACAAAAATCCCTCTTTTTCCTCCTCCCCTGCCCCTGGCAACCATCATTGTACTTTCTCTAAGAGTTTGACTACCTTAGATACATAAATGGAATCATGCAGTATTTGCTTAGCAACATATCCTCATTTCATGAATGTTTCACGAAACATTCATGTTTCAGTACATGACAGAATTTCTTTCTTTCTTTAAAAGATGAACAATATAATATAATATAATATACATATATAATATATACATATAATATATAATATATAATATATAATATATAATATATACAATATATAATATAATACAATATAATATTTCACTATATATGTAATATGTAATAGATGTACATATTATATAATTATATGTATAACATATATACATATACATTAATATATACACACTTATATAACAAATAATTACATGTGAAATATGTAATATATGTCATTTAAAAAAAAATCTATTCATCCATCAAGGACATTTAGCATATTTCTACCTCTTAGCTATATATATGCTGCAATGAACATGGGAATACAAATATCTCTTCAAGAGGCTTTTTTAATTATTTTGTTAAATATCTAGAAGTGGTATTGCTGAAACACGTTTTAGTTCTATTTTTAGTAGAACATACTACTTGCATAATAGACTGTACCATTTTACATTCTAACACTTCCAATTTCTCCACATACACACTAATACTTGTTGTTTTTTTTTAAATTTATTTTGTTTTTAATTTTTATGGTGACCATCCTAATGGTCATCCTCATGTTCTTTTGATTTGCATATCCTTGATTATGAATGAAGTTGAACATCTCCTCATATGCTTGTTAGCCATTTGCATATCATCTTTGGAAAAATATTTACTCAGGTCTTTTGCCTATGTTTTAATTAGGTTATTTGTTTTATTGCTATTGAGCTATAGGATTTCTCTATACATTTTGGATACTAACACCTTATCAGATATATCATTTGCAAATATTCTCATTCTGTACATTTCCTTTTCATTCTATTGAAAGCTTCTTTTACTGTGCAGAATCTTTTCAGTTTGATGAAGTCCTATTTACTTATTTTTGCATTCATTGCTTATGTATTTGGTGTCATATCCAAGAAAGCATCATCAAATCTGATGTAGTGAAATTTTCTCCTATGTTTTCTTCTAGGAGTTTTGTAATTTGAGGTCTTAATGTTCAGGTCTTTAATCCATTTTGACTTATTTTTTGTATATAGTGTAATGTAAGGTCCAACTTCATGCTTTTGCATGTGGATACCCAATTTTCCCAACACAATTTACTGAAAACTATCCTTTTTGTCATTGTGTAACCTTGGCACATTTGTGAAGATCAGTTGACCACATACATGAGGGTTTATGTCTGGGCTTTCTATTCTATTTCATTGGTCTATATGCTGGCCTTTATGCCAGTACAATCTGTTTTTATTACTGTAGTTTTGTAATATGTTTTAAAATCAGGGACTGTGAGGCCTCCAATTTTGTTTTTCTTTCTTAATATTGTTTTGACTATTTGAGGTCCCTTACAATTCCATATGAATTTTAGAATGTTTTTCTGTTTATGAAAAAAATGTTATTGGGATTTTAGGAAGGATTGAATTATATCTGTAGATTTCTTTGAGTGGTATGGGCACTTTTAACAATATTAGATATTCCAATCCATGAACATAGGATGTCTTTTCCTTTATTTGTGTCTTTAATATCTTTCAGAAATGCTTGGTAGTTTTCAGTGTACAAGTGTTTCGCCTTCTTGCTTAAGTTTATTCTTAAGTTTTCTACCCTTTTTGATGCTATTGTAAATGGGAATTTTTTCTTAATTTCCTTTTCATGTTGTTCATTGTTAATGTATGAATGAAAATACAATTGATCTTCGTGTGTTGATTTTTGTATTCTACAACTCTGGTGAATCTGTTTATTAGGTCTGAGGGTTTTTTGTTTTTATTTTTGTTGTGTGTGTGCGTGTGAGTGGGTGTGTGTTTTATTTTTTGTAGACTCTTCAGGTTTTCTACATATAAAATTATGTCATCTCTAAGGAGATAACTTTACTTCTTTCTTTCCAATCTGGATGTCTTCCATTTCCTTTTCTTGTCTATTTGCTTAGGCTAGGACTTCTAGTACAAGTTTAGAACTTGTAATGTTCTTTTGTTACAGAATGATAATACTATTCTCACCTTCTAGTGAGTATGAGCTTCGAGTTAATTTTCTACTTTGAGGGATTAACAGTTACTGATTAGTGACAAACTAACCATGTCCCTTTGGAAATAAAGATAAGAATATTATTAATTCACTGTTTTTACATCAGAGATTATTACTCCTTATATAATTTTACTCTTCTCAATGACCTGACTTCAAAATTGGTGCATTCCCATTTTTTGTGTTTCTATAACTGACTGAAAATAATTGTGGCAAAATAATTAATAAGGCTTCTGGTCTTGTTAGAAATGGACAGTAAAATGTAAAATAGAAATATTACTTATCTTCTGCAAATATAAAAACAAAAAGCTATGAGATTCACTGTAACTTTACCCCTGAGAAATTTTATAAATCCAGTTTTAGAAAGATCTTCAAAGTAATATTTCAAATTAACTATGAATGCAAAGTTCTTGAATACCCTGAAGCTCTCATGTTCAATATGCATTGTCATATAGCAATTAACCTTAGAATAATTTTGAGTGATAGAGTGATCTTGTTAGATAGTCCAGCAAAGAGAAATATAGTTTTGGTTACTGGGAAATTCTTTTCACTTTTTCATCATAGTTCATCAAATCAGACATGACATGCAGTGAAAGTCCTATAGGTTTGGATGTTGTTTTATTGGTTTTTTTTTTTTCTCCTCCATATAGATATTTCCATTTAAGGTGATTTAAAAATGCCAGATTTGCAATAATTTCATTGACATCGGCCACAGAAATATTTTCTGGATATGTCTCCTGATGCAAGGGAAATAAAAGCAAAATAAATGACTGGGGACCAAAACAAAATAAAAAGATTTGCACAGAAAAAAAAAAAATCACCAACAAAACAAAAAAGCAACCTACCGATTGAAGAAATTTGCAAATGATATATCCAATAAGGTGTTGATATCCAACACATACAGAGAAGTTACACAACTCACTATAGAAAACAAACAAACAAACAAACAAAAAAACCCTTAAACAAACTGACTAAAAAATGGGCAGAGGACTTGAATTAACGTTTTTCCAAAGAAGATTTTTAGAAGACCAATGTACACATGAAAAGATGCTCAACATCTTTAATCATCAGGGAGATGAAAATTAAACCACAGCAATGTACCACTTTACCCCGTCAGAATGCCTAGAATCAAAAATCCAAGAAATAACAAGTGTTGGAAAGAATATGGAGGCAAAGGAACCCTCCTGCACTGTTGATGGGAATGCAAATTGGTGCGGCTACTGTGGAAAACAGTATAGAACTTCCTCAAAAAATTAAAAACAGAAATACCATATGATTCAGTAATTCCACTTCTGGGTATCTATCCCAAGAAAATGAAAACATGATCTCTTTTTTTTAAAGATTTATTTATTTATTTATTTATTTATGTATGTGAGGAAAAGAAAGTGAGAGAGAACACATGAGCCTGGGGGAGGGAGCAGAGGGAGAAGGAGAAGCAGACTCCCCACTGTGCGGGGAGCCTGACCCAAGGGCTTGATCCCAGGATCTCAAGATTATGACCTAAGCCAAAGGCAGAGGCTGAACCAACTGAGCTATCCAGGTGCCTCTGGAAACACTTTTCAAAAACATAGATGCATCCATGTTTACTGCAGCATTATTTACAATAGTCAAGATATGGAAGCAACCAAAGTCAACATTATCCATTTAGATGAATAGATAAAGAAGATGTGGTATATATACAGAATGGAATATTACTCAGCCATAAAAAGAGTGAAATTTGACCATTTGCAACCACATGGATGGGCTGGATGCTGTAATGCTAAGTGAAATAAATCAGACAAAGACCAATACCATACGGACTCACTAATATATAGAATTAAAAAAAAAAAAGCAAACAATGAAAAAAAGGAGACAGACAACAAGAACAAAAACAGAATCTTAAATATAGAGAACAAACTGGTATAGCCAGAAAGGAGGTGAGTTGGAGTGAGGTGGGTGAAATTGATAAGGAGGATTAAAAGATATAAATTACAGTTATAAAACAAATGAGTTATGGAGATGAAAAGTAGAACACGGATATAAAGATAGTGAGACTGTAATGACATTGTTTGGAGACAGATTGTGACTATACTTACCATGAAGAGAACTGAATAATATATAGAATTAATTGAATCATTATGTTGCACACCTGAAACTAATATAACAATGTATGTTCATTATGCTTCACTTAAAAAAATAAACAAAAAATAAAAATGCCTAACTTGTACAGAATACTGTACAAGCTAAATCAACTTACACATTTGTAAGTAAACCCCTTTTTTAATAAACATATTGAAGTGACTCATTTTCAATCATTCTTGCAGTTACTGCTCCTATTTATTTATTCATTCAAACGAAATTGATTGAAGATTTCTTGGATGGAGAACATTGACCTGAGTACTGAGATTAAAAGAAAAAAAAAAATGAATGCAAGGACCTCATCACAAAGTCTGGAAACAGAACATCAACCTTGAGTAAAACACATTGTCAAAACACATATAATGAGAGGTTTGATGTCTTCTTTTTCTCTCATTGTTTTTCAGTCCACACATTCTCTTTCAGCTCTGTGAAATGTTCTTTGCCATCATTCATCATTATACTCACTCCTACTCATCCTTTGAAATTCTGCTCAGATGAAATTTCCATTAGGTAGCTTTTATGCCTCTTTTCAAAGTAAAGGTAAAAAAAGGAGAGTGCTCCTATAACATCTTATTGTTACCTATCATAATGCTACTCAAATTAGTTTTATTGTGTATTTGTCTTACCACTAGACTAAATTTTTTAATGGGGGTCATAACACTTCTTTGCATATCTTAAACTTTGCCTGACCGTAGAAGGTGCTTAAACATGCTTAAGTGCATCCAGGGAACAAGAGGTCTGTAAAGGTATGGGAACACAACAGCAAAAATACTAAATTCTTCTGTTGGACGTGGCATGGAGGTGAGTCAGGAAAGCTTCCTGAAAGTGACAACTATTTGAGCCAGATCTTTTAGAGAAGAAAGTAGAAAGAAAAGGACCTGTCTGGGAAAAAAAGAATTTTGGGATCAGCTATACAGATCAGGAATTACAGTTAGAGAAATCTGCCTACACCGTTTTAAATAACCATGTTCTTTTACTCTAACTTCCCTCTAAAATCTTTTTGTACTTTTTGGCTATATTTACCTACTTGTATTTTTTAAACCCACTAGATAATTTGACTCAAAATGCTTCCTTTCTTTTCTCTTCTACTCACTGCATGATTTGCAGTGAAAGGGAATTTGTAACAGGTTTGACAAAATAATTTGCTGCCATTGAAAATGACCTAGAAAATGGTTCATAGTTAGAAATAGACGCTAGAAGAGTTTCATAGAGGAACTCTTGGCATTCTCAGTTACTGAGCCTGAATGCTGGTTTCCTCTCCACGTTCCTTCACACTGGGCTGTCATAGGCATAGATTTTTAACTGTTACTTCAGAGAGAAACTGTCTTGGCTTAAAATAAACAGTGCTCCAGCAGATAATATATGCATGGAATTCTTCAGAATTTCCACCAAGAACTAAAACTGTAAATCTCCTCACCCACCCACTACGTGTAGCCAGTGTAGTTTCAGGAGACTGTCGTCTCATAAAGCGCTGTCAGTGTGAATTGATTCAGAGATGCTTGCAAAGTGGAAGGAGTTTTGATGGGCTCACGGTAGTCACAGTACCGGTGGGCTCCACAGAACCCTTTACTCCACATGCTACCCTTGCTCCATTAATCCAGAATTTTTCCTGGTAGATTTCTGAAGAGGAACATGGTCATGAATTGGGCTGCTATGAGTTGCATGTAGACCTGTTGGGTGGGAGATATGAGGGAGTCAAGAGGAGGGTGAGTGAAAGGACAAGTACGTTGGGAAAAGATTGAAATAAATGTCGGGAAAATTTTGGTTCCTCGGTGCCAAAGGGAGGGCCTGCCACTGACTTCATAAAATGAGCTTTTTCATTCTCTGTACTTTTTCCTTCTTTTATTTCACTAAACTAAGCTGTTACTTCTAATTTATTCATATCTTATGAGGTATTTAGTGAGCCTATCAACAAACTTAATATAACAATTCTTTAACATATTGTTATATTTGTTATTGGCCAGTATGAGAACAGGAAAAACATTTGTATCTGGAATTTTCACACACATTTAAAAAAGCTATGTTAATGTTAAGGGAAATTGGCTTACAGCTTTTACGCGTCCAACAGGTTAATTTCTTCCTGCCTTAACTTTTGCTGCTTTTTATCATATAGGAATTACTTGAGGATTCTATTTAATAGCTGGGTTCCCTCATAATTTCACTGGGGAGTACTTTTCTTTTGGGGCATTGTTTTAACAGGATTGCTTTATGGATTGTGTGAGATAATGTGAAAAGGATTGTACAAATTGTAAGGTACTATAAAAAGATTATAATGTTACATAAATTACCAGGCATGAATTTTGTAAAACAAATGATTAACCAATTTTGTTTTTTTTTTTTTAGTCTCACCAAGAACCTCATCTAACAAAAGAAAAGATACACTGTAAAATAATATTCAGTTGGACTTTTGATGGGAGTTGAATGTGTATCTTAGTTTGAGGAGAATTGATATATTTGAGGAACATTTATTGCAAGGAACAAAATATGTGACTCCATTTATTTATGTCTGAGTATTATGCACTGAATTGTGTTCCCCCCAAATTCATATATTGGAGCCTTAATCCCCATTGTGACAGTATTTGGATACAGGTTCTTTTAAGGAGAAAATTAAGATTAACTGAGGTCATAAATGCTGGGACTTAATCTGATAGAATTGATATTCTTGTAAGAAGAGGAAGTCCTGGGTGCCTGGGTGGCTCAGTGGGTTAAGCCTCTGCCTTCGGCTCAGGTCATGTCTCAGGGTCCTGGGATCGAGCCGCACATCATGCTCTCTGCTCAGCTGGGAGCCTGCTCCCCTCCCCCCCGGCCCACCTATCTCTTTGCCTACTTGTGATCTCTCTCTTTCTGTGAAATAAGTAAAATCTTAAAAAAAAAAGAAAAAAAAAGAAGAGGAAGTCTTCTCTCTGCTCTCTCTCTTTTCATGCATGCAACATGGAAAGACCATATGAAGAAATAGCAAGCAAACTATCTAGAAGCCAGGAAGAGAGTTCTTACCAGAAACAGATTTAGCTGGAAACTTGATCTTGGATATCTAGCTTCCAGAATTCTGGGAAATTAATTTCTGCTGTTTTAGCCACCCAGCCTATGTTATTTTACTATGGCAAACCAAACAGACTAATGCAATGTTTTTAAGTTGGTTGTATTTCTGATAAAATTCCAGTTCATTCCTGAAAATAATGGTAATGGAAATAATGATAAATTTGAATTATTTTTAATGTTTACTCTTCTTATTTAAACTTAGCTGTTATTATTGTAGACAATTGAAAACTGATTTTAAAATCATGGTAACTTTTCTTCTCATAGGAATATGAAGTATTTCATTAGTGACTCTAATATTGGCTGTGATGATTTGAGGTGTTTTTTATAATATTAGTGAAGCAATAATTTACCCAATATGTATAAAAACCCTATTGCTTTGCCTATAACTTATAGCCTGATGTTTCATGGTCTCAAATTTATACTCTTCTCCTCCTTTAGACACGTTTTAATAAAATCCTGTTGAGATTTTTACTCAGATATCTTTAAAGATTTTTATTTATTTATTTAAGAGAGAAACAGTGTGGATGAGTGAAGGGGATGGTCAGAGGGGGAGAGAATCTTCAAACAGACTCCCCTCTGAGCATGGAACCCACCTTGGGGCTCAATCCCAGGACCCTGAGATCATGACCAGAGCTAAAATCAAGAGTAGGTCACTTAAATGACTGAGCTACCCAGATGCCCCTCTGCTTGGTTATCTTACAAATATTTCAAGTTCACTGTGTTTTTTAAACATCTCAAAATCCATGTCTAGAACTTAAGGTCTCATCTTCCCTTCTCAAGCCCTACTTTCAGTCTATGAGCTGTCTCAGCCAAATGATTTGCGTAGTAACCCAGGTCATCTGGATACCATATTTGACTCTTCCTTCACCTTAAGGCCTTGTAACTTATTTCCATGTCCCCTTGTTTTTTCCCCCCAAACTTATCTGGCTGGGTGGCATAGACAAGGAGTGATTAGAAGTAGTCTGAGGAACTAGTAAGCATTCATTGAGCATACTAGAAACATTAGGGGAGGAAAACTCAATAAAAAGCATGGCTTTCTCCCAGAAAAATAATCTGGCTCACGCATGAGTTTGTTGTTGAAGACAAGATTGTAGGCAGGAGACCTTGTCCAGTTCAAGATACACTTGATTATTATCCCAGCCCACATCACTGAGCCTCATCCAGCTTCTGCCTCAGACTCCACATTTCTCCTTGCAAGCTGTCACAACAAGCAGTGGTCTAGTGTCTCTTATTCTCATTCTTCATTACCATTCCTGTCAGACAACTGGATTTCTACTTCAGATCGGCATAGATACTCTTTGCTTCTCATTTGTTGCTTAATCCTTCCATCATCTCTAGAAATCTCTTAACACTTCATTTCCACCTAGTCCCCACATTGGGTTAGGATGCTCCTTTTCTGCATGTGTGGACACGTATTTCCTAAAGTGCATTAAAATGATCAATTCATATGAAAGTTGAGGGACAGGAATATTATCTCACTCTCATATTGGTTTTCTCAGAACTTTGAATAGACCCTAATGTGTAATATTAATAATAATTTACACACAGTACTAAGTCTGGGCCAGCCCCTGTTCTAATCGCTTTATATACTGATATTCATTTCTCACAAAATCGCCATGAGATGAGTCTTATTACTCAACAGCTTTACAAATGACCCAGAAAACTTGCATACCCTGCCTGAGGTCACATGGCTTGTAAGCGGCAGAACTAGGATTTAAACCCTGGTGATATATCTAGAGTTTATGCTGTTAACCCCCAGATTACATTATATCAGTGTTGATGTATGAGCCGGATACTTGAGGGTACACCCTCAGTGTTACTAGATTTGAGGTTAATAACCTGTTATAATAGTTATTTTTAGTACTATAGTAATAAAGGTGAATTATTATGGGTTGAAATATTTTTGTGGAGGTGTGGAAATTCAGCCATCTTTTCTAATACTGCTTGCTAGTCTGAGAAACCATTGAATTTAACACAAGTAATTTTTCTTGTGGAGCTTGTTTTATGTTGATGGTTTCCAAATCAGGAAATTGTAATGGCCTGAGTGTAATAATACATGTAATATAAATAAAAATAAATTCTGTAGTTTGGAATGAGCTGATGTAGAGGGATGCAAGCTGCCTAGCATTAAAAGTTCTCAAGAGACTGGATACCTGTAGGTTATGGATTCTGTAAAAGGAATATTTCTATTCAGGACCTGATATTTAATAATAGCAAATGGAATTTAGTCAGTGTTTATCAAATCCATATTTGTCCTAAGCACTTTATAAATATTATATTGTAGCATTTAATCCACACAACTGATTTGCCATTTTATAAGTATCATTTTTCCTATTTTACATTTAAGGTAAGTGAGGCTCAGGGGAGTTTAATAACTTTTTTCAAATGATTGAACAAAATGCTATGACTGCTAAGGGAATAAATCATTGGAGATTTGTCAGACAAAAAAACTCTAAAATATTTACCAATTCTTAGATTCCATCCCACATTGATAATTATTGTATTGGTGACGGTACATGTTCTTTTGAATAACTTTCCTATATTTGGAAAAAAAATGACACTTTATGTGAATAAAGCTTCCTCAATACGGAAGAATCATCCCAATTTTTCTTGCCTCATTCCAGTTATGAGACAGGCATATGCTCCACCAATCTTGTCCATATGAGATTTGGATTCAGAAATAAGCAATGGAAAGAAAACTAATTTTGACGGTGTTTCTTTTTTTGTTGCCATGGGGCTGCAGATCTTTTGGATTTCAGGGATCCTGGGGCAATTTCTGGGTCTGGCAATAGTAATGGTCCTGGTGGTTGGACTGAAGTCCACATCTCAACATGGGGCATTCAGTGGTACCAGTGTCAGTTTTCTCATCTGATCAGTCCTTGGCATGGTTTCAGTGCTACTCCTAAAAGCTGAATCTGAAGTCCATCTCTGCATCCTTTCCTAAGACTGTGATTTTCCCAACATGTTCTGAGAAATCTTTGTTATGTTTAAAGTGGTCAGAAAGACTTCTATTCTCCAACCAAGAATCTTCCCAGTAAAGTTGCTTTTAAAAATAGACTTGTTCCATCTGAGCTAAAAATCATGTGTTAGTATTTTTTACATGTTGGAGTTGTGTTTGTTTGTTTCAATGGATATAAGAATCATATTTTTTTCTAACTTTTTATATTAAACTCATGGTTATTTAAAACATTGCCATCCCATCTCATTGATGATTTTACCTTTCTTTGGAAAAATTTGGATCCATATTATCTATTTTGCAGGTGTAGGTGCACGTGCCTGGTACAGAGACAATGTCTGTTGTTACTTACTTCTGGTTCCAAATGCATTTCCAAATGCATATTTATTTCTATAATTTTTCTCATAAAAGTGACTATATGTTTCTTCCAGTTCCACAGAAAAAACTTAGCATTGGTGATTGAGACACTCTAAGAGAAAGGCTCTTTATGATGCTCCTTCAATTGCAGAATAAAAAACCTTTTTTTAAAAATTATTTATTTGACAGAGAGAGATCACAAGTGGGCAGAGAGGCAAGCAGAGAGAGAGAGAGAGGAGGAAGCAGGCTCCCTGCAGACTCGATCCCAGGACCCTGAGATCATGACCTGAGCTGAAGGCAGAGGCACTGAGCCACCCAGGTGCCCCAAAAACCTTTGAAAAGAAATGTACTTGCCTTGCCAAATGTACTTGACAGAAGCAGATAGCCACTCATTGTCTCCTAACACTAGATTGGGCTCTCCATCATGAAAGTTATACTATGAAAATACCTAAATGAATTCAAATGTTAGGAGCTATTGCCAGAGATAGGTCTATGATCTACTCTAAGGGTGTAAAAACAAAGCTTGCAGGAAGAAACTAAATAATAATCATATTACCCTTAAAGTTCATCTTTAAAAAAATTTTATTGTTGTTTTTGGAAAACCTGATTTTAGTCTTTCTAGGAACTATACAGAGAAAATTATAAAACATGTCCATGGGAATGTGATATATATGTCATGCCAGGTAGTTAGCAAAGTATTTGCCCTAACACCTAATACAAAATACTCAAATCAATGAACTGGAGCCATTTGGTGGAAGGAAACAACAGGTTTTCACAGCTTCAAGACTCTTGCTTAGTTTCCTAAGGCTTCTGTAACAAAGTACCACAGACCAAGTGGCTGAAGCAATAGAAATATATTCTCTCCTGGTTCTGGAGGCTGGAAGTCCTAAATCAAAGTGCCAACAGGACGATGTTCTCTCTGAGACTCTGGGTATGATTCTCCCTTGCCTGTTTGGAGCTGCTGGTATTGGCAGTAGATCTCTGACCTTCTTTGGCTGGTAGCTGCATCAGTTCAATCTCTGCCTCTGTCAGCACATAACACTCACTGGGTGTTTCTGTCCATACGTGGTGTTTCCCTCTTCTTATAAAGACACAGGTCATAAGGAATGAGGATCCATCCCAATGGCCTCATCTTAATTTGTTTATGCCTGAAAAGATCCTATTTTGAAATAAGGTCACATTCACAGGTTCTAAGGGTCGGGATTTTCACTTATCTTTTGGGGGACATGATTCAATCCAAAGAGGAACTCAGAGCAACACAGTGTCATGTCACCAAAGCTTCATTAGCTGAGTGGAATATTAGCATATTAGAGCTTGAAGGGATCTTATGAATCATCTAACCCAATCTCCAGAACTGATAGGAATTCTGCACCAGAGGGAAGAAATGACAAGGCTGGTTTAATATGGCAAATTCATGCAGAATGAGACCCAAGCTCATGTTTATATTGATTTAATGGCTAATTTCTACCTTACATTATACAGGTATTATGAGATCATTATACTTCATAGTTTATTTAGGAGACGGTAACCACATGCTACTACTAATTTAGAAATGTTCTCCTAAAGAGCAATACAAAACACATTCAGTGTTTATAGGTATTTAACTCAATGCTGACAATAACCTTGTAAGATAGTTTTGCTCTCATTTCAAGGATAAGGAAGTTAGAAGTCAAAAAGTTGCCTGAATTGCTTGAGGTTACATAGCTAGTAAATGAATAAAACTGGAATCACAGGTCCCATCTACCTGTTGCCAAAGTTCATGTGATTTTCAGGACTACATGAGGCCACTTAATAAAATAAGAACTTTAAGGAGTATCTGGAGCATTTAACACTGCAAGCTTTAACTAAAGCCATTGAATTTATAATGGACGATTTCTTTTCTCAGCAGTATTGTTGTTGGACACCAGATAAACTTGTTAAAGATTCTCTGAGCAGTTTCTTTCTCCATCAATAAATGTAGAAGGTTGAAAGACACAATATGAGATTTTTATTTTTATAATACTAAAAATATATTAAATATAGTTGTGGAAGGACATTTACTTACCCAGAATATTCTATTTCCTAGCTGTATTCAATAGCAAAGTATTTATTTTTCTTTTAAGTAAATTACTGAAAATGTTATAAAAATATTACCATACTCAGGAACTTCTTTAATGATAGTAAGTCAAAACCTTGTTCTCATATGTGCATACACACACATGCATAAGAAAATAAATAAGAAGAGTAAGTTTTTAATTGCTAAGTTAAATCTCTTACTAGCTTCCATTTTAATATTTATAAAGCTGAAATTATCTATTTAGAGGCTTATGAAAGATTTTCTTTGCTTTTTAATTGAATAATTAATCTAAACATTATTGGATATTTAGCCATGTATACAGGCTTTATTAAATCCGTTAGTAAATTTAGACTAGTTTACATTAGTTCATTGAGCAAAGAAATTGTTTTGATTGTCTTTGCATTACAAATATCCAATGATGTTCTGAGACAGAAGTATGAACTTAATAAATATGTGTTGAATGAACGAATAAGTGAATAAATTAATGAGAAGAAGAAATCCACTGAAGTAACAAGCTATGCATGCATGTACCTGAAAGAACAAGACAAAGTAATAGGAAACATTAGTATTTTGCTTTGGTTTCTATTTATTTTCTCTCATTCATTCCTGGCACTGGATTACACGGGTGTACCTCATCTTATGGCACTTTGCATTATTGTGCTTCACATACACTGCGATTTTTATAAACGGAAGGTTTGTGGTAACCCCTTTTAAGCAGGTCTATTGGTGCCATTTTTTCAACAGTATTTGCTCACCTCATGTCTCTATGCCACATTTCAGTAATTCTTGGAATATTTCAAAGCTTTTCAATATTATTATGTTTTTTATTGTGATCTGTGATCAGTCGTCATTGTTGTTACCATTGTAACCATTTTAGGGCACTATGAACCACGCCCGTGTAAGATAACAAACTGAATCAATAAATGCTGTGTGTGTTCTGACTCCTCCACGGACTGGCTGTTCTCACATCTCCATCCCTCTCCCTAGGCCTCCCTATTCCCTGAGGCACAACAATATTGAAATTAGGCCAGATGAAAACCTATAATGGCCTCTAACTGTTCAAGTGAAAGGAAATGTGGAAGGTCTATTACTTTCCATCAAAAGCTAGAAATGATTAAGCTAAGGGAGGAAGGTATGTTGGAAACTGAGTTAGGCCAAAAGCTAGGCTTCTTGTTCCAAACAGTTAGTCAAGCTGTAAAGGCCAAGGAAAAGTTCTTAAATGAGATGATAAGTGCTACTCCAGGGAATGCATGAATGATGAGAAAGTAAAACAGCCTTATTGCTAATATGGACAAAGTTGGAATGGTCTATATAGAAGATCAAATGAGCCACTACATTCCCTTAAGCCAAAGCCTAATCCAGAGCAAGGCCCCAACTCTTCAATTCTCTGAAGGCTGGGAGATGTGAGCAAGCTGCAGAAAAAGAGTCCGGAGCCACAAGAGATTGGTTCATGAGGTTTAAGGAAAGAAGCCTTCTCCATAATATCAAAGTATAGGGTAAAGCAGCAAATGCTGATGGAGAAGCTGCAGCATGTTCTCCACAAGTTCTAGCTAAGATAATTAAGAAAGTGGCCACAGGAAACAACAGATTTCCAATGTAGACAAAAGAACATCCTATTGGAAGAAAATGTCATCAATGACTTTCATAGCTAGAGAGAAGTCAGGGCCTGGTTTCAAAGCTTCAAAGAACAGCCTGACTCATTTGTTAGAAAGTTAATGCAGCTGGTGACTAAGTTGAAGCCAATGCTGTTCTGAAAATCCTAGAGCCCTTAAGAATTACTCTGAATCTACTCTGCCTGTGCTCTACAAACGGAACAACAAAGCCTGGATGACAGCATATTTGTTTACAACTTGGTTAACTGAATATTTTAAGACTACTATTGAGATCTATTTCTCAAAAGAGAGAGAGAGAGAGATTTCCCTCAAACTATGACTGCTCATTGACAATAGACCTGGTCACCCAAGAGTTCTGATGGAAATGGACAATGAAATGAATGTTGTCTTCATGCCTGTTAACACAACATTCACTCTGTAGCTCATGAATTAAGGAGTCATTTCCAGAGTCATTTTTAAGAAATACATATTATAAGTCTATAGCTGCCATAGATAGTGATTCTTCTGATGAACCTGCACAGAATAAATTGAAGAGATTCTGGAAAGGACTCACTATTCTAGATGCCATTAAGAAAGATTTGTGACTCGGGAGAGGTCAAATATCAACATTAACAGAAGTTAGGAAGAAGCTTATTTGAACCTTCGTGGAGGACTTTATGGGGTTCAAGACTTCAAAGGAGGAAGTAACTGCCGGAGTTTTGGGAACAACAAGAGAACTAGAATTAGACATGGGACTTGAAGACGGGACTGAATTATTGTAAACTCATGATCGAACTAACAGATGAGGAGTTGTGTCATATGGATAGACAGAGAAAGTTTTTCTTAAGGCAGAATATTCTAAATCTGGTGGATTATTGAAATGACAATAAAAATTAAGAAAATTATGTAAACTTAATGAATTAAGTAAACTGCTATGAATTGGTAAACTGCTATCAAACAGCATCACATGCTAAAGAGAAATCATTTGTGAAAGGAAGAGTCAACGGAAATGGCAAACTTCATTGTTGTCTTATTTTAAAACAGACACCCCAGCCTTCAGTAACCACCACTTATCACCATGAAAGCAAGCTCTTTCACCAGCAAAAAGATTACAGCTCACTAAAAGTAGAGATTATGGTGAGCATTTTTTAGTAATAAAATTATTTTTAGGCATAAAGTGTTTTTTTTGACATCATGTTATTGCATACTTAACAGACTACAGTATAATGTAAACATAACTTTTACATATACAAGGGAATAAAAAATTTCATGTGACCCCATTATGGTGATATTCACTTTATTGTGGTGGTCTGAGAATGAACCCACAATATCTCTGAGGTATCCCTGTAACAGTGAATGAAACAAGATACTTGACTTCCCAACGTTACATATTATTGGTAGAATCAAGCAATGAGAAACAAAAAAACAATGAAACAATGAAAGAAAGATGATATTGGACACTGAGGAATGCAATGAAAAAAATAAGCTGGATAGAATTAATAGAAAATAATAGAATTCTTTCTATGGCAAAGACAATGTTTGAAAGGAAGAACAGTGAAGCTATGTCGAAAGAGTGACAGCTGAGGGGAAAAATGACTAAAGAGGAATCAGACATTTGAAAATCAGGATGGGGAGTCATCCATGTTGAGAAGGGAGGAAGTGCTTGAATGATGCATTTTCGATTGATATGAAAAGAATAAAGAGATTTACATTATGTTCCAGAGATGGAATTATGGAGATCTGTTGTTAGCTCAGATGTTGGGGCAAGTAAAGGAAAAACAGACATCATCTTCTTCCTCTGTTAAGGGGTCTTATTGCCAAGTACTAAGATAGGTAACATAACAGGAAGATCAGCCATTGAAATTGAGTGAAATCATACATATTATTTTGGATATACTAGATTTGAGATACTTGTCAGTTATCCAAATGTAGATATCAAATAATAATAGTCATAATCCTAACATAATAATAATATAACATAACATAACATAAATATAATATAACAAAACAAAACAAAACATAATAATGATTACCATTATTAAGCACTTATTACATGCCAGACACTGTTTTAGATCTTTTCCATAGATGAATTCATTTTCAGTGTAATCCAGTAGAGTGGAAATTACTCACACCTCTGTCATATAGTGAGGGAACAGACACAGCGTTCAATAACTTGGCTAGATTCACACAGCTAGTGTATGTTAGAGACAGGATGATTATTTGGTCAGTGTAGCTCCAAAGGCCTTGTTTCTATACCACTATGCTGTCCCTTTCTGTTAAACAACAATGACAACAACAACAACAAAAAAAAAACAAGGGAACTCAGAGAAGAGATAGGAAAGAAATTTGGAGTTGTGAAAATACAAAGTAATAGAAAAGATGTTCCATGACTGAATTCAGAACACCAAATACATATAAGTCCGTTAGTCATAGAAGGAGGAACAAGTAAGGGAGATACAGCTGGAGGACCAGTGGTGAGGTGAGGGAAAACCAAAGACAGTGTGATTCCAAAAGCTCAAGGAGTCAGCTTTATTGAATGCAGTGAGATGCAGAGACAAGTGGTAAGAGACAGTGACTATTGGGTTTGACAAAATAGAAGTTACTGGAAACCTTTACTAGGCAAGTTTTAGTGTTGGGAACAGGAGCTCAATTGAAATGAAATGGAAAAAAAAAAATATGCGGTATAAGGAGCTCAGACAGTGATGGAAGAAAACTTGAAGAGTTTTGTTCCTTAGGAGGGAAGTAGAGCTATGGCGTTACTTGGGGTTGGACAATTAGGTCTGTATTAATTTCCTAGTACTGCCATATCAAACATCCACAAAGTTCGTGGCTTAAGAAAAAGAAGAAATTTATTTCTTCTCACTTCTCGAAGCCAGAAGTCTGAAATCAAGGTGACTGATGTACTCTTTCCAAAAGTTCTATATTGAAATTTTTCCTTGCTTCTCCCAGCTTCTGGAGACTTCAGGCATTTTTTAGTTCGTGTTTGTATAATTCCAATTTCTGCCTCTGACTCCACATGGATTTCTCAGTTTCTCTTCTCTGTTTGTCATTGGATTTAAGGCCTGCCTGGGTAAATGGAATGATCTCATCTTGAGATCATTAAGTTAATTACAACTGTAAAGACACTTTTTTTTCAAATAAAGTCACAATCACAATTTCCAAAGATTAGGAGATGAACATATCTTTTTGGGGAATGCCATTCAATCCACCACAGAGGGAGTAAGCTAAAAAGAGGGTCTTTTTAAAAGAGCTACTAAAATATTTTCCTATGATGACAAAAATTATCCATTAGGGAAGGAGAAATTTGTGGCATGATAAAGAGGAGACATTACATGCATAAATCAATGATGAGCTGAGGAGAAAAAGGATTCAGAGCCCAAATGGAATATATATATATATACACACACACACACACACACACACACACACATATATGTTAAATTTTAACGCAACTTTATTAAACATGGGTGAAATAAGTGAGGAGATTTGATAGTGGAAGGATGAGAGAATTTCTGTATCTTGCCATTTATTTTTTTCAATGAAATACAAAAGAGGTTTGTAAATTAAAGTTATCAGAAATAGAAATGTTCGATTTGAAGACTGCACTGTCTGAAATGGTTTTCGTGGAGAACTAACATGAGATGTTACTGGCTATATATATTGGCCCTGTCAAACCCCTTAGAGAACTGTGGTCATAAATCAGTAATAAGACTAATTAACCTCCTTTGTTATATCTGTAGGAATACCTAGCTGGTCAAGTATGGAAGGACATAAGGAGGATATACAGGTAAACCAAGATTATGGATTTTCCAGACAATTATATCGGAGGGTGGAAAAGGTAAGGGATAAATAGTGTCGACTTTCAGAAATTACAGTGATTGACCATGGAATTTTCACTGGTTAAGGAATAAAAGTAGTGAAGTGAGTGATGGCTAGCAAAAATACTGTAAAGGTAATAGCTTGGAGTTTCTAATTTGGTTGAAGAACTGTTGATATGGGGATGATAGAATAACTAGGCTGAAAAACTAAAGCAATGGTTGATGAGAAATATGCTTGAAATGAAGACTACTGAGGTATCACAGCTGTGACAATGTCATGGATCTGGCCAAGAGAATATGTGATGGAAGCTGGTACTGGATTATCTAGTAGTTTAAAAACATGCTTAGCATGCATATATGTACACACACTACTTCTGAATGAAGTAGTCTAACCTCACTCAAAAAACCCCTTGAATTCTTGATTTTATAGGCAATACAGAATTTCAGTCTCCATATAAATAAATAAACTTTACAAGAATATTTAAATGTCTCTTTGACCAAAAGCTTAATCATCTCCCTTTACCCAGAGGTAATCACCATTTCCAGTTTGTTGTATATCCTGCTGGAAATTTCTTTATCATTTAAATATTTACTCATGTTGAGGTCAACGTGTATGTACTAATATGGAATAGTCTTCAAAATCTTTTATTGAGTGAAAAAAGACCAGATTGCATACTAATATATTTATTATAAAGCATTTATATAAAAATATACATACACATTGAAAACAATACTACATATTTTTTACAAAATTTAATCTGCATATTCTCCTTTATTACTACTTCTTCCTCCTCTTCTTCCTCCTTCAATTACATTTAGAGTGGTAACCCTCATCTGTATTTCAGGTTTAGATCTCTCCTTCTGCATTTTTAACCGACATTTCTAGCTGCTTAATAGACATCTTACTCTAATCTTTCACAGACTTCTTAGATGAACAACAAAAGCTGAGTGTACTACCTTCCCATATTTATCTTCTCCACCTTCTGTTTTCCTTATTTTTGTTAATCTCACTACAGTCATCCAGCCTCTCATTTCTCAGCCTCCAAATCTAATTGTTTACCATCTTATTCCCTAACTCACTTAGCTTTACTATTATATCTACTTTTTCTATATTTCTATTGCCATATGACTTATTTCAGGCTCGTGCTTTTCATTTAGACTATTGCAATATTTCTGAGTACTCTTTCTATTTCTGTTCTAGTGGGTCACAATTTTTTTGGATCACAGATTACCTGGGGGGAAATGCTCAAACCACAGATGCTGTCTTCATTTTCATTGCTGGGAGAGCTAGCTTGTGGAAGTAACTAAGTCACAGAGTTAATTTAAAAGTCTTCATTCTTTCAATTCAAAATCCTTCCCATCCTCGACCATGGCAGTCTTGTCAGTTTAGATCAGTTTATTTTTCTGTTTTCTGGGGTACTGAAATTAGGATTATAGCTATAAATGTTTAAACATTGCTTGCTTAGGGGTTGTTGAAGAAGAATTCAATGATCTTCAGGGTGAGACTTCTAGGAACCCTAAATGTCTATAGGCAGTCTTTTCACTTATTGTGCAAATTACCATTATATTGTGTTTCTGAATGAAAGCACCTTTCAACATTACATTATGACAAGAATAATTTTCTAATTTTTAGCTAATCTGCAGGGGAATTTATGATAAGGAACATGCCATAACCAATACTAAAAAAAATTGGTGTGGAAAATTCAGGTAAGATTTTAAGACTTCTAGTGCCTTGTAGGATTATGATGATAGGATATCAAAGAAAAAAGAAGACTTTTTGAAGTAGGTATAATTACACTAATAAAAGAGATTTCTTTCTTACCCAAGACCACTTCAAAAGGATGTTATCTTTGTTCATTGTTCTTATTTAAAACAAATCCTTCTTTACAAAGATCTCAGAGATTATTGATTACAAATGAGGAAACTAATCCAATTACTTATACTAAAAGGATATTCTCCTTTATTTTCCTAAGTTTTTCTGATTTTTTTCCCTACTTAAAGTGGATTGATTTGATCTTTTTTTTTTTTTTCTGCCTTTTCTTATTGTTTTATGATACCTGAGCATCCCTAGAAATAAACATTTTGGTGGTGGAAGTTGGTCTGTGAAACCCACTAAAACAGGATTAAAAATCCAATGTTGTCTATTGGAACAACCTTGACTGGTTTAAGATTCTGTAAGGACTGCCTTGTCCTATAAGAGTTTTGAGTTTATAACGTATAGTTCCAAGGTAATTATTAAATTATTAGTTTAAATATAAAAATGTTTACTGTCAACATCTCTAGAGTAGGGGTGCCTGGGTGGCTCAGTCAGTTAAGTGTCTGACTTTGACTCAGGTCCTGATCCCAGTGTCCTGGGATTGAGCCTCACATCAGGCTCCCTGCTTAGTTGGCAGCCTGCTTCTCCCTCTGCCACTGTCCCTGCTTGTGCTCTCTCTCCCTCTCTGTCAAATAAATAAATAAATAAAATCTTTTAAAAAAGGAAAAAGATCTCTAGAGTAATAGAACAAAGTGGAGATTGATGGATTATCATCTTTATCGTTCTTTTTTTTTTTTTCTTTCTTTCTATCATCTATCATCATCATTTATCTATGAGGAAAGATTTGTTTTAAGGAGTTGACTCATGTGATGTGGGCTCTGGTAATACAAAATCTGGGCAGGCCAACATGCTGGAAATTTAGGTAATGTTGCAGTCTTGAGGAGAATTCCTTCTTCAGGAAACTTCAGTCTTTGCTCTTTATTACCCTTTCTTCTTTCCCTACCTTCAACGCTTTTTTTAATTTTCTCTTCCTCCCTTCTTTTCTTCCTTTTCTTCTCCTTGTCTTCCTTCCTTCCTCCCTCTGTTTTTTTCTTCTTCTTTTCCTTTCTTCCTTGATTTCTTTTTAATGAATTTATTCACTACTCACTCATTCATTAACAAAGGAATTGGGTATCTTTACTCCACACCATGATTCATTTTCTCTAGTAAATGAGATAAAACCTTGCATAAAATTTGTAATAACATAACATGGCAAATAAAAATATTATTTCTTGCCCATATTGCCCAACTACAAATAAAATGATGTGATTGTAATATATTTATTATAATTAAAGAAAAAAACAAAAAAGCTTTATATTATATAAATCTCTTAGTAGGAACTAGAGACTGAAAATTGCAGTAACATGTTTTTTCAATATTTCAGACATTTTTAATTGTCTTATCCTTGGATTGAAATATTTTCATTTTTGATAGCTATATGTAAGATAATTTGTGTTGCCAAAAGACATTTGTAAAATATTTTTATGTAGTTCCCCAAAATTTTAATTTCTAATATTATCAGGCCTTCTATCAGTAAAATGGTCTTTCTCCTGGAAGTTTTATCAACTATTTTGAAAGCTTTAAAAGTTACCCAAGAAAAATGTGGAAATTTTACTTATCTATATCTAATCACATTTCCAACTTAATGCCTAATAGTCCATTGTAAATAGTCTAAAAACCAGTAAAAACTAGTAAATAGTCCATTTACTTGAAATCATAGAGCTCGTTAGTAAGAGAACTTTATCTCTTCACCAAACCTAGAACTTTATGCCTGGCAAGCTCATTGTACTTTAATTCCCAAATGCAATAGTGGATTCTTTTGACCTCAATTGGAGAATATTTGTTAATTTCAATGTTTGCATTTGTTTTTTTATTATTAGTGACCATTGTTATCCCATTATGATAAAAAATGTGATATCATTAATTTGTTTTGAAATTTACTCAGGTGTAATTGTTGTACTGAACAAACAAATATACTGTATGATGTCATCAGAAAATGTAGTTCTTCTGTCTTTCTACCTGTTCAAACCTCTTCAAGTTTTTCTTTCTCCTTAGATAAAATACAGGGTTACCATGACTTTTCTGGTCATTTTCAGCAAATAAAATTTTCCATTATCTTTGGTCCTTCCCCAAATCTCATCTTGAGAATTAAAGTGTCTAGTCCCATATAGTCAAAACTTTCAAATTCATGTGAGGATAAAAAATTTCCCTGAATATCCAAGGAGCTAACAAAAATGCATAAGACTATCATTGTCCTTTCCCTGTCCTAAAGCACAATCACCTTTGCGGCAACAATCCAATGCTTACTGTATGTTAATTCAGGGTTGCAGGACTTTAACATCAGCACAAGAACATAAATATATTGCAAAAGTACATTATGTCTTATTCAAACTCTTAAAATTATTTCTTTTTATTTGGAAATGAAAGTTTTTGAACAAACCACACAACAGGAGTTATTTTTAATAAAGATTTATGCTACTGTTCTCTTGGATTTAGTAGAAGAACATCAGTAACATTATTATGTGTAGTCAGGGACCATTTATTATTTCCCAGATGAGTCCTTAGATATCTTCTTTTACTTCAGAATAGTCATCTATCTTGATTTCTTCTCTAATTTTTCATCTTTGATTTATCTCTTCATGCCCATATGCAGTCCTATTTTCTTTCTCCTCTGTACTTTCACTCTTTCATTGAAAAATTTTGCTTTAATAGAAAAAGTAAAGGAAGCAAAAGCACTTCATTTTAAAGTGTATGTAATTTTATTTTAAACCTCTCTTCTGTTTGTAACCCTTGCTGTGAATCCTGTCCTTTGGGGTTCATGTGTTTATTAAAAAAAGAAAAATAGACCTTGAAAATAGTCCAGGAAAAAAAAAAAAAAACCACCCAAAACCAAAAAACCAAAACCCATTTGTCTAAAGAGTACCGAGGGACCTCATATAAAACTTACATGGTTACAGGAAGCTTCTTTCAGCTACAGAATCACTTCTTGCTTTATAGAGTGTGATTTTATTTATTTTACTCAAAACTTCAAGATTATTTTAAATCTGATTTGCCTATTGAGAGCAATGCAGTATTTAACCAGCCTCTGCTTCCTGTCCTTTCCCTCTGTTGCTCCTGAAGTTTCCCAGATGTATACATGGCGTGCACTCACATCCTGATACTGACATTAATATAGTTCACCCTTGCAAGTTGTCACTCTTCCTACATCCACTATTGCAGACTTCTCTATTATGATGTAATATTGGCTACTGTAAGTTGACATTAGTTCAAAATATGTCTTTTTTTTTTTTTAGACAAAGTGTAATCACCTTGTCCTTCAACTTTCAAGAAGGCTGTCATATAACCCTGGAGGAAGCTGGCAACTTTATGTGAAACACATGTTGAGCCCCAGCATTCACCAATTAGTGACCAGGATACAAAGTAATTTAAACAAGGAGGGAAATAGGCTCCAGTGTCTAAAAGAAAACAAAACAAAATAAAACAGCAAGAATAATATTATGTGGTTTGAAGTCAAAAGGATAATTTTTCAAAGCTTGAACAAGTGATTTGTAAGGAAAATTTCACTTTCCTTAAGTGTGAAAACCTCTGAAAACTGAGACCAAGAAATTTGGAAGTTAAATTTGGATGGCAGGGAAAAGATTGTGGTACCAAGAGCATATATAAGCACCAACATTTTTACTTCCTCCTAGAAAGAAGTCAAGAGAGATTATTTGTGCAAAAGTAAGTTTTGATACAAATTACAATTTTTAGAGAGAAAATTGTAAAAGCATAATCCATTGGTACTGAAAGAATATAGAAGTCAATCAAATACTTTAATCTTATAAAATCTTATAAAAGAGAATAATGAGATATTCTTTATTAAAAGAATAACACTCATAGAATATCTCTTAATTGTACTTTTTCTGTTCTTAATCTTTACTATTAGGAACAATATTTTGACATATATTCTTTCTTTTCTAGAATATGTAAACCATGCTTACAAAGACAAGGTCCTACAGAGAATAAGAATGACTTCAGAAATTCTGCCTCCCTCCCAAACTTCTCCATGTAAAATTTCCCAAATTGAGAAAAAAATTATAATTAAGAGAAACAGCTGAGTAGAGGTGGCTGGGTGGCTCAGTCAGTTAAGCATCTGACTCTTGATTTCAGCCCAGGTTATGATCTCAGGGTCCTGAGATCGAGCCCTGCATTGGGCTCCACAAAGGGCATAGAGTATGCATAGGATTCTCTCTCTCCCCTCCCTCAGTCCCTTCCCTCCTTGTGCACATGTATTCTCTCTCTCTTTCTCAAAAGGAAACAAATCTAATTATTCATTTCAGTAAGGCTATAAATCTGGTTTTCTAGACTATTTTGTTGTGAAATGATTTTAAATGATTTTAAAATTTTAGTTTTATATTTTTCTAATTCAAAGATATCATATATATGTATATTATTGTATATGTATACACATGTATATACATATATGTATATACACGTATGTATGTATGCATGCATGTATACATATGTATATATGTACACATGTATATATGTATATACATGTACATATATGTATATACGTGTACATATATGTATATATGTGTATACATGTATATGTGTATACATGTATATGCATACATGTATATGCATGTATGCATGTATGTATACGTGCATATGTGTATATACATATATGTGTGCATATATATAAAATTTGTGAAAGACAAAAGCCATATGAAGAAAGTAAATGAAGAAAGTAAAAGTAAATAATCAGATATCCAATAGTACAGTTTGATGCAGTTTCTCCCATTTATTCTTATATTTTTTGAAATAATTTTTTTTTTTTAAACATGGAACACTTTATGAATTTGGGTGACATCCTTGCACAAGTTTCATGCTAATCTCTGTATCACTCCAATTTTAGTATCTGTACTGTTGTTATGAGCACTATTAAGGACTATATATTTATTAATTTATTTATTTGAGACAGAGAGAGAAAGACAGAGGGAAAACATGACTGGAGGGGAGAGATAGATGAGGAGGAATTGGAAGAGAGAATCTCTCAAGCCAGACTCCACGCTGAACACCGAGTCTGATGCAGGACTTGGTCTCATGACGCTGAGATCATGACCTAAGCTGAAACTAAGAGTCTGACACTCAACTGACGAGACATCTAGACACCTCAGAAGTGAGCATTATTGAAATAATTTTCTATATACAGAGTTGGTAATCTACTCTATCATTTTAACATTGTTTTAGGACAGTTTTTTCTATGCATTTAAATGTTTCTATGGCTTTAAATGTTCAACAGGTGCATAAAATCCTATCATGTGGATATACCATTGTGTGTGTTTGTGTATGTGTACATGGGACCTCCACCACCATTTATTCCAGTAATTTTTATATATATGTATATATATACATATATATATAGATATGATTAGTTTTAAACATTTTTACATAAAGTCTTTTCCCTACATTTTAATGATTTATTTCCTTAAGAGAGATTTCTGGACGTGTTTAAAATACTAACATTTGTGAGATGAATTCTTTTTCTATAATCTTTCCTTAATTTATCCTCTCCCACTAGTGTATAAGATTGCCTGTCTTACTTCAGTTTTGCCAGAATGAGTTCTAGAGATCAAATTATTTGACAACATCAGACTAGAAAAGTCATTGGTTAATTTAAAAAGCCATTTAAAGTAGAAAGCACAAAATTCTTTTTAGAAATTTTATACTAACTTGAAGTGTATATATGTATGCTAACTTACTTTTGTTGATTTAGAGCCAAAGGGCTTTGATTTGTTTACCTCTTTGCTGTTATCTTTTTTGCACTAACTATATCCATCTTGTATCACTGTACTATTCAGTTTTTTTTTTTTGGAATGAAGCGAGAAATCAAAGATGCTTATGAATAGGAATACAGAAATCTTCTGACCTTTAAAGACAAAATTTGCCTATATTTTCATGTTGTTTCATCCAAATTGGTTTTGACATAAACTGTTTTAGGCAATTTACTCTTTCAAAGCATATAATTGAATGGACTAGTTACGTGTAAAGGGGAGGGGAAGTACAGCTGGCTTGTTGTTGAAATCTTTTTATTTGGTGCTGAACATTCCCTATATCCCATTTTTTTGGTGAGTAGAAACTCATATGGTAAAGTAAGATAAAGTTTAAAAATGATAAAGTAGATCTCTTGTCTTTATATTATTGTGCACACAGCAGTCCTGACTTGGGCAGATTGGCTATTTTAATAGCTTTGACTTTGCACATAGTGCAAGAAGTTTGCTCTTACTTTTCATCACTCATAAATACATGCAAAGCTAACTGGTAATATATATGAATACTATTATTTACTGTAAAAATGCTCTCTGATACAAAATGTTATGCATAATAATGTATATTGAAAGGTAAACTCCCTACCTATATTTCATTGTGAAAGTCTAGTAAGAAAGCAACAATTCACTGCACTTGTAAATAATCAACTTACTTATTACTTTCTGGCATTTAAAAATATTTAAAGATATTGCAGATAATGCTGCAATAAACATAAGGGTACATAGATCTCTTCTGAATTAATATTAATGTCCATTAGTACACAAATAGATAAGGAAGATGTGGTATATATGTATGTGTGTGTGTGTGTATATATATATATATAGAGAGAGAGAGAGAGAGAGAATATTACACAGCTACAGCCATAAAAAGGATGAGATCATAAGATTTGTGACAATGTAGATGGATTTAGAGAGTATTATCCTAAGTCAAATAAGTGAAACTCAGAAAGATAAATGCCATGCGAGTTCATTCATATGTGGAATCTAAAAAACAAAATAAATACATAAAGAAGGAAACAAACAAAAAGAAGAATCATACCTGTATTTACAAAAGAACAAACTGTTGTCAGAAGGGAGAGGAATGGGACATTGGGCAAAAGAGGTGAAGGGGAGGAGATATGAGCTTCTGGTTATGGAATGAATAAATCACAGGAATAAAAAGCACAGCATAAAGAATATAGTCAATAATACTGTAATAGCAGTATATGGTGATCAAAGGTAGCTACACTTGTGGTGAACATAGCATAATGTATGGAGAAGCTGAATCACTATGTTGTACACTTGAAAATAATGTAACTTTGTGTGTCAACTATGCTGAAATTAATTATATATAATATACATAATATATAATATTTAAAAGGATTAATTTCTCAAATATTGGAAGATTAATGTAACAAATAGGGCCTATGTTATTAAAGAAACAATTATAAAAATACTTAGATTGCTAGATACTGCCAAGAGAAATGAGAAACTATTTCAAAAAAAATTTTTTTACTATAAACAGAAATTTTAGCTTTTAAGAGTACTTAAAACCTAAAAAACAAAGAGTACTTAAAACCTTCCATATTTTACTGCTTAAGGCTGAATCATTCTATTTTTTTTTTAAGATTTTGTTTTTATTTATTTGACAGACAGAGATCACAAGTAGGCAGAGAGGCAGGCAGAGAGAGAGAGAGAGAGGGAAGCAGGCTCCCTGCTGAGCAGAGAGCCCGATGTGGGGCTCGATCCCAGGACCCTGGGATCACGACCTGAGCCAAAGGCAGAGGCTTTAACCCACTGAGCCACCCAGGCGCCCCCATTCTATTTTTTTAACTAAAATCCCATATTTTTAAAGTCTTTTATTATTGGTTAAGGTTACCTTTCAGTGACTAAGATATAAAATGAAGAGAAACATAACTTTTAGCATTCTATGGATCCAAAATTCTAATTTAAAAAAGCATTCCCCACTTGTGCTTTATTTGTGCACAATGTTGAATGAATAATTGCAATTATTTTCTCAAAAAGATCTTCTTTTAAATCTTTTCAGTGATTATTTAACTACAAAAGAAAGTAGTGAAACTATTGATTCTTAGGCACTTATAAGTATAAATTTCATTAATAAGTCAGAGTACTTTTTTTAAAAAGAATTTATTTATTTATTTGAGAGAGAAGCAGAGATAACAAATAAGAGCACAAAGGGGCAGGAGAGAAGCAGGCCCCCACTGAGCAAGGAGCCTGATGCAAGACTCCATCCCAGGACCTTGGGATAATGACCTGAGCCAAAGGCAGATGCTTAACTGACTGAGCTGCCCAGGCACCCACAGAGTATTTTCTAATAAAATTTTTCAGAAGTGAAGTACACTATCCAGATCTTTCAGAACCTGAAGGGCTGATCAATTTTCCATTATCTTATAGCTATAGTCTTTTAAAAGGACACTCTAGAATACTATTTATTTTTGTGCATTCTAAGGTCCTTATCACCCTTTTCTCCCCAGTTATCTGTATGTTAAATGTAAATAGAGGAAAAGGACTTAGTGCTGAGCTGGAATCAGGATACCTCATCATTGTCCTGCAAGAAGTTCCTGTAGTCTGAGAAAAGACACAGTGGGCAAAGGGCCTGGGCAGCAGAAGATAAATTCTTCCCCTGGGAGCAAGCCACAGAGATCTGAGTGCCACAATAACACTGGCAGGTCTACATCCTACTTCACCCCTAACCATGATCATGAGAGTGGTGATGATGATGATGATGACTGTGACAGCTGGCACTGAGGAACTGAGCTCAAGTCTCTCCAACATTACACAGTTGAAGTCCTCACAATGACTCTGTGGAGAAGACATGAATGAGGAAGTTCGTGATTGGAAAAACTAAATACCTTACCCGGGGTCTCACAGGTAGCTGTTGTAGAACCAGAAATCTTCTACTTGATTTTTGAGATCACACCCTTCTAGTCTTTTCACTCTCTGTCTTCCACCCCATCATCCTCCTCTGCCAGGCCTTAGAAGCTGAAATTCCTTCAGGATTGGTCCACGGCCCCCTTTTTCTCATTCTGTGTCTCCATCAAGATAGCTTTAATGGTTGACTGTGGACTAAGAACTTCAAAGTGCAAAAATCTCTGTAGATTTTATCTTTTACTTCTGACTACATCTATCCCATGGTCATTAGAAGACAAAAGTGAGGGGCGCCTGGGTGGCTCAGTGGGTTAAAGCCTCTGCCTTCGGCTCAGGTAGTGATCTCGGGGCCCTGGAATCAAGCCCTGCATCAGGCTCTCTGCTCCCAGGAGCCTGCTTCCTCCTCTCTCTCTCCCTGCCTGCCTCTCTGCCCACTTCTGGTCTCTGTCTGTCAAATAAATAAATAAAATCTTTGAAAAAAAAAAAAAGAAGAAGAAGACAAAAGTGATAGAAATTCCCTGAACTTGTGAATATGTTGCCTTATTATGACAAAAAAAGAGTTAATATTTCTGATTAAATTAAGGATTTTGAGAAGGGGAGATTATCCTGGGTTGTCTGGTGTGCCTGTTGTAGTCATGATTCCCAATATGAGGAAGGCAAGCACGTCAAAATCAGAGTCAGATGATGGGATGAGGGAGGGAGAGCTTGGAATGAAGTGCTTTGAAGACGAAGGAAGGAACCTGAATCAAGGGATACAGAGGGCCTCTAGAAGCTGGAAAAGGCAAGGAGGTGAATTTTCTCTAAAATCTCCAAAAGGAACACACCCTGCCAATGCCTAGATTTTAGCTCAGTGAGACCCATTTTGGACTTCTTTGTGTTGTTTTAAGCCACTAAGTTCGTGGTAATTTATCACTGGAGCAATAAACTAATATAGTCTTTTTAAAGAAAAATATAATTAGTTATTTCTGAGAAAGAGCAAGAAAGAGAGAAAATGGAGGGGGGAGGAGCAGCAGGAGAGAGAAAATAAGACTCCCTGCTGAGCACAGAGCCCACTGCGGGGCTCAATCCCAGGACCCTGAGGTTACCACCTGAACTGAAACCAAGAGTTGGAAGCTTACCCAATTGAGCCACCCAGATGCTGTGCAAAGCAATATAGTCTTATAAATGACACTTGTACTTCCATGCTTCAGTCATGTACTACTTAATACATTAAACTAGTACCGGTCATTAACTGTCACATGGTAAGGGATGATTCTGACACCTCAGTTTTGTAAACTCTTTATTATGTTTCTTCTCATGACATTGGTCAACACATATCCTTTCTGTGGGCATACTAAATTTTAATTTTTAAAAGGACGTTGACTCATGAAAAGTTAATAATTACAGTCTTAAAGGGTTGTAGAATGGTTTACAAATTAAACTGATTACATTTCAAAATAATTCAAGGAGAAGTGAGATCTTAAAGAGGTATTTGTTTGTCAGAACAAGTTTTAATTGTAACTAGAATATGAAGAGTGACCAGATTCTCTAGCATATTTAAAAATCAAATATTCTTTTACTTGAAAGTGAATTTAACAAAGGAGGACTTTAAAATGTGAAAAATTTCACAGGGAAGATAGTGACAGTGAGAAATCATTAAGAAAAATATTCAGACCCAGAAAATTCAACACAATATTGAATAACAAGAACAAAATTGGAGAACTGATGTTAGAGGAAAAGCCATACTAACAAAGACAATGAGGTACTGGTGAATTAAAAACAAAAACAAAACAAAACAAAAAACAGAGAGGTGAATGGACCACAACAGACAGTCCAGACATATATCTACATACACGCAGTTAACTGATCTTTGACAAAGGAGCAATGGCCATACAATAGAGCAGAGATAGTTTTCTTAACAAATGGTAGTGGAGCAACTGGACATCCACATGCAAAAAAAATAAAATAAATCTAGGTACTACCATGCATCCTTCACAAAAGTTAAATCAAAATGTATCACACACTTAAATATGAAATACAAAACAATGAAACTACCAAAATATAACATAAGAGAAAACTTATATGACACTGGGTATGGTAATGACTTTCTATAGGTAACACCAAAGGTACAACTCATGAAGAAAATAATGGCTAAGTTGGACTTATTTAAATCAAAACCTCTGCTCTGCTACTGACAACGTCAAGAGCATGAGAACACAAATCACAGACTGAGAAATTATTTGCAAAAGACACTTCCAATAAAGAATTATTGTCCAAAATATACAAAGAACACTTAGAACTCAACAATGAGAAAGCAAGCATTCCAATTAAAAAATGGGCCAAAGACTTTCATAGACACTTCAACAAAGAAAATGTAGTAATGGCAAATAAGTAACTGAAAAGGTACTTTACATGTAATGAGGTAAATGCAAATTAAAGAAAAAAACACTGAGATCTACTACACATCTATTAGATTGTTAGACACCTATTGGATTGTTCCAAATCCAGAACACTGACAATATCAAATACTGGTGAGGATGTGGAGCAACAAGATTTCTCATACATTGCTGGTGGGGACGCTAATGATATAGCCTCCTTGGGAAAGAGAGTGGTGACTTCTTATAAAACTAAACTTACTATACGATCCTGTAATCGTGTTCCTTGGTATTTACCCAGAGAAGTTGAAAACATTTGTCCATAAAAATATCTGCACATAGATGTTTACAGTACCTTTATCCACAATTTTCAAAATTTGAAAACAACAAGATGTCCTTCAATGGGTGACTGGATAATTAAACTGGTGCATCCAGATAGTGGAATAATATTGAGTATTAAAAAGAAATGAGCTATCAACACATAAAAAGACATAGAAAACCTTAAGTGCATATTACTAAGTGAAATAAGCCAGTCTGAAATGGCTATATGCTGTGTGATTCCAACTACATGACATTTTTGAAAGGATAATATTATGGAAATGATAAAAAGATGAATGGTTGCCCAACATGTGTGTCTACGGGGAGAGATGAAAAGAGCAGAGAGAATTTTTACAGCAGTGAAAATACTCTGTGACATTGCAGTGATGGATATATGTCGCTATGCATATTTCCAAACCCAATGAATGTACATTCAGAGTGAACTTTAAAGTAAACAGTGGACTTTGGATGATTATGATGTGTCATTGTAGGCTCATTGTTGGTTAAAATGTACCATTCTGGTGAATGATGTTGGTGATCCACCGGGGAAGTTATGAATGTGTGGGGCAGGGACTATGTGGAAAATCTCTGTACTTCCCTCTTAATTTTATCTTAAACCTAAAACTGTTCTTAAAAATAAAATAAAGAAAAAAATATTGAAGGGAGAATATATATTGAAATATGTATATTATACATAAATGAATTGAGCTGTTTTTGAAGTAGTTGAATTGTAGTTCTACCTGTACAAGAACTAGTATGACATAACCCAGAGGTTTATTTCTAGCCCTATGATTAGGTTCAATTTACATGAAATGGAGATTTTGCATCAATGAACACTTCGTGAAGAATAAGAGCAATTTAAACTCGACCTCCATTCTGTGGATAATTTTAAAAGTAGAGTAATTTTAAAGTTATAATCAAATATTGTTATTACTTGGCTTCCTAAACATTATGTGATAGGTAATGGCTTAATAATAAAAACATGCAAAATGAAAGTCACCAGATACATGAGTTTCATGATTTCTGGTATAAAAAGTTTCTGACTCTTATATACACATCAATTAAAATTATTTGTCTGATATATTTGATTCATTAGTGGTATTTACAGAATTATATGTTATTATGGTTTAACAGGGAAAAATCAAATTGTTACAATGGGAAAGTTCTTACTCACTTTCATTGTCTAAATACATGAAAGTACAGAAAACATCAGAGTACTTTAAATAATGGATTTAAGTGTTTTGCAATGGTATTAAATATGAATGGGTTTCTGTTTTTAAAACTGCATACATTACTTTCTTACATTTCTCCATTTACATTGAATGTGTTTGGGTGAAAACAACTTATTGTTGAGAAATAATTGCTTTGAAGACATCATCTGTTAATGGACACTTTAAATTAAATATGAATTTTCAGCAGAAACAAATTAAGTAGACATGATATTGATTCTTCATTACAAAGATATGATTGATTAAATAGATATGATATTAAATTTTACTTCTAAATTTCTATTATTCATTAAAAAGTATGTGAAAAATCAGGGCACTTGGGTATCTCAGTCAGTTGAGCACCACACCGTTGTTTTCAACTATAGGTCATGATCTCAGGGTCCTGGGAAGGAGCTCTACTTTGGACTCTGCACTCAGGAGAGTCTGCTTAAGCCTTCTCCCTGTCTCTCTGCCCCTTTCACCACTCACACTCTCTCTGCCTCTCTCTCCAAAATAAATAAGTAAATCTTTAAAAAAAATATTTTTAAGAAGTATGGGAAAAAGTACTCTCATAAAAATGAAAAACATCAGTATGGGAGAACTTAAATTCTTATTTACACACGTAGATTTGTATATACCAAATTTATGTATATAGCTACCTAAATATGTATGCATGTAAATGTGCAAAGAGGAAGACTTACTGAAATGTCTGGGAAAAAAGCATGGAAATGTCCTTTATTTTGTGTTTACTTCTTTCTTATTTACATTAACAAAGTTAATCACACCTTCAGATTTAAACTCTGTTGTCACAGGTTCAGAGTTATTTCCCATGCATTATTGTGCCAGAAAATTACATGGGGGAAATTTCTCTCCCATAATTTATTTTTGGAAGATTTTAAATTATAGAGTAACTACATCCTGATAGAGGTATTTGTGAACGTATTATCAGAATCATTTTGTTCTTTGAATTTCCTCATGGGAATATGTTAGAGAATGAGCAAGACAGAAATACGAATCCAAATAATCTACTTTAGAATGATCTACTTAAAAAATGGTAATCATAGTAAAAAATGTTCCTATCCAAGTGTCTTGGCATCACTAGCCACCACCATAGTTTCGCGTTTAAGATATCTGAAATGTTATATGAGGTGTGACGTGGAGAAAAGCACTCTTTTGGATGTATGCCTGTTTCCTGGGATTTACCCTGCATCACCTATGAAAGTGATCCAAATGTTTAGGTTTATTTGAAGATTTAACAACTCTGGCTGACATCTGGCCCAGTTATTCGTGGTCAAAGTACATGACTTTCTTTTTTTCTTTTCTTTTCTCTTTTCTTCTCTTCTTTTCTCCTCTTCTCCTTCTTTTCTCCTTTTCTCCTTTCCTCCCTTCCTTTTCCTTTCTTCCTCCCTCCCTTCCATCCTTCCTTCTTTCCTTCCTTTCTCTCTCCTCTCTTCCCTCTTCATTTCTTTCTTCCCTTCTGTCTTTCCTTTTCTTACTTTTATTAAAACTTTAGATTGAGATATAAGGTTGGTAATAGTATCTTTTTGACACATTTTTACAAAAGGATAATTTGGAGACTGCAATATAGTCTAAAGAACCAGACATTTTAATGTCTTATTAACTTTTATTTTGCTGTAAATTTCTAGCTGGTAATAAAAAAATGACTTCGATTTTTCATTGTATTATATTACTTTTCATGTGTAACAAAGGTGTTGATTTGTCACTTATCAGTATCTTGACCTATTGACATAATAATAATACTAAGAGTTAAAATTAAAAATTTGAAATTATAGCTCTAAAAGGTAGAAGATGCTAGAGCTAATAAAAAAGTGTTCAAAGTCTATGATTTGTCCTTGATCTAATTACTTTACATTTTGATCAAAAATTTAGCTAATTTATACCACTATTATTTGGTAAAGAAAGCAATGTTTTTTTTCTTTCAGTTGTTAGTGTATTACTTTTAATAGTGTTGAATACTATTTCCAGAATAACTAACATTTATGATTCTTGGAGAAAGAAAATTACTGTATTTGAAGGCTGACCTTTTAGGTGATATAATTTTCACTCCACACTTTTGATTTTACATCTCATAGTCCACCCTCTTATTAACGGATATCTGCATGTCTTTTAAATATTTCATGACTCCACTACTATTGACTGATTTGTTACTAAATGTCTAAACCAGCTCTATTGAGAAATTTATTTTGTGTTTGTTTTCTAGTTTTCTATATTCAGGTATTCTATTAGAAACTCTTCAGAACTCATATTTTTATAAGACAAAAGCATACATGACATATAATAGAACCTATTAAGCTGGAATAATATTTTTATCATGAGATACTATTTAACTCTCAGGAGTATACATTCGATAAACATAGACATTTTGTTTAATGAGAGGCTAGTTCTCAGCTATTTGATTGACATCTTAATTTAACTTTGGATTATTAAAAGTCATATCTAGATTAAAGTAACTTTTGAGAGCATATACATTTATACTTTGAAAGGGTTTTTTTCAGACAAATTTAGTAGAAATTAAAAGTAAATCCTGTAACTAGAAGGAGCATGTTCAAAAGAAGACTACAATGCTTTTTCTTGACCATGAACGGTTGGTTTCCTAAGAATGCTACTACCAAACATGTTAAACAAAAATGAAAAAAAAACTTCCTAAAACCCAAAATATTACTTAAATCCAAATTCCATTTTATTCTTACATTTAATTTTAGATCTTGATGTTAAAACTAAAGTAGATCTTGAATTATCTGAACATCAACATTTTTATCATCTCTTTTTGTAATAATAAAATATGTAGGAAATCACTTTGGAAAGTTTAAGAATCTGCAGCATCTGAGAGTCTTCTAAAACCTCACACAAACCAAATAGCAGGTTGGTTATCATGTGTAATTATTCCTATGTGCTCCTAAGTGTTCGTTGTGAAGTCAGATTTCATTGCTGAAAGTTTCCATGACAACAAGAGGAATAAAAACATCTCTGCTTCACTGGTTCTTAGTTCATAAAATATTGTTTATTATGCTTTCAAAAATACACATAAGAAAAATAATTCCCATTTTAAAAAAACTGAGATTTGTGTGCATTAAGAATGGGTCTATTGTGATGATACAAACCATTTCATAATTATATAATACACAGGTTTACTGTTTTCTATAAGACTTTTTATTTGTCAGTCTTCCCCCAGGTTTTCCTCTCTCACCTGTCTTCACTGATCTACATTCATTGCTTCCTTCATCTTGGCTCAATTCAGTATCATATTATTATCTCCGTAAATACTGAAAAAGCTTTAGACAGATTCAATATACATTCATGATGAAAACAATAAAGAAAACGGGAATGGAGAGAAACTTTCTTAACATGATTATATATCTCCACTACTATTTAGCATTTTAGTAGAAATAGTATTAGCCAAGACAATTAAATAAGAGAAATTAGTTAGAGACATAAAAATGGGCAATTTAAAGGAGTAAAATGGTCTCTATTTGCAGATAATATGATAGAATACCTAGAAACTCCAGATAATAGATACTAAAACTAATTCAACTATTAATGAACTGAATGAGTTGGCCAGGATATAAAATCAACAGGCTTCATATACACAAATAATAAACAGAGGCTATAATAGTAAATATAATCCCATTTAAGATTGCAACAAAGAAGATTACATATAATGACGTAACTTTAACAAGAAATGTGCAAGATCTGTATGAGGAAAAAATTTAAAACTCTTTAAATGTATATGAATAGATAAATAGACCATATAAAATAGAAAGTCCAAAATTAGACTCAAATACGTATGGAAATTTAATATATGATAAACTGGAATTTCAGTTTACTAAGGTAAAGATCAACTCATTAATAAATGATGACAGGACATATGGAGACATATGGAAAAAGTTAAAATTCAATTTATCTCTTACCATACAAGAGATTACTACGGATGGATTAGGTATATAAATGTAAAAAATGAAGCCATGGATCTATTACAAAGAAAGATTCATGAATTTCTCTTTAGTTTCAGTATAGGGAAGACTTTGTAAATGTAATACAAAATCCAAAGTCATTCAAAGAAAAGACTGTTGCATTTGACAACATAAAATAAAAATGGCTGCATAGAAAAAAAATCTTTAAAAAAATAATTGATTTAACTTGTAGAGAAAAATTGTAACATATAAACAGACCAGGGTTGCTTGGGGGGCTCAGTCAGTTACATGTCTGCCTTCAGCTCAGGGCATGATCCCAGGGTTCTGGGATCCAGTCCCACATCTGGCTCCTTGCTCAGCGGGGGGCCTATTTTTCCCTCTGCCTGCCGCTCCCCCTGCTTGTACTCTCTCTCTGTCTCTCTGTCAAATAAATAAATAAATAAATTCTTAAAAAAAAGGTGGGGGAACAGACCAAAGGAAAATGTCCTTTTTGAAGTGAAGGGACAAAGGATCAAAACCCTAATAGAGAAATGAGAGAAAAAACTTTTTCTTTTATTGGAAAAAATTAAAAGAATTCACAAAAAATAGAAAAAATTGTTTTTAAATATTCAAATTATAATTAGAGAATCCTGTTTACCACTTACCAGATATACGAAATTATGCATGTAAATATTGAAATTTTGTCAGTGAAGTTGTGGAGAAACAAACTCTCATATACGCTAATGGGAATGCAAATTGGTAAAACCAATTTTTGACAAGCTTTGGTAATACTAAACAAAACAGTGTTCCTGGGTGGCTCAGTCAGTTAAGCATCTGCCTTCTGCTCAGGTCACAATTCCAGAGTCCTGGGATTGAGCCCTGCATTGGGCTCCCTGCTCAGCCAGGAATCTGCTCCCTCTCCCTCTGCCTTTCTTCTGCCCATGCTCTCTCTTGTTATATATCTCTCTCAAATAAATAAATAAAATCTTTTAAAAAAATACTACCTATGTACTTATTCTTTAACCCAGAAACCTTTAAAAACACACACTAAAGATAGTCCTCCAATAATAAGAATACATATATGTACAAAGTTAGTCATTACAGCATTATTGGTAATTCCAACACATTGGAAACAACTTAATAGTCATATGTAGGAAGGAGGTTAGATATAATATGGTCCATCGAAACAATGGAGTACTATGCAACTACACAAAAGAATAAGGAAGATTTGTATTAATTGATATGGAGTGATTTGTAGGACATATTTTTATGTGAGAAAAGCAAATTAAAAAAGAAACTATAGTGTACTATTTTTCATAAAACATATGTGGGGATATGGGAACATACACATAGACTTGCCCATTTGTGTGAAATAAATACAGGAATGAAAAACCAGAAAGCAAGCATATTGTTTATCTCTAGAAAGTGGATGAGAAATGGTTGGAAAGGAGAAGGAAGTGCAAACAGAGATGTGGGGAATGTAACACTCCCCTGAATATATCTTTTTGTATATTTCTGATTCTTAGACACACAGTAGTGCTTCATAGATACCTCAACTACTCAAAAATTAGCCAAATGCATTGCTGTGTGGGGGAAACTTACGTGACATGGAAACATTAACAAATGAATTAAACTGAATTACAAATGAATAACCTAATCACATTGAAGGAGTACAGAAAAAAACAACTAACCTGGTAACTTACCAAACTTCAATTGTTTACAATAAAGCCAAAAGACAGAAAAGAACACTACACAATGGCTCCAATCTGGTTAGTAAATGTGTTTTTTATAGGGTATAGGTTAGCAATATTGAAACTATGTAATATGCATATTAGAACTGGAAAAAAAGGGAAATACATTGAGTGCGTGCAACTAGAACTAGAATTCTCACTTTCGGAGAAAGAAATTAAATACAAGGAAAGGAGAAAAACTAAACACTGAGGTGATTGACTGGAATAGTTATTGGTAGAAACTCTTTAACAGTTATGCAAATAGATCTAAAAATATAGATGTCAGTGTGTGCATGGGTCACCATCTATACATACATTCATTCCTACCTCCATTAGTGGTGGCTGAAGACACTGTTAGTAATGACACTCAGAAGCAATGAACACACCTATAACCCAGATCTTGGAAGTACTTAATAAAAGATGTGAGCTTTTTAAAATAAGTTTAGAAGACATCTGGAAGGAGTTTGAAGGGTGAAAGCTGAAACAATTTGAGAGGAAAAAATAAAAGATAATTTATTGGTTTTTAAACCATATAATAAAATAAATATCCAAGAGTCCATTTTGACATGAACAACTAATTGAATAATTATATAAGTGGGGGACAAGGAAAATTTTTTTTCCTTACAGAAGAATTTCAATTAATAAATGCAAGAGGAGACCAAAAAAAAAAAATAGAAAGTCACCATTAGAGAAACACTGAGATGATTGTGGCAAAAAAAACTCCATTGATGGATGCTTAAAGTGTTGGACAAAAATTTGAAGAGAAACAGTACCCTTACATAATGTCAAAGATATCTCTTCAGAAGGTGTCTATAAGGAAAAAGAAATAGTGGTTTTTTAAAAGAGAAACCCTTCAGACACCACTTTAGCCAAACCAGCAATATTAACATCACCAGTATGGAGAGACACTGACATTATGACCCTTATTAAATGATCCCCTGAGTGGCACACAGCATCACATAGGCACACGCTAGTCTTCCCAAAATCATACATACATTCACTTTTGTCTTGAGAAAGCATCAGAAAAACCTGAATGGAGGAATATTTTACAAAATAACTCACCTTTCTTCTTGAAAATGTCAAGGTCCTTAGATGTAAGGGAAGAGGGTGTAACTGTTGAAGACTGTAGGACATGAAGGGCAAAAAGCAGCAGAATTAAATGTTGGATCCTGCAGATGGTCCTACAGCAACAGAAGTACATCACTGGGGAAATAGGTGAAGTTCACATAAAGTAAGGTCTGTACTTCAGTCAATGGTAATATCTCAGCATTAATTTCCTGTTTTTCATATTCAGACTATGATACTGCAAGACACTCATCTAAGGAGAAGCTGGGTGAGAGGTATATGACAACTCCCTGTACTATTTTTGCAATTTTTCTATTAAGTCTAAAATTAGCTTAAAATAAAAAGTTGAGAGTGCCTGAGTGGCTCAGTCATTTAAGCATCTGCCTTAGCTCATGTCATGATCCCAGGGTCCTGGGATCAAGTCCCACATCGGGATCTCTTCTCAGTGGAGAGCCAGCTTCTCCCTCTGCCCGACACTCCTCCTGCTTATGCTCTCTCTCTCTCTCTCTGTTTCTCTCTCTTTCACTCAAATAAATAAAATCTTAAAAAAATAAATTAATAAAATAAAAAGTTAAAAAAGATAAATTTCCAAGATACTCTTCAAATCACATTATTGAATACATCACAGAATTTTTTTTCTTTTTCTTTGTTTTTGAGAATTTTTTTCTTGATGCTAGTTTGTTTATAGTAATGGAATTTGTGAAATTCCTCTGAGAAGGTTATCTTTTTTCTGAAAAAATCAGTGTTTTTCCAAATCAATTAGATTGGCTCCTCTCTTCTAGAATCCCTCAATCCATAAAAAACAACTCTTTGCAGTTTACATTGAAGTCAACTTATGCAATAGCTTTGTCTCCAATTCCCTTAGTATCATCCCTATTATAAATCTTATTTCCTTTTTTCTTTTTTTTTAAGATTTTATTTATTTATTTAAAAGAGAGAGAGAGCACAAGAGCACAAGCATGGGGAGAAGAAGATTCTCTGCTGAGCAGGGAGCCTGATGTGAGATTCAATGTCAGGATTCTGGGATCATGACCTAAGATAAAGACAGACACTTAAATGATTGAGCCACCAAGGTGAACTTAAAATCCTATTTTGTTAACAATTCTCTTTCCAAAAATCAAAGTTTTTTGTTTATTGCCTTATGTAAATTTTTATTTTAGTCATTCAGATTACTTTCTTATATAAATGAACTAATAGAAGTGTATGGATTTTGGGCCATATACATTATGCCTCTTTAGGATTTCACTAAATTTCATGAAATAACTGGTCAATGATGTCTCCTTATCTCCCATCCATTAAGGCATTTGCTATCACAATTTCCATATATGTGGTGTGTCTTACATCGTTTTGGGCCTTCTCTGCTTATTGTTGCTTTCAAAAAGGTTGCTAGTATAAGAATTAGAAATGCCATGGAGCTTACCCGAGGCCAAACTGCTTACTGGATTATGGAAATTCATGGCTCGGTTTCCTTGGGACTTACTAAAGTCATGAATATTCATCATGTGATCCATGGAATTTCAAAGACAAGAAGAAAAAAGCTCTCTTGCTGGATCCTCTGTCAGTTGTTCTGTAAACCCCTTATCTTTGATATTTCTCCCCAATAACTACCAGATTTAATGGCAGATTCTTAATTTTGTCCTTGAATATTTTACATACTTTCATACTTGGTTCACACTGGCATATGGTGACCAAAAGTCAACAATAATTTTCGTATGTCTCCTCTGAAGTTATTTTTCTTTTTGTCCTAGATCATTAATTCCCAACATTTCACAATACAAAAATCTTGGTCACATGCATTCCTGGACACCAGAAACAGTGTGAATAGCACAGTTTCCAGAAAGTAGTAGTATTTCCAATATATGTTTGTTAAATTGGTGGACAAATAACATATCTGTTTTCAAAGTTCAGTGATTACCACCACTAATACTAGCTTTATTTCCTTTTATAGTAGAAATTGATTATCCCTAAATAATCTTGTAGGGGAGTGATTAGGTTTTGTTACTTTGCTACATCATATTGCAGGACCAAACTGTATGTGAATCTCAGTGATGTACAAAAATATAGGTTTCGATTCTCACAGCTGTTATATACTGACTAACCACTACCTGCCATTCTACTTTACTCCTCTCCACTTAAAGACCCGGGCTAGATGAATAGCCACTATCTAGGACAGTCTTGGCACAATTGGAAAGAACAATGGCAGAACCACTTGACATTTCATAAAACTTCTCAGAAATAGTACATACCATTTTCGCTAGTATTTCTTGGCTCCAAACTGTTACTTGGCTCAGCCTGACATTCTGTAAGGATAGACTCAGTAGGAGAGGGGATACATTGACACTAATACAATCTATTACAGTTGCCCTCTTAATTAAATATATTTGCTTTTCTTTTCACATGCATAAAATACACTCAATCTCTTCCCAAAGGTCAACCCAACTCAAAGTCCCAGTTCCAGGATATTGTGATAATCTTAACATTGTCTCTATGTGGATCCTTTTTAACTGTAGATGCATTAAGTATAAAGACAACTTTTCTGTTTTCCTTCACACAAAAAAGCAAAAGTTGAACAAATCCAGAAAGCCACAATAAACACTCCTTTTCAGAGAGAACAGGGGAGCACAAGGCCATCCTTAGTACACAACAAGGCTATAGTCCCATTTTGAAAATATGAGGGCCTTACCTTAAAGGTAGGCAACGTTCCTTGGTTAAACTCCAATGCTGTTCCCTGGGACTAGTTCCCAAATTCATGGTTCTCTATGGCTCTTGACTCCACCTTCTGGAAGATAATTATTCCTCTTAACCACAGATGAGAAGACACTGAAGAATATGCTATTTTGGAAGAATGAAGAGATCTTTTAACCTGCTTCCTATTTATAGAAATTTGGGAGCATTCCAAAGGCTATTTTAAGTCTTGGACAGGACTGTCTTTTGGTTCAGCCAAGTGGTTCTTTTGACAGTAATACCATCTCAAAAACCGAGTTGGATATTTATCTACATGATTCCAGTCAGTTCTATGTATCAATAATCTCACAATTCTTTTGTCATTGTTGTTAAGATTTTATTTATTAATCTGAGAGAAAGAGAGGCAGAGAGAGAGACAGCATGAGTAGGCCAGACAGGCAGAGGGAGATGCAGACTCCCCACTGAGCCAGGAGTCTGATGTGCCGCTTGATCCCCCCACCCAGATCAGAGATCATGACTTGAGCCAAAGGTAGATACTTAACCATCTGAGACACCCAGGTGCCCCCGTAACCTCACAATTCTTTACAAGGTATGACTTCATTATAGGTTTATTATTTTTCGATTTATAGATAGTCCCTTGCATTGCTTTTCTTACGCTGGATGATGATGCTTCATTTATTTATTTATTTATTTTAGTTACAATCTCCATTTGCTATCGTGTAACTATAATATTGAACTACAGAATTTAACACTACTTACACATCTTATACTAAAGAGTATAGGAATAGTAAGGAGAGAGAACAAATTGGTAAATAGATAAAAATAAATACTCATCAAATAAAGGAAGGGCGTGCATCTTCCTTAGTTCTCCTTTCTGCAGCCAGTCACACGGTCGTTATTGGTATTTACAACATTCCTCTCCCATCAGCCACCTTGCATACTTTAACCTCAGTCAGTGTCTTATCTAACAAAGTGATCTAAATCTCATTACCTGGCCAGGTGGTTCAAATTTTTTTTAACTTCTTATTTTGATATAATGCAAATTTACAGAGAAATTGCAAGAATAGTACCAAAAAATCCCATTTATCTTTTACCTAGATTCATATTTTTGTCTCATTTACTTTCTCATTGTCTCTCTATTTATAGGTACTTATATTACATTTTTGTGAACCATTCAAGAGTTGAGCTAGAGACTTTAAGACCCTTTACCACTAAATATTTTATCAGATACTCTCTAAGAACAAGGAAATCTTCTTAGCATAATTATCAAAATTAGTAAATACCTCATTGATAAAAGACTGCTAGGTGATCCACACTTTCAATCCTCAAGTTCCCATGTCAGTATTGGTCTTGCTTCTTTGACTTTCTGTATTTTACCATAACGTTTTGCCATGACATTTCCAAGTATTATTATGTGCCCTAGAGAATTTCCTGGGTTGTAGACACCAGTCAGTATCTTAACTCTTCTCGTTGCTTGTTGGCAAAACTATTAATAGAGGTTACCTCTATGTGATGAGATGATAGTTAACGTACTTTGCTTGTTGTGTGGATGTGTGAGATTTCACAAGTCTAACTTTTTCTATTGAACATGTAGTTTCAATAGAATTAGTGGAAAAACATTTTAGAATAATCAGAATAATTCATGAGTCAAAAGTGAAGAGAACACCACATTGTAAGTATAGACATTTATCACTCCAGCTCATTGCCACTGTAGCCATCCCCTCCCAAACCATGTCTTTTCACTCCCAGTATGCTCTCTCTGGGTCAGGCGTCCCACCACCTGTCTCCTTTGTTTTCTTCTCCCACTCAGTACTGTCCTTTGCCGAGATTTCTCAGGCTTAGCCACTTATCAAGTGGCATTTTACTTTTCCATTCAGAAACAATATTAGTCTGGATTTTACAAAGTTACTTTACTATGATTTTAAGTTTGATCAAGTGACAAGTATTTAACGAAAATGAATTAAGCAAATACATATTTTTGTTTCTTAAAAGAGGCTCATAAATGGCAGAGAAAATATCTAACTTATAAATGAAAAATATCAAAAGAAAACTGCTATAACTTAATTGGGTTAATTAGATTATATTATACCTCTGGATCCAAATCCTGACTTCTATACCCACTATCTACGTATGTGACTCAGGACAAGTTGCTTAATTTTTGTGCCTCACTTTTATTTTCCATGAAAATGGAATCAAAATTATACCTACTAAGTGGAGAATAGAAGAAGAAAAATAAGAAGAAGGAGGAGGAGGAAGAAAGAAGAAGAAGAAGGAGGAAGAGGAGGAGGAGGAGAAGAAGAAGAAGGACGAGGAGGAGGAGGAGAAGGAGAGGAAGAAGAGGGAGAGGGAGGGGGAGGGGAAGAAGAATATGTGAGGTAACTATTGTTGGGTTTGATGACCAAAGTCACAAACCTGAGTCTTTTTAGAAATGTAAATTGGTTTGCTCAGAGCTTACTAGTACTCTTAATCACAAAACTGTTTTCTTTGGTTAAGACATCTCAACATGTTCAAGGAGGAACAATTTGAGAATTCCTTTAAAGGAGTACATGATGAAATACTTCAGAAGTGGGATACAGTGTTCTAAGAAATTGATTTAGAGTGCACAATGGTTTAAGAGCATGACAACCTCCCCTCTTCCTCCCTGGTCTCCTTCACAGGGTGAGATAAAGCTGGTGCACTGAGTCGCACGGGATCAGAGATGCTTGAGCAAGAGATGACATCAACTGTGACTTCCCACGTGCCACCATCTCTGGGACTGGACTGAAGCTTCATTTGGGGAGCCTGGGGCACTTTGTAGACACAGACACTAGTGAATGTGCAAGTCGTTTGTGATTTCAATGGTGCAGATGACGGACTAGAGGTATGTAAAGATTAAGGACAGGGCCAAGGTTTAGTTGTGATTCAGTTTATTAGGCTACTTAACTTTATCAGAGAGATTACAAAATAAATTGTTCCTATCAGCTATCCATGGGAACAGGAGATACAGAAGGATTAGTTTTAAAAATATTTTGTTTTCTCTCTTGAGATGAGCCTGACTCAGGCAGTTCTATCATGTAATAGAGTTCACTACCATGCTTCAGATAAAAAGAGACTTAATTTACAGGTCTTTTTAAATTTTTGAATTGAAATCATTCTCCAACTAACCCTATCCTTTGATCCTCAGTAATCACCCAGCCATTCCTCTTTACAGTCTTCCCAGCCTCACTTTGCTTGTTTGTGGCATTCCAGAGTGACACAGCCCAGTCTCCTCAGAACACTCGGTCTGTGGCCAGAAGGCTGCTACTCCTTTTGTTCAAACAGTGTCAGAAATATTTATTTCAAGATCCAATTAAAATTCTTCGTTTTAAAAACCCTCCAGGGAATAGTTACTCTCTGGAACTTGTTTACTTAATTCCTTTCTTAGGAGTCCCCTCGTTTGTTTGAATTTGGCTTCTGACCTGCCTTTCTGGGGCTGTGGAGGCAGAGAAGAGCATTTATTGATAGTATCTGCTGGATCGAGCAGCTTTCTCTCCTTTCCTTAATGTGCCAATTTTCTGGCTCAGAACATAAAACCAAAGTAAGATAATATTTTCTTCTGCTCTGTTAATTTGTTTATTTTTCTTCAAATAGTATCAGATCCAAGCCCTTATATTATAGTTAGTATCTTCATTGTAAGGCAGATGATAGAGTAATGAGCAAGAAGTAGAAAATAAAAAAGAAGTATGATTTAAAAAATAAAGTTTTAGAGGGGAAGAATAAAAGGCAGGTAGGGAGAAGGAGGGCTAGCCTCAATATTTCCCTACAAAAAATACACAAGAATAATAAAAAATACTTCCCTACAGAGTGGCTTTAGCAAAAGCCTTGGTACACTAAAGCCATATGAGAATACAGAGTGCCCTGGAACGAAATATGTACACAGGTGCAAATGCACACACACACACACACACACGTCTGACTTGAATTTTGATGGATAAGCCACCAAGAAAATGGGCCATTTTAAATATAATCATAATTCTCAATGTATTTCATATATTTCTCACTGTATCTACTATGTATTCTTACCATCTAGGGAAATCTATGGATCAAGTAAAAATATGTGTATTGAGGGGCACCTGGGGGGCTGAGTCAGTTAAGCATCTGCCTTGGGCTCAGGTTATGATCCTGGGGTCCTGGGATTGAGCCCAATATCCCATGGGGCTCCCTGCTCAGCACAGAGTCTGCTTCTCCCTCTGCCCCTCTTCCTCCCATGTTCTCTCTTGCTTGCTCTGCTCTCTGTCTCTCAAATAAGTAAAAATTAAAATGTTTAAAAATGTGTGTTGAATATGAATTTTCAAACTACATGTTTCTCCTGCATTAAATAATGCTGTTGGGAATCAAGAAAGTAGAGTTTGATATTTAAAACTGTCCTCAGAAATCTTAGGTGTCGGTTTTCATAATGGAAAGACCACCATATGTCTCTGATGCTTGTGTTTCAAAGCAATGCAGAAAGAATGGAAGATGTGAATGAAGTTAATGGGACACAGGTATGAGGCAGCCTCTAAGATGGATGAATTGATAATGTACCAGAGACCCTTCCAAAAGCCTAAATTATTACACACTTCTCTCACCCTCCTACAGTGCTTTTTGTCCCTACATAATTCAGTGAACTAGACCATCAGGATAATTTGATATAATTCAAATTAAGAATTGCATTAAATCAATGTAAGTATTTGTAATGGGCTGAAGTCAGTACTTGGCAAATAGTCAGCCACATGTAAGTGTTTATAAATTAAATAATAAAATTAGATCCAGAGATCAAGCAATTAGTTTCATGTGACAGTCTGAAGTTGTTTTATTGACAGAAGGTTCTTTCTTCCAGCTAATATACATTAAAGTGACTAAAATAGTGTTTGGCCTTTAAGGCATAGTCATATAATGGAAGAGTAGTAACTGTAAAATATTTCAAGAAAGCTATTATTTTCAGTACATTGCATTTATTTTTTATTCCTGGAATTTGTATCAATTTTTCTATTAGTTTCTTTATGGCAGGGGTTACGGTTTATTGACATTTCTGGATCCTTGATAAGTAAGAAAAATAGTCAGTGCTCAGTAAAAATAGCCTTGTATGTTATGATGTTAAAGCTGATTTGGGAGCTTGCAAATAGATTCATTTTAACTTCATTTTTTAAAGTTTTAGTAATTTCATAAATATGGGGTTAATTGTAATTTGCATTATTAATTTTTAAAAAGCCTCACTTTCCTTTGTTAGACAATGAGTTCCTTCTTTAGGAGCAATGCTGTGTGGAATAACATGATGGTGTATAAAGCGTTTGTAAATCAATGGGACTCATCCTGGGCAGAGAAGGCAATTCCATACACAGAATAAGTTCCTATTCCAGTGAGAACAAAATGCAATCCTTCCAAGGTAGAACCACTTCTATCACTCAGTTCTTTATGGGTAACTCAGGTCACATGGGAACTTGGTGGCTCACAATCAAGTGTTTAGTCTTTACTAAGGCCTAGTAGCAACCCTGGGCTATTTTTCAAAATGACAAGAGTTATTTATAAAAATGGCAGAGCATTATTCAGAAATCTTCAGATTCTTTCCTATAATTCACCAGAAGGAGCGTGCTAATGATTCCACATGTCACTGTCTACCACATATACTGGAAGCATCATTGGAGCTGTGATTCATATGGCCCAAATGTCTGAGCAAACTTCGTGGCAGCCTGGATATGCTGCATATCTTTCTCTTGGTGGGTTTTGTAGTCCCTTAAATGGATTTGAAGTGAATGTGAAGTGAATTTGAAGTGAATTTGAAGTAAGTGGATTGGAGTGAATGTTCAAATGAGGTATATGTCTCCTTCAAAATCCAAGCAAGCCTTTGTTCGTGGTAGGAAAGGTGTGATCCTTCATTTTCAAAGGATATCTCAACTTGCCCTAGATAACTGAACTCCTAAAGTTTCACTAAGGTAACAGCTTCCTGAAGTCTTATGGAATTTGTTTCCTACCCTTTGATTTGCATGTGTCTTAACAACATGTCAAAAACATCTGCTACTTTCTCATTACCATGTCCAATTATCACATTATTGCCAGTGTAATAATCCAATGTGTTGTCCTATGGAACGGAGAAGAAATATTCTGGAGACATAGATAATGACAAAGGACTGTAGAATTGTGGAAGTTCTGAAGTAAGAGAGTGAATCTATATCACTGGCCCTGCCAGCTGAAGGAGAACCATTTCCAGTGGGCTTTAAGATGTACAGAATAAATAAAACATTCACCGGTTGAGAGTTTATCAGACTTAGCAATATTAACATTTTAGTTCAGATAATTCTTTCTTGTAGGCCTGTTCTGGGCACTGTAAGGATTTTAGGAGCTTCTCTGGCCTCCAACAGTAGCAACCCTTGTCAGTTGTGACAACCCTAAGTATCTCCAGACATTGCTCAACTTTACCCAGTTGCCCTACTGGGAATATCTTAAGACAAAGCTATGGTATATTGTCTAAACTAAGAAATTAACACTGATATAATATTGTTAATTAACCTGGAGGTTTTATTCAGATTTCACCAGTTTTACCACTCACGTTCTTTTTCTGTTCCAGGATTCAATCCAGAATGCCATGTTGTATTTAGCTGTTATGTGCTAGTCTCCTCTAATCTGAAAGTATCTTGGTCTTTCCAATCATGATTGAAAATTTTGAGGAGCAATGGAAATGGGTTTTGTAGAATGGCCCTCAACTTGACTGTTTTCTGAGAATTAGAGTGAGGTTTATAGATTTGGGGGAATAATACCCGAGAGGTGAAGTGTTTTTTTCCATTGCATCATATCAGGAGGGATAAGAAATCAACAGAATTTGTTACTTGTGTTACTCTTGATTAGGTGGCTAAGTGGCTGCCATCTTTCTCCTGTAGTTACTATTTTCCCCCTTTTATACTATATTCTTCAGAAGCAAGTTACTCTGGAAAGACAGCTTAAGTTCCACTTTGTAGAGACAGGATTATCAAAAAAATGTGTGAACTTGTATTAAAAACCACCATAGTGATTAACAAAAATTTGGAGGGACTTACTGTAAGGTTAAGCAAATATTCTATCAATATTTTACCCATTAATTTTAACACTCACCAATTGATTTTGCTAGAAGCAGTTATTACTATGCTGTTTTAATGATAATTTTCTGATTTCCTCATTCTCTTCTACATTTATTACTCAAATGTCTTCTCTAGGGAACATTTGTCTCTTTCCCACTTACTTACATATGCCGTCATTAGTATCAATATGGATTCATGGATATATGTCTTATTCTTTGTATTATAAACCAGCAAAATAATTATTTATTTCATTGCATAAATGGCACCAACTTCAGTCATTTGGAGCTCTTTCTGGTTGACTCAGCTGGTTTTTTTTGACATATTTCCTTCTTATTGGGAGTATGAGTGTATGTCAGGAGGAATGGGGTCATTTCTGTACTTTCTGTCACTACAAGATCCAGACTCACTTTCTCTTTTCCTTGCATCAACTCTAAAATCAGATATTTTTTGAAGGAGCCTGATTTCTGTTATTAGAGAAAAGTATGTAGAAAACAAGATCTGGGCACATGGTATGGTCATTGCTACTTTACTGTCATTTCCTGTAAACATTCTCACTGGACAGAACTAGAAAATACATGCATGTATATTAAACTGTATATACACATATATCCATATTTATTTTGTGTATAGTTTCCCTTTATGTATTATAATAAACATATGTTAATATACCTTTTACTAATTCAGTTCCACAAGATTTTTAATCTTTTTCAACACACACACACACACACACACACACACTTTCTTATTTGTGATTTCATACTCTGACACGTAAACCATGGGTCCCATTGCCTACAATTTATTTAAGAATTTGTTTAACTTTAGTTATATAGTTTCAGAATTGTTAACTCATACTGCTGTGAGAAATAAATTCATCAAATAGAGTTACTGTTTATGTACTGTTCCTTTTGTCTCCCAGCCTTAGAATATCCTGTCAAAACACTGCTGACTTGAGGTCAGGCTATTTATTCCAATCCCTGTTAATTAGATTATGCCAAACATTAGTAATACAGTTGTATTAATTTGTTTCCATCCCATCCAGGAACCCCAGAACATTCCAGGTAATTGTTGTTCACTTTGCATACAATAAAGTTTAATCTTTTTGTTATATAATTCTATGGGTTTTGCAAAAGTCATGCACTCATTATCAACAATACTATACAAAACAATTTTATCATCCTAAAATACTGTTTCTTTGACCCTATTTGTTGTCAAGCTCCCAAACCACAAAATGTAGATGTTTTCTCCATCTCTAGTGTATGTTCTTCAAGATGTCATTTAAATGGGATCATACAATATGCAGCCTTTTGTGTTTGACTTCATTTACTTAGTGAATTGCAATTAATATTAATCTATATCATTTAGGTGGATACTAGTTTACTTTTTATTGCTGAGTAGGATTCCATTGCATGGATATACCACAGTTTATTTATCCATTCATCTGATAAGTTACTTCTTGACTGCTTCATTTTTGGTAATTATGAATAAAACTGCTATAAACACTCATGTACAGGTTTTGTATATTCACATATTTTTATTGTTATAATTTTTAATTCACTTAGTTAATACTTAGTTGTAGGTTTGCTGGGCTGTAGGGTAAGCATATGTCTTACTTTATAAAAAAAGAAAACCTGCAGTGGCTGCCTCATTTTGTATTTCCACCCCAAATTAATTAAATTTTCTTTTGCTCTCCTCCTCCCTAGAATTTGATATCATCCATTTATTTGTTGTTATTGTTGTTGTTGTTATTGTTTTGCATTTTTAGCCATGTATGAAATGTTTTCTCACTGTAATTTTAATTTTCATTTTATAATGACTGATGATGTTGTATATCTTTTCATATTCTCATTTGTCTTCTGTAAGTTATTTTTGGGGAAGAGTCTATTTATATCTTTTGTCCTTTTTGAATTCTTTATTTTTTATTTTTTTGTGTGTTTTAAGTGATGTTTTAATGTATTCTGCATATGTGTTCTTTATGTGATATTTATATGTGATTTGCTAATATTTCCTACCATTCTATGGTTTTCTTTGATTTTCTTAATAGTGCCCTGAACACACAGAATAAATGTTTTTTAAAAATTTTTAGAAAGTCCAATTCATCAATGGTTTTTCATGGATCATGTTTTTAATGTCATATTTAAAAACTCATCACCAAATTAAAGTCATCCAGATTTTCTGTTTTCTTAGATGGGTTTTATAGTTTAATAATAAATTATTTGATCATTTGAGTTAATTTTTTAAATTACATATGAGATGTATATCAAAGCTACAGTGAAGGGGAGGTGAGCCTAGGAAGAAGCAGGTGGTTTCCTTGCATTGGGGAGACAGAGCTAGGCATCTGGGAGGCCAAGAAGGTTGGAATTCATAAGGAAGAATGCTAGACAACAGAGAGCTACACATTGACCAAACTCCAGAGACCTCAAGAAGTTCCTCTTCTGAATTTTTCCATTGATTTCTGAGGTGCACATACATATAAGAAACCTACCTGAGCCTGGCAAAAAGACCACTTGAAAGGATCAGATACAACAACTCCCTGGACTCATCTAGTGTCATTTATAAGTCCCAAGCAGCCACAGGAGAGAACATTCAAATTGCATCAAGTTCAGAATCTTCTAATAGTACTTTGGTAGGAAAAAAATCAGGTGTTACATTCCCATCTAACAAAACTATAAAGGGAAGCCCTAAAATGAGCAAACTGTTTCCAAACAGTTTGTCCCAGAACAAACTGCAAAAGTATTTAAGGACATATCGAACATCCAAGGTAAAATCACAGTGTCTGGCACTCAGTACAAAATTATAAGGCATGAAAGGAACCAGAAAAATATGACAATAATGAGGAGAATAATTGATTTGTTGAAACTAACTCAGAACTAAAACATGAATGAACCTCAAAAACCTAAAAATGCTTTGATATATCTATCAAATACTCATGTTGGACATGTTAAATATCTTATAATTTATTCATCAGTTATACCTCAATAAAACTGTAAAGTAACCAGGAGAATGCACACTTTATGATTTTATTTATATAATATTTTTAAAGGACCCTAGTAAACTATAATGCTTCTGGATATATAATTAGTTGACAAACAAATAAAGAAAAGTAAGAAAGTAATTATCATCATATGGAGGAGAAAAAAAAAAGGAGACTGGAACAGAATAGTAAGAAGGCATCTTGGGTTCAGGCAATATCCTGTGTGTTGTTGACCTTGGTTGTGGTTATACAGTTACATTTTCCTTGGTGAATTTTTAAAATGTATACTGTATTTAACAATAACAAAGTTATAAAATTAGGACTATTACTTTGTTGATTAAAATGGAAAATATTTTAAAAAATGGAAAATATTAAAAAAAATTGACAATGCAAAATATTTAAGAAGTATAGGGACAGTCATTCTAATTCCTTGCTGCCAAATGAAAGTACCAATTAGGAATGAAAAACATCGAGGTTTTTAAAAAGTAAGATTTTATAGTACTACACCTATTAGAATAGATAAGATCCAGAACTCTGACAACAGCAAATGCTGGAAAAGATGTAGAGTGAGAGGAAACCTAATTTTTTGATGCCGGTGAAAAATTGGGAAGTTGGGAAGGCAGTTTGACAGTTTCTTATAAAACTAAATGTACCTTAACCATATGACCCAGCAATCACACCTCTTAGTATTCAACTAGAGGAATTGAAATAATGGTGGACACATGTCATTATACATTTGTCCAAACCCAGAGTATGTACAACAGCAAAAGTGAACCCTGGTATAAAGCTAGGGACTGTGGTGGTTATGATGTGTCAATGTGAGTTTATCAATGGTACAAATGTACCAATGCATGAGAGAATGTTGATAATGAGGGATGCTGTGTGTATGTGGGGATAAAGGGCATAAAGAAAATCTCCCTACATTCCTCTCAATTTTGCTGTGAACCAAAGTGCCCTAGCATCTTTTTTAAAAGAAAAAAAAAAAAAAGTAAGGCTTTGGTAAACTGCTTTTGTTCAAGAGAATTAGAATACAATTTATATTGTGTAACAATATTGATTATTTATCTCCTTTGTAGATTTTATCCATCTATTAATTTTTGTATATTTATTTTGAAACTTTATTTTTTAAAGACTTATTTATTTATTTTAGAGAGGGGAAGAAGGGGTAGAGGGAGAGGGAGAAAAAGTCTTATACAGGATCCATGCCCAGTGAGGATCCCTGCGTGGGGCTTGATCTCACAATCCTGAAATCACTACCTGAGCCGAAATCACGAGTCAGATGTTTAACTGACTGAGCCACTCAGGCGCCCCTATTTTGAAACTTTAGGTGAAAGTTTATTTTTCAAAAAGTAAATACGTATTACTTTTACATTTTTAGATCAGATAAATAATGTTTGTAAAATTGTTTGCTGAAAATGCAGTTTAATATTAATTATTAGAAAGTTAGTTTCCACAAGAACCCAGACACTTTATTTTCAATAACACTCACATTTTGCCACAGGCATTTTCTTATTAGCAAATGAAAAGTTTCCTTGGCTTTTTGTTTTGTGTCAATTAGATGACTTCGGTTTGAATTTATTATGAATACATATCTTTCTTGAAAATGTGTTAAATATTTGATCAAAATAATTTACTAATTTCTAGGTTTTATCTGTTTGCCAAGAACCTTTAAAAGTCATATTCTACTTTACTTGCAAGCTAAAATATTCCTAGATATATTCCATGGATGCTGATAGAAGATAGATTTCTGAGTCAGAAACAAGGCATTTTTATCACTTATGGTCCAGCAAGTTCCATGAGAATTATATTGTTGGTTCTCTGTGATGGAGAGGGGCCCAGGCAGATGACACAGCTAATCTTAGCTGAGAAACCCATATCTTCTATGTTGGGTTTGAATCTATCTATCCTTCATTTCAAAATGGTACGTTATCCTTATTATACTGAGGAGTATATAACCTTTCTATTTGCTCTAGCAGGAGACACTAGCTCCATCTTGTAAAGCCGTAAAGCCATTTGTTGTAAAACATCTTTGAAATGATAATCTGGATTAAAAGTAGCGTTTCTTCTTGTGTGATATACAGAGCATGAGAGACCCATGATGAATCATTTAGCACCAAAATTCATCCATGATTTCCATATTTTCTTGGCTTCAGCTGCATTTTCTCACAAGAACACCCCTATCAACCACTCTGATTAATTTTACTCACAGTGTCTGGGATGAAATTTGTTCAATTTCTCTCATATAGCTTTTAATTAATATTTGTATCAACAGGAATCCAAAGGGCACCATGAAGCTCACCTATAGTAATGACCTCAACTATGCCCTCCAAGGTCCTGGACCCAACGAGTTAAATAAATGGTCAGGCCTTTTTTCTTAAGTTTCTGTACGCACTTTTGCTTGGTCTGAAGCCTTATTCAAATACAGCAGGATGTACTCGTGATGGCACAGCCTCTGCCTGGAACCATAAGGGGGAGACTAAGATAATTTTCTCATAACAACCCTAGTCAGTAAGATAAGATTGATCTAATGCCTTTGGGGTCCAACATAGTGTCACTGATCATTACAACTCAATTTAGGCAAAATTTTATAGTACTTACTCTCCCGTTGGATGACTTCTGTTATAGAGGTAATCTCCCATATGGTGCATGTACGAATGACTGAGCAGCCACTGTAGTATCTACGTGGTTTACCCTGGTCAGGTAATAAGTATACACAGATTTCCTCAAATGTCTTGAAACTGTAAATCTTCCAGACTTTCCTGAGGGCTTGTGGAGTGTGTGTTGGATACAAAGCTCAGTGCTCAGGAAGTTTACAACTCCAGTTTAGCCTTAACTTCTCACTTCTTCAGGGCCTCAGGGTCACCCAGGGATGGGAGATGGGAATCATCTTAGGCATTTTGTGGACATATCCAGAGTCCTGCACATGCATGTGACTTTCTAGTTTTCCAGGTATACATCCGAGCTTTCAAAGTTCTCTATGGATATCTCATTCCAGAGAGCTTTCTACAGTTTGGCCATATACTTTTGAGAGTACATGAAAGTTGAGAGAGTTGAAAAGTTGAGATATTTGAAAGTTGAGAGTACTCAACTTTAAAAAAATGCTGCATTGAACAAGTGCTGGTGATTTGGGGGAACAAATGCTTGGGATAGGGTTTCTCCTGTTCAGCAAGATCACCTTTTCCAGAGACCTGAAAGGCCTACTAAATGGTGACACTGTTCTGAGGATGAATATTTTTAAAGTCTTCAGTCTCATTCTTTCCCCTCTGGTGGTGGCCAGCCTATGTTAACAGCTGCCATAGTGATGAGACTGCTGGCATTGAAGACTACTGTGAAGCTGGAGAAAGAGGGATAGGAATAAGCTAAGCTACAAAGTTACAAATTCAAAGCACCTGGGTGGTTCATTTGGTTAAGTGGCTGACTCTTGATTTCAGCTCAGGTCATGATCTCAGGATCCTGGGATCGAACCCCGAATAGAGTCCTGCATCAGGCTCTGCATTTGGCAAGGAGTCTGCTTGAGGATTTCCTCTCTCCCTCTCCCTCAGCTCCTCCCTGCCCCATGCTCAAGCACAGGTGTTCTCTCTCTATTTAAAATAAATAAATAAATCCTAAAAAAAAAAAAAAAAGGCTGCAAATTCCACTGTTTACCCTGAGGGTCAGCAGTTTTTCTTGAGTAAATGCTCCTCTGTTGTTGTTGTTTTTCAAAACTCATTTAATACCTAGAGTTTTGAAAAAGTAGATTTTGAAATATTGTCAGTATTTTGATTGTTTTTGTTGACTAGCAGATTTACAGAGGACCCCATTCTCATTCTTTGAGTTTTGATTTTCCTATGAGACGTTCTGTTGGAATTACTTTCCATGTCTTGTGACAGTTGCTTTACATATTCTTTTGTTCAGAGTGTTTAGTTGAAATCAGTAGTAAAGATATGCTGGCATATGATTGCTCTGTCTTAACTGCAACTAGGAACTCGACAGCATGTGCTTTATTCAAATCAAAGCAGGAATATTATGTAGCAGACTTACTCTATTCATCATTGACTCATAAACAACAACAACAAACTAATTTTTTAAATTTTCAAAGGCCAAAATAACCAAGATTATTGTAAATTAAGATTATTGTAAATATGCTTATGTATCAAGTGTTATTATACCAAAAGAATAATTTTCCTTATAATACATATTTTATAATGTATATTCAGTCAGGTTTAATATTAAAATAGTTTTAGTTCATAAAAATGTTTTGATTTATTTATTAACAAAAATGTGAATAATTTATGTACGTGTAACAAAATAAAATCTTTTTGGACCATATGAAAGGCCACTTTAGACATTGCTTTAAAGCCACTTTTTACCATTCCATTTCTGGTTGTTAATAAGTGAAAAGTATTTTTAAAAAAGGACTTGTTAAGTGGTATAGGATTTAAGGATAGATATTCACAAACTTTTTTCATTTTCCAAGATTTTAAAGAGTTTTCTAAAAATACACCTGCTATGTTTAGCACATTGTTTTGAGTCTAGAGTAGAGCTCTAGACCTTGCTCTAGTTTAGGTATCCATAAACTAAAGTATAATAATGTATGTCAATGTATAAGAAAGCCCGTGTATGTCAGATAGGGGTGTTTTAAGGATCACAATTCGAGAAACATTGAGATAGGTGCTAGGGTAGTTATAGCACTCCCCAAACATTCTACAATGAGGTCAAGGAAAATGTTCACAGATACACATTATTTAATATTAATCTTAACATCCATTTGTGTTCAATAACAACTATATTTTAATAATAAAAAATATAGTAAAAAAACTAAATATAGCACCATGTATGAAAAATATGTCTTAGTCAAAATTTTACTTCGATTGGTTTACTTGTCCTTTGTAATAACCATTTTGGTGGAAAAAAAGAAAGATTTCCTGTTCAAAAATTCTAGAATCTGAGGTGCAAAAAGTATAGAAATAGAACACAGTGGTGGTGAGGCTACCAGGGAACACATGTTTTATAATTCCACACAACAGATTAATATATTTCTCTATACTTTATAAATTTAACATAATTCCTCTAAAATGTTTCAAAAAACATTGTATTTAAATGCTCTGATGATCAAGAAGAGAGCCACAAATTTCCATAATAATATTCTGCAAATACTATTTTCATTCATAAGCAAAATGGCTTTTTGCAAAAGAAAAAGGAGAAATGGCATATATAGGGAGTGGTGTTATCATTTGACACACTTCATTTCTGGCATTACAGATTACATAATCTTTCTCCACCTAGACAAACATACATTATTATAATGACATTTTTATTATTTTTATCTATCTATTTATTTTTATTTATTTTTTAAATTTATTTATGAGGGCATGCACCTGAATGGGGGGAGGGGCAGAAGCAGAGAGAGAAACTCAAGCAGACTCTGCACTGAGAGGGATCCTGACCCAGGGCTTGATCTTAAAACCCTGAGATCATGACATGAACCAAAACCAAGAGTGTGATGCTCAACCAACTAAGCGACCCATGCATTCCGGATTATTATTTAAATTAAGATGACCTAAACTTGAGAGAATTAAGAACATTCTGTCTTTCCAGGAGAAATGGAATGTATATACTGACGCAAGTTAGAACCTACTATATTTCAAATTTTATGACACAAAATTAAAACTATAATAAGGAATTATCAGGAAAACCTAAAATATATGATAGGCTAAAGTATTTAAGCATGAATTATTAAGACAATTATATCTGTGCTTTATTGCACTACTTTTTTTGAGACACAAACTTAATCTTATTTTTGTTACCATGGTGAAATCTTAAAAATGATTTTTCTGAATGCTTCTTTTGTTTTTTTTATTATATTTTTGGTTCTATTTTAGACCCTGAATGCTTTAATTGTCATCTCTTAGCAGTCGAGGGACTAAATTAAAGGAATTGTAGGTGAAAGAAGTGATAGTTTTTTCATGCTCTTGGATAGACATCAAAGGAAGAGAGCTTTATTTTATTCCCTATGATTTTCTTTACGTTTTGGGCACCAACAAGTATCATCAGAGAACAAAACTTCCAGTTCAAAATGAAGAAGAAAAAAAATGCTTCACTAGCAAAAAGTGGTCTCAAACTGAGGAAGGGTTTTAAAAAGGGCATTACTCGATCTCTGCACACAAAAACAGCTCTGAATGAAAGAAACTGTTTTCATTTTACAGAACTGTTTGCAATGAGAAGAATGCAATGTTTGCAGACAAGCATATGGCAAAAATCATACTGTTTCCTGCAGCTGTCAATCAAACAATTGTACCAAGGAAAAAGAGTGCCTTGAGGAACTCATAAACCAGTCAGTAGGTGAGTGAAGACACACACAGTTGACTCAGGTTTTAGATGCAGCTTTCCACCTTGAATGACCCCTTTAGGAATATGGGGAGTAAATAGAGGAATTCATGGTTTCACATATGTGAAACCTCTTTCCAGACACTGCCAGCCCAGCATTCTCATTGTTGCTATGAAGAATCGTATATGATTGTTTTTAGTAATATAAGGACATTCATCTCTTCAAGAATTTGGGTAGAATGTTTGAGGATAATTACTATTGTCCAGAGTTTTCTGTTTCTACTGTTGGACTCAAAGCAAATATACAAGAAACAGTAATAAAGGTGTATAAAGCTCTTAAGAGGTCATTAAGTTGATGTAAACACACCCATATGTATTTGAAGATATGAAGATATGAACTGTAATTATTTAGTGGTCACTGACAAGAGGCTGTGTTCCTCTGTACTGTTGCATTATTTTCATTTTAAATATAAATGTATAGAATCTTTTCTCCTTAGATGAATGGAATGAAATAAGTCCAATTGCTTACCTTATGCAGGTAAAATCTATATAGTAGCTCAGACACTGTCATTTCGGATAGCTCTATCCCATACACCAAGGAAATCTAACATCCTATTCAGCAGTGATATGTAAAGGACTTAAGAAGTGGCAGGGTACAGGCCATGAACAATCACAGTGTGGCATAGCTAATCACAGTGGTCCTGGCCACAGATAACCAGCAGGACCTTACCAGAGCTTCACCACACCAGGTGATGAGTCAACACTGGTCCTCTCGAGGTATCTATGAGTTCCCAAAGGCTCACTTTTCAATAGTCATCTCCAATTTTCTGCTTTTGCACCATGACTGCTTTCTATACTCTTTCATGGCTTTTCATTTACTTTTGCCAAAGCTGTATTAGTCAAAAAAACCAAAGCAAAAAATGAATTTATTAGGTCGCTATTAGTTTATAGAATCTATGGATCTATGGGTAATCTTGAGATCCAAAAACCAGAAACAGGAAGTAAAGTAACAGAAATCAGAGCTGCTGGTTAGTGGATGGCTCTGCTGCCATGCTACCAGGATGAAGTTTGAGTAGTCCCTAGATCTATTCATTGTTGGCTGAGGTTCCAGTGTCCTGGGCTAGAGCATTTCCTATGTAGGACCTCAGTTCATTGGAACTTGCATTATTACACCAGAAAGCCATTGGTTTAAAATTTCCTATTATATTATCCCACTGTTAAAAAGTCCTCAGACAATTTTTCCATTCCTCACTTTATAATCCTCCCTACTTGCTAGATTCCTCTCCCTACCAAGAAATCCTGTACATTTATTAAAAATTGTGAGCCTTATTGCAGTCCTTTCCTTTTACAGTTTTTCATTTCTCACCTCATGGATTTTCTTATAATATTCCTAAAACATACGTACATACATACATACTTAAACACATAAAGTAATTTTCTTCCCCCAAATGAACTTTCTTCTTTGCTAAATTGTGTTAGTTTTCCTCATCAGAAAATTAGATGCTCTACCTAGTGATAGTGTAGGGTTGTTATTTTCCCGGTGTCAGTGTCGGATGTTGGGACTGTGTGTCCTAAAAATACTTTCAATAGGAAATCATATAGCAGGGGGTGGGGGACATTGTTTTGTCAATTTTTCATAGTAATGGTCATTTATCCCTACTTCTGTTTATAAAACTAATAGTAAACTTCTTTAAACTATTTGTGTCAAGGAGTTTGCAAGCAATGAAAACATCTATATTTAAATATCTAAAATAATTTTTACATTATTAACATGTGGAAAATTAAAAACACAAGTTTGAGAACAATACAAATTATAAATATTTAATATTAAATATTGCATTTAAACACTTTATAATAAGAAAGTATTTATTAATTGCTTATCTGTATATGTTATTAAGCTAGGAGAAACTTAAAAACAAGTTAACTAATGTGTTCTGAGCCCAATTAGTCTGTGAATGATTAACCCACTTACTTTGAGCATGGTGCTAATAAGGCCCAGATCCCAGGTTTGATCTCCCCGTGGGCTGGCAAGTTTGGCTCTTTGCCATTGCCGCGTATTTCACTTCTAACTTTCATAAGGAATCTTACACATAGGTCAGCGGGCATAAGGACAAACAAGATACAGAGTATACATGCACATTTCCAAATTCATAAGCTCAATTGGAAAAACAAGACATGCACTCTTCTAGGGGAAGGCTGATAATCTTCATTCCCCAATAACACTTCCACTTTTTTTTTTTTAACACTTCCACTTCTAATAGTATTGCCATTGTTAAAAATGAACAAACCCAATTTACGTAGAATGCTTGATAGGGTGTAAACAGCACCTTCGTGGATGCTATAAGCATTAAAAGATACTTAAACTCTGTACATCTAACCATTTCATTTATATACTGATAGGACACTGAAAGGTAGAAGATAATTTGAAACATATACTTCAATAAGGGGACGCTAAAAACAGTTAATTACATATAATTTAGCTATTACCTCACTATTCAAATGATTTTTGTATATGAAGCTTAGTCATATTTGTTTGCTTCAGTTTCAATCCTTTTTTTTTTTTAGAGGAGTGCAGAGACTGTGGGGGAGGGGCAGAGGGAGAGAAAGACTCTTAAGCAGGCTCCATGCCCAGAGCAGAGCCTGACTCAGACCTTGATCTCACAACCCTGAGATCATGACCTGAACCGAACTCAAGAGTTGGAGGCTTAACCAGGTACCCTAGTTTCAATCTTTTTTGAAATTTGTGTAAAAGTCAAAAATAGTTCTGGCTGCACCTTCCTTGAGATACAACATTCTACAATTAGAATGGTTTTGTTCATTTTTAAACAATAAATCAATAAATGAATATGTGAATTAGAGTGTAAGAAGTATTTCAAAGGTTGAAAGCTAGTTGTCTTGATTTCTCTCTCTGTCAAATGAATTTTGTTGCATATGTGTGAGCCATTCTCAACTCTCTGTTATCTTCCATATCTTGCCTGAGGAAATTATGTGGGTCTTTAATGATAGTATTATAAAGATTAGTATGTTATTGCTTAAAATATATATTTTGGACATTAGGAGTTCTATAACCTATGCGGAGGTGAAAACAGGTATTTATCCAAATAACTCAGGTTAAAAATTAAAATCATTCCTGAGTTTTGAGGTATTAAGCTAGTTTTTAATTTTCTGAACCCCCCAAAAATGGTTTATTTCCTCTATCTTTAATTTCTATATTGGATATATTTTGGTAACTAATGGGAGGCTATAAATTTTGTTATTATTATGAATGCCTTACTAAGGCTATCTTTATATATAGTTCTGATTAATAAAAATTCATCTTTGAAAGATTTATTAAGCTTGACTAAGGAATTAGTATTCAGTTCAATGAAAAGTGACTCAAACCTGCTTTACATAGACTATTTTTAATGATTTCTTTCTAAAAGTAATATTCATTAAAAAGTAAAAATCTCATTTCTAAAATAATTATATACTTTTACAAAATATAGTGGCAATATGATTTAATTTTAATAAAGAGAAGGCTGGTATGGGCTATATGTAGGATCCAAGTTAAGCATTTGCTGTCTTCTACATTTTTTATGTTTCTTTTGATTATCAGGGAAAATTTATGAGATTGGAGATGCTATAGGGAGGTTTTTGTAGTGCAAAGTCCCCATAATCACAATTCAGGGATAAGATATTAAAGAAAGATAGAGGGACATTATGGAAATTAAAGGGTAATTCAACCATTTCTAATTTCAACTATCATTTTTTTAAGAGAGTGGGAGAGAGGAGGGAGAGAGGGAGAGAGAGAACCTGAAGCAGGTTCAATCTCAGGGCTCAATCTCACAGCTCTGAGATCATGGCCTGAGCTGAAATCAAGAGTTGGATGCTCAACCAACTGAAATCCCCCAGTTCATTTTGCACCCCTCAACCATTATTTTTAAAACATGGTTGGTTATAGTTACAGAAGTAGGAATTACATGAGGCCCTGGCCCCAGCACTTACTAGGCAGTTCAAAGTGGGCACTGTCTCATAAGAAAACACAGATATCTAACTTGCAAAATGAAGGCATTTTGACAAGTCTTTTCAGATTCCAGAGTACTAATAAAGGGTTTTTCTCTCTTCTGTTTTTTACTTTGAGACTTTGCAATAGTTCCTGGGCATATTTCTTGGAAGATTTTCATTTTCTTGCTTTATTTTTTGAAGACATGTTTAAAAAGTTAGGACACCAGCAAAACAACCTTTGAGAATATTAGATTGGTTAATCATTTCCCTCTCTCTTACGTGTTCAAAATAAAAATTATGAAGATAACACGGGGACTGGATTTCCTCTAAGAAGTCATAGTTTATTTAGAATGTGTCCCTTTGATCTCCCATTTATAGTCATCTAGTGTTCATTCTCTGAGTCCAACAGATCAATTCCAGTGGAAGCAGCGTTTTCACAGTAATGAGCTCAAAAAGCAAAACTGCCAGCCTAAGAGCAATTTATGTACTACATTTGCAGTTCTAAAGGAAGTTGAGGGTGAATATGTAACTTGCAAAAATATTTGTTGATATTTAATATCTATCATCAGGATTAAGTCAATAGCCACATGCAAAACCAAAAACAAACCAAAAAAAAACCTGCTGAAAAAACATCAGCACTTACTTCAAACTTTAGTAGTTCCATTGATTCCTTGATAGAAGGTGAAACATTTGCATTTATATATCACTCAGTAAAGCATGGCTTCACTTAAAACAATAGGCTGTTCTAAATTACACTCATATTTTATTCCAAGTTTTTTATGCATTTGTAAAAAGTGATGCGATAGTAGGCAATGAGTTGCCTTTATTAGCAAAAGAAGATTTTTAAACATTTAAAATATACCAATTTTGGGGTGTCTGGCTGGCTCAGTGGGTTAAGCCTCTGCCTTCAGCTAAGGTCATGATCTCAGGGTCTTGGGATTGAGCCCCTAATAGGGCTCTCTGCTCAGCGGGGAGCCTGCTTCCCCCTCTCTCTCTGCCTGCCTCTCTGCCTACTTGTGATCTCTCTCTCTGTCAAATAAATGGGTAAAATCTTTTAAAAAAATACCAATTTAATATTATCATATGATGCTTCAACTAGAGAAAAACATTTATTTCCAGTAATTGTTTGATGTTTTAATCCAAGCTACTAAATCAAATTTTTGAAAATTTGAATGGTATATTAAGTTGAGTTAGGGATTCACCATTGAAAATTAAATTTTTATTTGCAGTGATAAGAATATTAATTTCCTGAGAGCACAGCATCATGGCGCAAACATTACTCTTGCTGAATTAGGAAAGCATTGGAATACAAATGTACTTGGAATTGGCAGTGATTCACACAAAACTCATAATTTTGTCATGCAAACTGCAGTACTCTAGCAATCTAAATATAAATATAAGAAGGTTGTTGAAATTTGCAAACATTTCTATATATGCACAGTGAATAAACTACAAAAATACGGTGACAAAGCTGTTATTAATACAAAAAATGCCCGTGCCACAGCAGTAGATGCCACTTGTCTTTGCTAGTTATTGTCAATTAAATTTTGGAAGTGGTTTTGCATTGTAATTATTGGAAAGAAAGCCTTCAAAAAGAAAGATATTAAAATATTCTTTAAGGGATGCCTGGGTGGTTTAGTCAGTTATGTGGCTGCCTTCAGCTCAGGTCATGTTCTCAGGGTCCTAGGAATCTAGTCCCCCATCAGATTCTTGCTCAGTATGGAGTCTGCTTCTCCCTCTGCCTGCCTCTCCCACTTGTGCTCTCCTCCGCTCTCTCTCTAGCAAATAAATAAATAAAATCTTTAAGAAAAGTATTCCTTTAAAAAATAAGAAAAAAGATGAACAAATTAATCTATGAGAGGTTGAAGAGTTTACAAGTTTGAAATTTTATTATTGTGATTTGGAATATGTCATGTTGTGGGAAGAATCTCTCAATGGATTTCTTGTATCCATTAATTAAGTTTATATTCTATACTAGTAAATGGAATGGAATTCTGATTTCCAGCATCTATATTTGCTAAAACATTCCAAATAATAATAGACTTTAAAAACATATTTTATAAATTTTGACTCATAAAAATATTTGTTGAAAAAATATACTCAAAATGGAGATAAAAATGGTGAGACAAAGAATTTATACATTTTAATAAAAAATTGGAATTGAGAATCTTCTTCATTTAATATCTTTTTAATTTTTCTTTCATTGTGGTCAATAATTTATCAATTGCATATAACACCCAGTGCTCATCACATCCCATGCTTTCTTCAATACAAATTATCCAGTAACTCCACCCCACCACTGACCTTCTCCATTTAATATTATTTCCTCTGAGGTTTTTGGGTGTTTCAACATCTGTTGGGATACCTTACTCAATTAACAATATTATGACCTGAATAGGCAGTCATATGAAAAAAAAATCTGTTGAGAGACTTTGAATATGCAGTCTCTGAATAGGCAGCCATATGAAAAGGATATCATAGGGAATATAATCAATAATATTGTAATAAAAGCTATTATGACCAGCAGAAAAAAGATCAACTGAAGGCATCTTTAATTTTTTTTATTTATTATTTTTTATAAACATATAATATATTTTTATCCCCAGGGGTACAGGTCTGTGAATCGCCAGGTTTACACACTTCACAGCACTCACCATAGCACATACCCTCCCCAATGTCCATAACCCCACCCCCCTTCTCCCAACACCCCTCCCCCCAGCAATCCTCAGTTTGTTTTGTGAGATTAAGAGTCACTTATGGTTTGTCTCCCTCCCAATCCCATCTTGTTTCATTTATTCTTCTCCTACTCCCTTAACCCCCCATGTTGCATCTCCACTTCCTCATATCAGGGAGATCATATGATAGTTGTCTTTCTCCAATTGACTTATTTCGCTAAGCATGATACCCTCTAGTTCCATCCACGACGTCACAAATGGCAAGATTTCATTTCTTTTGATGGCTGCTTAGTATTCCATTGTGTATATATATCACATCTTCTTTATCCATTCATCTGTTGATGGACATCTAGGTTCTTTCCATAGTTTGGCTATTGTAGACATTGCTGCTATAAACATTCGGGTGCACATGCCCCTTCGGATCACTATGTTTGTATCTTTAGGGTAAATACCCAGTAGTGCAATTGCTGGGTCATAAGGTAGTTCTATTTTCAACATTTTGAGGAACCTCCATGCTGTTTTCCAGAGTGGTTGCATCAGCTTGCATTCCCACCAACAGTGTAGGAGGGTTCCCCTTTCTCCGCATCCTTGCCAGCATCTGTCATTTCCTGACTTGTTAATTTTAGCCAATCTGACTGGTATGACGTGATATCTCATTGTGGTTTTGATTTGTATTTCCCTGATGCCCAGTGAAGTGGAGCACTTTTTCATGTGTCTGTTGGCCATCTGGATGTCTTCTTTGCAGAAATGTCTGTTCATGTCTTCTGCCCATTTCTTGATTGGATTCTTTGTTCTTTGGGTGTTGAGTTTGCTAAGTTCTTTATAGATTTTGGACACTAGCCCTTTATCTGATATGTCGTTTGCAAATATCTTCTCCCATTCTGTCAGGTGTCTTTAGGTTTTGTTAACTGTTTCCTTTGCTGTGCAAAAGCTTTTGATCTTGTTAAAATCTCAATAGTTCATTTTTGCCCTTGCTTCACTTGACTTTGGTGATGTTCCTAGGAAGATGTTGCTGTGGCTGAGGTCGAAGAGGTTGCTGCCTGTGTTATCCTCAAGGATTTTGATGGATTCCTTTCTCACATTGAGGTCCTTCATCCATTTTGAGTCTATTTTCATGTGTGGTGTAAGGAAATGGTCCAGTTTCATTTTTCTGCATGCGGCTGTCCAATTTTCCCAACACCATTTATTGAAGAGGCTGTCTTTTTTCCATTGGACATTCTTTCCTGCTTTGTTGAAGATTAGTTGACCATAGAGTTGAGGGTCTATTTCTGGGCTCTCTATTCTGTTCCATTGATCTATGTGTCTGTTTTTGTGCCAGTACCATGCTGTCTTGATGATGACAGCTTTGTAATAGAGCTTCAAGTCCAGAATTGTGATGCCACCAACTTTGGCTTTCTTTTTCAATATTCCTTTGGCTATTCGCGGTCTTTTCTGGTTCCATATAAATTTTAGGATTATTTGTTCCATTTCTTTGAAAAAAAATGGATGGTATTTTGATAGGGATTGCATTAAATGTGTAGATTGCTTTAGGTAGCGTAGACATTTTCACAATATTTATTCTTCCAGTCCAGGAGCATGGAACATTTTTCCATTTGTGTCTTCCTCAATTTCTTTCATGAGTACTTTATTGTTTTCTGAGTATAGATTCTTAGCCTCTTTGGTTAGGTTTATTGCTAGGTATCTTATAGTTTTGGGTGCAATTATAAATGGAATAGACTCCTTAATTTCTCTTTCTTCTGTCTTGTTGTTGGTGTAGAGAAATGCAACTGATTTCTGTGTATTGATTTTATATCCTGACACTTTACTGAATTCCTGTACAAGTTCTAGCAGTTTTGGAGTGGAGTCTTTTGGGTTTTCCACATATAGTATCATATCATCTGTGAAGAGTGATAGTTTGAATTTTTCTTTGCCGATTTGGATGCCTTTAATTTCCTTTTGTTGTCTGATTGCTGAGACTAGGACTTCTAGTACTATGTTGAATAGCAGTGGTGATAATGGACATCCCTGCCATGTTTCTAACCTTAGCGGAAAAACTTTCAGTTTTTCTGCATTGAGAATGATATTTGCGGTGGGTTTTTCATAGATGGCTTTGATAATATTGAGGTATGTGCCCTCTATCCCTACACTTTGAAGAGTTTTGATCAGGAAGGGATGCTGTACTTTGTCAAATGCTTTTTCAGCATCTATTGAGAGTATCATATGGTTCTTATTCTTTCTTTTATTAACGTGTTGTATCACATTGATTGATTTGCGGATGTTGAACCAACCTTGTAGCCCTGGAATAAATCCCACTTGGTTGTGGTGAATAATCCTTTTAATGTACTGTTGAATCCTATTGGCTAGTATTTTGGTGAGAATTTTTGCATCTGTGTTCATCAAGGATATTGGTCTGTAGTTCTCTTTTTTGATGGGATCCTTGTCTGGTTTTGGGATCAAGGTGATGCTGGCCTCAGTTTCAGGAGAATAGGAATTAGTTCTTCTCTAAATGTTTGGTAGAATTCCCCCGGGAAGCCATCTGGCCCTGGACTTTCGTTTGTTTGGAGATTTTTGATGACTGTTTCAATGTTCTTACTGGTTATGGGTCTGTTCAGGCTTTCTATTTCTTCCTGGTTCAGTTGCGGTAGTTTATATGTCTCCAGGAATGCATCCATTTCTTCCAGATTGTCAAATTTGTTGGCGGAGTTGCTCATAGTATGTTCTTATAATTGTCTGTATTTCTTTGGTGTTAGTTGTGATCTCTCTTCTTTCACTCATCATTTTATTTATTTGGGTCCTTTCTCTTTTCTTTTTGATAAGTCTCGCCAGGGGTTCATCAATCTCATTAATTCTTTCAAAGAACCAGCTCCTAGTTTCGTTGATTTGTTCAACTGTTTTTTTTTTTTTTTGGTTTCTATTTCATTGATTTCTGCTCTGATCTTTATGATTTCTCTTCTCCTGCTGGGTTTAGGGTTTCTTTCTTGTTCTTTCTCCAACTCCTTTAGGTGTAGGGTTAGGTTGTATACCTGAGACCTTTCTTGTTTCTTGAGAAAGGCTTGTACCGCTATGTATTTTCCACTCAGGACTGCCTTTGTTGTGTCCCACAGATTTTGAACCATTGTGTTTTCATTATCATTTGTTTCCATGAATTTTTTCAATTCTTCTTTAATTTCCTGGTTGACCCATTCATTCTTTAGAAGGATGCTGTTTAGTCTCCATGTATTTGGGTTCTTTCCAAATTTCCTCTTGTGATTGAGTTCTAGCTTCAGAGCATTCTGGTCTGAAAATATGCAGGGAATGATCCCAATCTTTTGATACCGGTTGAGACCTGATTTAGGACCGAGGATGTGATCTATTCTGGAGAATGTTCCATGTGCATTAGAGAAGAATGTGTATTCTGTTGCTTTGGGGTGAAATGTTCTGAATATATCTGTGATGTCCATTTGGTCCAGTGTGTCATTTAAGGCCTTTATTTCCTTGTTGATCTTTTGCTTGGATGATCTGTCCATTTCAGTGAGGGGAGTGTTAAAGTCCCCTACTATTATTGTATTATTGTTGATGTGTTTCTTTGATTTTGTTATTAATTGGTTTATAGAGTTGGCTGCTCCCATGTTAGGGGCATAGATATTTAGATCTTCTTGTTGGACAGATCCTTTGAGTATGATATAGTGTCCTTCCTCATCTATTATTATAGCCTTTGGCTTAAAATCTAATTGATCTGATATAAGGATTGCCACTCCTGCTCTCTTCTGATGCCCATTAGCATGGTAAATTTTTTTCTACACCCTCACTTTAAATCTGGAGGTGTCTTTGGGTTTAAAATGAGTTTCTGGGGGCGCCTGGGTGGATCAGTGGTTAAAGCTTCTGCCTTCGGCTCAGGTCATGATCTCAGAGTCCTGGGATCGAGTCCTGCATTGGGCTCTCTGCTCAGCAGGGAGCCTGCCTCCTCCTCCTCTCTCTTTCTCTGCCTGCCTCTCTGCCTACTTGTGATCTGTCTGTCAAATAAATTAAAAAAAATCTTTAAAATAAAATGAGTTTCTTGTAGTCAACATATAGATGGGTTTTGTTTTTTTATCCATTCTGTTACCCTGTGTCTTTTGATTGGGGCATTTAGCTCATTAACATTCAGGGTAACTATTGAGAGATATGAATTTAGTGCCATTGTATTGCCTGTAAGGTGACTGTTACTGTATATTGTCTCTGTTCCTTTCTGATCTACTACTTTTAGGCTCTCTCTTTGCTTAGAGGACCCCTTTCAATATTTCTTGTAGAGCTGGTTTGGTGTTTGCAAATTCTTTCAGTTTTTGTTTGTCCTGGATTCTTTTAATCTCTCCTTCTATTTTCAATGATAGCCTAGCTGGATATAGTATTCTTGGCTGCACGTTTTTCTCATTTAGTGCTCTGAATATATCATGCCAGCTCTTTCTGGCCTGCCAGGTCTCTGTGGATAAGTCTGCTGCCAATCTAATATTTTTACCATTGTATGTTACAGACTTCTTCTCCAGGGCTGCTTTCAGGATTTTCTCTTTGTCACTAAGACTTGTAAATTTTACTATTAGGTGACGGGGTGTGGACCTATTCTTATTGATTTTGAGGGGGGTTCTCTGCACCTCCTGGATTTTGATGCTTGTTCCCTTTGCCATATTAGGGAAATTCTCTCCAATAATTCTCTCCAATATGCCTTCTGCTCCCGTTTCTCTTTCTTCTTCTTCTGGAATCCCAATTATTCTAATGTTGTTTCGTCTTATGGTGTCACTTATCTCTCAAATTTTCCCCTCATGGTCCAGTAGCTGTTTGTCCCTCTTTTGCTCAACTTCTTTATTCTCTGTCATTTGGTCTTCTATATTGCTAATTCTTTCTTCTGCCTCATTTATCGTAGCAGTGAGAACCTCCATTTTTGATTGCACCTCATCAATAGCTTTTTTTTTATTTCAACTTGGTTAAATTTTAGTTCTTTTATTTCTCCAGAAAGGGCTTTTATATCTCCTGAGAGGGTTTCTCTAATATCTTCCATGCCTTTTTCAAGCCTGGCTAGAACCTTGAGAATCATCATTCTGAACTCTAGATCTGACATATTACCAATGTCTGTATTGATTAGGTCCCTAGCCTTCAGTACTGCCTCTTGTTCTTTTTTTTTTGTGGTGAATTTTTCCGCCTTGTCATTTTGTCCAGATAAGAGTATATGAAGGAGCAAGTAAAATTCTAAAAGGGTGGCAACAACCCCAGGAAAATATGCTTTAACCAAATCAGAAGAGATCCCAAATCTCGAGGGGGAAGAAAGGGGATAAAAAGAGGTTCAGAAAGAAAGAAAAAAAAAAGAAAGAAAGAAAGAAAAGAAACAATTAAAAAAAGAAAACAAATAAAGAAAAAATATAAAAAAGAAAAAAAAATATATATATTAGATAAACTAATTAAAAAACATTAAAAAAAGAAAAGGGTAAAAGTTAAAAAAATTTAGCAGAAGAAGAGTGAAACAAAAATTGAAAAAGAAAAAAAAAATTAAATTAACTGCAAGACTAAAGAATCATGGGCAGAAAGCCATGAGATCCGTGCTTTGCTTTCTCGTCATCTGGAATTCCGCTGTTCTCCTTGGTATTGAAACTGCACTCCTTGGTAGGTGAACTTGGTCCTGGCTGGATTTCTTGTTGATCTTCTGGGGGAGGGGCCTGTTGTAGTGATTCTCAAGTGTCTTTGCCCCAGGCGGAGTTGCACCGCCCTTACCAGGGGCCGGGCTGAGCAATCCACTCGGGTTTGCTTTCGGGAGCTTTTGTTCCCTGAGCCCTTTCCGTAGAGTTCCCGAGGACGGGAATGAAAATGGTGGCCTCCCAGTCTCTGGCCCGGAGGAGCCGAGAGCTCGGGGCCCCACTCCTCAGTGCGCCCTCAGAGAACAGCGCGCATTTACTCCCATCTCCCTGGCCTCCGGCCACGCTCCGAGCTCACCGAACCCGTAACCAGTTCAAGGTAACCCCAAGCTGAAAGCTCACTCCTCAGCTCTGTCTCTGTAGCCGGCTTCCCTGTTCTAATACTTGCAAGCTCTGTGACACTCAAAGACCCCCGATCCTTCTGTGACCCTGCGGGACCTGAGGCCACGCTGACCCCACGTGGGCTTCACCCTGGTTTAGCCTCTGGAGCGATGTCCCTCAGCGGAACAGACTTTTAAAAGTCCTGCTTTTGTGCTCTGTTGCTCCGCCGCTTGCTGGGAGCCGGCCCCTCCCCCCGCGGTCTATCTTCCCATCACTTTGGATTCACTTCTCTGCCAGTCCTACCTTTCAGAAAGTGTTGATTTTCTGTTTTCTAGAATTGCTGTTCTTCTCTTCAATCTCCCGTTGGATTTGTAGGTGTTTGCAATCTTTAGATAAGCTATCTAGCTGATCTCCTGCTACCTAAAATAGTCTCAGCCTGCTACTTCTCTGCCATCTTGACTTCTTCCCTTATCTTTAATTTTTTTAAACATAAAATAAAAGTTTGAAGATTACATGAGTTTTATAAAAATGTAAAAATAACTAAAGCATATTTTAAAAATATACTCCCAGATATATATCAGTTCTATTTTATTAAAGACATTTGATTTATACATAAGTAACATATATAAATATATATAAAATTATATATCATATGTATAATAAACACATACATCCAGAATAATGATTCTGCAATTCTGCTTATGGTATTTTTTAAATTAATGTTCAATTAAGCAATAAAAATGAACCAATTTTTCAAAATTTAATGTAGGCAATTTTATTTTTGAAATAACTTTATCGTTGAAAATAGTTTGTGAAAACAACTATTTGCAGATCCATAGTAAAGTAAAACATGTCATCATTATATAACTATTTAATAAAATTGCATGATTTTAATTATTTTTAAAAGATTTTTTGCACTTATTTGAAAAAGAGAGAGAGAATGAGTGAGAGAGAGGGAGAAGTAAACCCCTGCTGAGCGGGGAACCCCGACTGAGGGCTCGATTGTAAGACCCTGAGATCATGACCTGAGCTGAAAGCAGCCACTTAACAAACTGAGCCACCAAGGTCTCCCTGATTTTAATTATGTTAACATACTCTTTCTCATTCAAAAATGTCCTGACTTGGATGGTACATTATGTAATCACAATATTCTTTTTTTTTTTTAATCAAATGTATTATTTGCTTCAAGGGTAAAGGTCTGTGAATCATTAGTCTTACACAATTCACAGCCACTCACCATAGCACATACCCTTCCCAGTGTCCATAAGCTAGCCATCAGATCCTTTACCCCTACCTGTTAGAAATCCTCAGTTTGTTTCCTGAGATTAAGAGTCTCATGGTTCGTCTCTCTCTCCAGTCCCATCCGTTTCATTTTTTCCCTCCCTACCTTCCATGACCCCCGTCCTGCGTCTTAAATTCCTCATATCAGAGAGATCATATAGTTGTCTTTCTCCAGTTGACTTATTTCACTTAACATAATACCCTCTAGTTCCATCCACGTCATTGCAAATGGAAAGATTTCATTTTTGATGGCTACATAGTATTCCATTGTGTGTGTATGTGTGTGTGTGTGTGTGTGTGTGTGTGTCCATCCCATCTTCTTTATCCATTCATCTGTTGATGGATATCTAGGTTCTTTCCATAGTTTGGCTATTGTGAACATTGCTGCTATAAACATTTGGGTGTGCGTGCCCCTTTGGATCACTACGTTTGTATCTTTAGGCTAAATACCCAGTAGTCATCACTTCCTCCATCAGGTCTAAATTACGAACCAAGGTACCTGATGGAATATTTGAAATAATATTTTTTCACAAAGTGTAATAATCAAACTGTGAGCACTACACAATTTTAGATAGAGAAGGAAAGACTGCGTAGAGTATCCCAGACAAAGCAAAGTTAATAAAGAAGGAGAGCAAAAATTTAGAATCAGCCTAAAAAATATTGTCAAAAATGTGAGGGAGCATATGTATAAAACTAAGAAAGAAGTAGTCATGAAGAAAGGCCAACTGTAAATATAGCCTCTGAGAAATATTGCAGTTGATACAAATCTAGTGGATGGATTGAAGAATAGTCTGCATAGAGCTCAACATAAATTTAAGCATTAGAATATTGGGTTAATATCTTTCAGAGACCATTGGGAAGCCGCAAAGAGAAATATTAAGGAAAGTAAAAAACATATGGGTGATAAAACAGAAATGTTGTGATCTCTAAATTAAGAGACCTCACACAAAAGTAAGAGTAGAAAGAAAGAGGGGTGCCTAGGTGGTTTAGTCAGTTCAGCATCTGCCTTGAGGTCACTCAGGTCATGGTCTCAGGATCCTGGGGTGGAGCCAGTCAGCATTGGGTTCCCTGCTTAGTGGGGATCCTGCTTCTCCCTCTCCCTCTGCCTCTCCACCCTGCTCATGCCCCTCTTTCTCTCCCTGAAATACATAAAAATTTTTTGAAAAAAAAAAAGAGCAGAAAATAAAATATTTAAGGAAATAGACTCATGGAACATTGACTCAGAATTTCTCCTAGTTAAGGAAAAGTGAATTCAGATTGAAAGGTTTCCAGTGCTGCCATACAAAACAGATTCTAAAATTTCTACATATAGATACATTATGTTATAACTAAAGATTTAAAAGATAAAATCTTCCTGAAGGAAAAAGCCAACCATCCATAAAAAAACAAGATACAGATTTATTTCAACTTTCTCATTAGCAATAGCTGAGTGAGTAGGAGAATAAGTAATATTTTTATAGGGCTGAAGGAAAAGAAACTCAAGTCAAGATAATTTTTTTATCCCACACAACTGCCATTTAGAAGTGAAGACACAAAAAGAATTTAAGCATACAGAGTTTCAGAAATTTTAAACTCATATAAAGACTCTCTTGGCAAATCTTGGAAGATGTAGTCCAGTAAGAAAAATAAGTCCAGAATTCTTCAAGATAAATGGATATGTGAGATATGCCAGGTGTCTAGTTTCCAACACTATTCTATCTTGAAATACATCAAATGCAATGTCTTTCCACAACTAAAACCTGACTGACACATGGGTCAAAAAACAAAAAATTCAAAACAATAGATCCAGATGACATAATGATGAAAAGATGAAAAATATGTTATTTTTCATAATATGAGAAAAGTATTAATCTTGCAATGCTTTTTCAAAATTACTAAGGAAAGCTTTATAGAACTTGGATGAAGAAAATGATCTGTGCAGTCAAAAATATTTCTTTCCTATAATGATAGATGGAGTCAGTAAAAGCTAAGCAAAAATATTTAAAAGTTAATCACCAAGGATAGCTGTAAAGATGGCCTATGGTCTGTACAATAAAAAACTATCAAAGGTAATTTGTGTAAAGAGAAATTTATGAAGCACTTTAGATTTTAATGAAAACAAACCTACTACATGTCAAAATTTGACAACTAAAATCAAAACAATACTTATGGGGAAATTTATAATTGTAAATATGTGTATTAAAATAAGAGTAAGAGACACCAATAACTGGGTGATCCTACTGGAATAAAATAGAAGAAAATTTTAAAAAATAAAGGTAGACATAAGTGAATAAATACATTAAAAACATAAATAAATTAAAATTAGAGAAACTATTTTACAGATTAAAAACCAGACATTGGAGGCACCTGGGTGGCTCAGTGGATTAAGCCTCTGTCTTCAGCTCAGGTCATGATCTCACAGTCCTGGGATCGAGCCCCACATCGGGCTCTCTGCTCGGCATGGAGCCTGCTTCTCCCTCTCTCTCTGCCTGCTGCTCTGCCTACTTGTGATCTCTCTCTCTCTGTCAAATAAATAACTAAATTCTTTACAACAACAACAACAACAAAAACAGACATTGACAAGAAATAGAGTAGGGAGAGAAAAATAAAATTATTTAGAATTACAGTATGAACTTAATCTTGTTTCTACTTTCTTATAGAAAGTATTCATGTAGAAATACATTGTCGAATATATTTTCATAAGTATGTATACATATATAATTTCAAAGACACAACAGAGATTAAAACAAAAATAATATATAAAATTGATTAGTTATACAGTTGAAAAAAGCATAAATAGATACATTCCAAAAGGAATATAAAATGAAAATTGACATAAGAAAAAAAAAGAGAACACCAAAAGCTATTAACATAATTAAAATAGAAATAGAAGGTTGAAATATGCAATTATTAAGCTTGAGTTAATAAATATGAAGAATGATTTTGATATAATTTTTATTTTAATTCATTTATTTCTACATTTCTTAGTTGCAGAAAACAGAAATTGACCCAGCATTTAAAAGTACTTGTTATATTAAGCTTCCTTCCATGGATCAATGGAATTTATTATTTTTGGTGAAGACTGGGCTAATCAAAAAGGGTAACAGCTCAGTATTTTCCCCATTCACAGCTCATTGTTTCACACTTGTTTTTATTACTTGTGGTCCACTGTGCTGATTCACCCTTATCCTGTGGTTAAGTATGACCATTTCTAAATTTGTCCTAAAATGTTTGCACAAAGGCAAATTTGTCCCACCTGGTATTTGTGGTCTTTGTTTTTCTTCCACATGATTTACCTTGTGCTTATATTTTCTGAACTTAACCCTGTTTGTACTTGTTCCCTTCTCTAACATGTACTCATAGAGAAATGTTAGGCACAAGCCATGATAGTTCTTAGAGTTTACCTACAGAAATATGAGATCAAATATTCTTTAAATATAACTTAATTATTAACCAGCATCTCTAGGGACAATAAATATTATGCAAGATTCTCTGGTAAATGACATTTTTGTCAAATGTTAGGATCCCAAGAGAAATGTATCAAATTATGAAATTATAGAACAGTTTTAAATATGACGAATGTGTCCTGCAAGCATAGCTTCTGTACTGCTTAATTGTTCTGTTAATTGCAGGTTAAAGACTATAGTAAAGTATATGAAATTCTCTTTCCAACATTGAACACTAAATACATGAGGGATGTGGTGGTGTTGTGAACTGGCCCTTTTTTCCCCTGAAGTTCGTCCCTGTATTATTAACTTGGAATTCTCATCTTAAAATAAATACATATTTTTTGACAATGACTATAGAAGGAGTATCTCCAGAATTTTGCTGTTCTAATGCCCATATGTGTCTTTCTTTCCCCTTCCCTTCCAGTCCTTTCCCTTCCCTTTCCTGTCTTTTCTTTTTCTTGAGACCATGCTTTTTGTTTCTAATGGATCCGTTATTTAGAACACCAACTTGTGAAGGATAAACTCCATTTGTGAGAGAAATCACAGAGTGGGGGGTAGCATTGAAGCTGAGGAACAACTTGGATTGTGGGATGAATTTCAAGTCCACAGCTTTCTGACTAACTTTGCACTGCTCTGTAATCTCCTTTCTCTCTTTCCCTGTGACAAAGACCTCACCCTCCTGGCATCTGGGTGTACTCAGCTTCTTCTTCTTGAAGTAAGTATCAGTGAGATGTTTCAAGATTTTAATATTGCCAATATTGATTTTGGTGCAAGTGGCAATCACAGATTTCTGGTGTGTTCTACACAGAGAAACTCAATTGAGGGCCAGAGATCCAGTTGCAAGTAACAAGCCACTGTTCAGCTGCTTCAGGAAAAGCACCCTCTTGCCTCTTTGGCTCCCAGTGAGGATGATCAAGATGGTGCCAGGAGTGATGCTAGCTCACAGTTTTCTCACCTTCTGACTTACAGCCCCCCCACCTCCCACCGCACCATGGCTCAATGTCTTCTGAGGCTCACCTTCAGTAGGGTAATACCCAGAAATTTTCCAAAATGTAACCACTTGGGTACCACCATTCTTGTAACCAATAACCGTTTTCCTGACGGTAGCCAGAAATCTTCTCCTTTTGCTTTTCAACCCGTTTTAGCTGCTCAGTATTTCCTCTTGTACAAGGTCTCTGTGGCATACAAGGCCAATCAGGAATATCTTCCACTTCCTTCTGACTAGGACATGGTTTCGGCTGCCATGGGTTTTCCCCATCTTCTGCATTGTAGAGTTGAGGTTACTCTTCTCCACCTTGCCACCAGCATCAGTTATCTTGGCTTAAGGTTTCTTCTTATTAATATCTGACGTCTCAACTTTTTCACACACCATCCTGCAAGATGGAAAAGAACTTTAGACCATGATTTTTAACTGGTCAGCACTACAGGAGTCTCTGCAAGATCTGGACTAGTGATGATTGAAGAGAGTAAATGTTTGGATGGGAGAGCCCCTGCACCAAAGACCAACCTCTTTACAGGTTGGTCTATATGTACTTTACCAATATCTTATTAGTAAACCACCTTCAAACCCTAAAATGTATGGATTTAATTTAATTAACTTCAGTTTTTATACAGAAGTACTTCACAGTGAAACAGGACACTCCATGGGTAAACATAAGTACACTTGTCATTAGATCAATCAGCACCTGCTGTTACAGATAGCTTCATGGCCAAAAAATTAATTAATCAATTAAATTTGAATATAGGATGCCTTCATCTTTCTGCACATTTCCATGCTTAGAATGTCAAGCATGAATGTGAATTCCAAAGGAAGTGCTGTTGTATATTTCTTTGCAGAGAAGCAAAAGCTGCTTTTCCCATTCCTACTATAAGCTGATTTGAACATCATTTCCAATAAATGTGTCAATTTGGTGAATGGTGTGAGCCAAGGTCTGCTGATTTCAAAGCCAGCTGACATCACTGCAAATATTTCATTTCTGTTTTTTGCATGCAGGATCAAAATGATGAAAGCTGACTTGTTCTTATGTTCTAGAAAAGACTTAGTTTTGGGTCAAGAATCACTGACAACTCTACCAAATGTTTTCTTTCATGTTGAGTTTTCCTTTACTCACTCACTAACCCACTAACTCACTCACTCACTCACTTGGAGAGCTTGAGTTCATTACTAGCAATCATTGCATTTACCTTGCTCTAGCCAGCTGGTAGTTTTGAGGACCAGAACTGTGGTATTGGAGCAAGGGACTGGCAAACGCTATTTGGGGCTTGGAGGTCAGGACCGGTCTCCAGCTTCAGGAAAGAGTTTCAACCAGAACACCAAGGCAAAAGCATAGTCATGAGAATCAAGCAATTATTATGCAGAAACAAAGATATTTAAGAAAAAAATTGTAGCCCAAGTATATGAGCAACACAGACCAATGAAAATGTGTTCCTGATGAGGTGTAAGCCTACAGATAGCTGAATGCCTATAAATCTTGGTGCCAGTCCTGGACTTTGCTTCGTCCCTGTCCAACTATGGGTCTTCATAACATTTCTGGAATGATGAATTTTCTAGAGTTCCCAATGAATACTGTGGATGTCAAAGCTATAATTCCCTTAATTAAAGGAAGCTGGAATCATTAGTTTATGCAAAAGAACACTGGAGCTTTAGAGAGCTCTGGTCCAGATGGTGACATAGGAAGATCATGAACTCGGCTACTCCATGGACACACCAAATCAATACCAATCTATGGAACAATTCCTCCTGAAGAAGAAAAAAACTCTCAGGTTTTAGAAATGCAACCATCCTATAATAGGAATAAAATAGTAGCTAAATAATTTAAGCTACCCTTACCGTCCCTGCCTCCCCCCCCAAAAAATCTCTGACGACTGAAGAAATACAGCCATTTGGCTTAACTACTATGTATTAATCAAAACATCAGATAATTGTAAAACCTTTGATTTGCATTTTGTCCATTGTATATGGACCTAATGTTCAATTTTTTAACATAAAAATTGTCCCTCACCATAGTTATATTCTCAAACTTTCTGCCCTTCTCTATACCATCTTCATTCAAGACATTCAGAGAGCTCAATTCTTTCTCACCAAGTAAAGGATGACTATGTCTCTCTAACGTCATCCTCTTTCAAACTCCAATATGTTATCTCAAACCAGCTTCTATCATCTCCCACCTCAAGCTGCCTCACAGTAGAATCTTATAATTTATCCCTTTCTGACAAATTTATTATGTAAATAAAGCACATTTTTTGAATAATTTAGGTGACTTTTTATTGCAGTATCAAAATGGGCTTTCTTACAAGAGATTATTCTTTCCTTGACCACCTATGCGACATTACCATAAGGATATATGGGTCAGGTGATCAATTGTACAGTGTGAATTCAATGGTCTCTGCCATGGTTCATTGGTCTGATAGGTTCCTTTCTTTAAAATATAGTTATTACTTAACAACCCAGTTGCTTTGGCAACATATGAAAGGGTTAAATATGCAAAAACAAAGGAAGAAAGGAAGGAAGGAAGGAAAAGGAAGGAAGGAAGGAAAAGGAAGGAGGGAAGGAAGGTGGGAGGAAGGAGGGTCGAAAGGAAGGATGGAAGGTACAAGAGAGGGAGAAAAGGAGGGAGGGAGAGAAGAAGGAATTGCCTGAACTTTTCATGCTATCTGTCTGCTTTAGAACTGGCTAGCAGTAGGGAAGATAAACAGTAGAAGAAACAGAAAACTGAAGTTGAGAAGAAGGAGGAAATGTCCCTTTTTCCTATTTTTGCTTACAGGTTGCAGAATTAGAAGGTAAATAGAAGGTACTTTAAAAATGATCTAAGATACATGGATTTGGGTTTTGGTCTCCAGACACACTAGTCATTAGTGACTCCTATCTCAGAATTTCTCAAAAATACTCCTAAACTGTGACAACCAAAAATGTTTTCAGATTTTGCCAAATATCTTATGAGGGACAAAACTGTCCTCCATGGGAAATACTGCTTCATGTGAAGGTAAATCAGGCCATTGTACAGATGAGCACTTTGCCATCCAGGTTGCACCTAAAGTACTTAAAATACATATATATATGATCATGCTTAAAATCCAGCTCCATAGATTTTCATGTAATTGCTCTACATTGCAGTCTGGAAGGAGGTATTAGGTAATTTAAAATTCTAAAATGTCTTGCATACAGCCAGGGTTTAAAACCCTGGCTTGGAGACAGTTTGGCTGTCCCTAATACGTGACCTCGGGCTAATGAAGAGACCGTATTTCTGTACTCTAAAATCCCTTGTAATTTTGGAGCATTATATTCACAGCACATGTTTCATTCTCATGAATTTATGCATTGAATATCTTATGTCAGCACAAAATAAATCACTGAAATCTATAAAAGTCTCCAAAATATCAGACATTCAGTATATTTTGCATGGAGGGATATCTTGAATTAAATTTACAGATGTATTAACTATTAAGTAAAATTGTCTATATGGAACAAAACTTTCCTTACTACTTATGCAGGACCTCACTTTATCTTGTGTTAAGCCGAGGCAAGAAGCCAACTTCCTAACACATGTTTAAAGGTGCAGTTGGGTGGAGGAACAATACCTTTGAATATATGGAGCTGCCAATTTATTTTTTGTCTAAAAAACCCCAACTGCATTTCTTTGACAAATGTTCAAACCACTGTTTAAAAAGCCATAAAAATAAATAAGCACAAATCTCAAAGGCTATTTATTTCATACCCAAATATCTTAAAAATAATTATATGAAATCAACATGATTTGTGAATTTAGTGAATTCACATGTTGAATTTCTCTATTTTATTGGATAAAAATTTGACCTGACCCTATTTTTTATCTAGTGACCCTAAATTTTGGGACTACATGTATTGATACTTTGTTTCCAACATATTTTCATCTTCTGCTCTTATTCTTCTCTGAAGTTCTTTGTTTTCCTATTGCTTCTTATTTGGATGATCAACCAATACTTATAAACAGCTAAAGGCCTCAAACTTCCTAGAATATCAAAAATTTTAAGAGATATTTCAAAAAACTGACAATGTTTAAATGCATTGTCAATCTTGTGGAAACAATGATGTTTATTTAATGAAGATCCCTTTAACTGTAATAAGTTTTGGTGTCATTAATAAAAATGAGTGCCTTTTAAAGTATAATACACATTTTGAAAAACTTTAGTGTTCTTTTTATGTTAAATAATCTGAACATTAACAATGAGAGTACCCAGAGCAGACGTTTAAAACCTAACATTAGTGTTCCTGATGATTTCACTGAAATCATACTCAGGCTACTGCCATAGAAGTGCTAAATTAATGGTATTGAACCAAGTAATTGATTACAGAGTATGTATATATTCTTTTTTTTTTTAAGATTTTATTCATTTATTTGATAGAGAGAGAGATCACAAGTAGGCAGAGAGGCAGGCAGAGAGAGAAGGGGAAGCAGGCTCCCTGCTGAGCAGAGCCATCCGGGGACCCTGAGATCATGACCTGAGCTGAAGGCAGAGGCTTAACCCACTGAGCCACCCAGGTGCCCCATGTATATATTCTTAATATTTGCATACTTGCAAGCACCACTGTAATAACACATGTGAGATTCTATCATATCTTTATCATCTTCATTTATCATGAAGATTAATTTCGGTCAAAAGTTTATTTATCAAAAAAAAATCAAGAGTTTGAAGTCCACATTTGGTTGATAGAAATTACATACAGGTCTTAAATATAAATAAAAATATATCAATGTTATAAAATGTTCAAAAGTGGAAAGTCTATCAGTTTTTATTGATAATAAAAAAGTTTATAAAACTTCATTGAAAATTCTTGTCCATTTTGATCATCCATTTTCTCAATTCCAGTAATAATGTTAACATGAAATGTACAACTTAAATCTTTTTTTCATTATTTTATTTTTATAGTGTTACATTAGTTTCAGGTGTACAATACAGTTATTCAACAATTCCATATGTCACTTAGTGCTCATCAGGAGAAGCACACTCCTTAGTCCCCATCACCTGTTTAACCCAACCCTCCCCACTCCCCTTCCCTCTGGTTAAATCGTTTTTTCTCTTAAATTTGTACTAAAATATACTTTCGTTAATGTAGTGTAATGTTTGCTATTGTGTTATAGTTTCAGTATGAAGTCCCACAGAAGGGGATGAATATCCTGACTTCTTGAACTTTGGAAATTTGAACTGATATGCAATCTTAAAAAGAAAAAGTAAGTAGAAATCAACTCTAATTTTGAATATCTACTAAGCTATATTAAGTATAATTATATTAGTTTTTATGTTTTGTTACTTATGTAATGTAATATATGTTGTCTTCTTGTTAATATTTATTTTCTGGTAGAAACAAAGCAAGTATAATTTGGTTTCAATAATTTCAGTTAATTTTACAATGTTAATTATTGTGTGAATGTGGAGGTTAATCATATATGCAAATGATTCTCTTTTAACATGTTGTTCCTTCCCATGTGTAGTAGAAATAATATTCCACATGTGAAAACCTAATATGATATGAACAAAATCTTGTTTCTGGGCACTAGTAGTAACTTCAGCAATGACACTAGTGTGGGTAGGCAGCAATAATCGAGCTTCTACTGCAGGTATGGAATATCCAACATTCCATCATAACTATTTCTGTCGCAAAGCCTCTGCCCCTTTCCCATTCCCTTTGGCTCAGTCAGAAATTATCTTCTTACAATATCCAAAATATGATATATGGACACAGTCTTCAGATTTTAATTCTGGCTAATTAACTTTTGTGAATTAATGGAATTTTGGAAAACTACTCACTATTGTCCTTTTGCACATTAATTTTCCTAAGAAACTAATAGCCATGACTTCAGGAATGATTCTGTCCCTTACCACTTTAGTCAACATGACTGTGCTTCTCTGGGAAGGAGTTCTTTCTTCTGGATGGTTGCTCTAAAAGTGAAAATGGAAGCAAAATTGTTATTTTACCTTCCTAAACAATTTTGTTCATTAACGCATTCAATGAGTAGCTGTATGGTACATCATACATTCTAGGCTTTATATTAGTGAATACAAGTTCATGAAACTTACAGTCTGAGTCTCTCCTGTGTAGCACCCCTACTCTGTATTTTATTTAATGTATTTATTTATTTTTAAAGATTTTATTTACTTATTTGACAGAGAGAGAGCTCAAGCAGGGGGAGCAGGAGAGGGAGAAACATGTTCCCCACTGAGCAGGGAGCCTGATGTGGGGCTCAATTCCAGGACCCTGGGATCATGAGCTGCACTGAAAGCAGATGCTTAACTGACTGAGCTACCTGGGTGCCCCACTACTTTGTGTTTTAGACTCAATTTTCATATCAGCAGTTACTGGTTGTGGCCCAAGTTTAACTTTCTGTGATTTGTTGAGGGATATATATATTTTTTTCTTTTTAAACATGTCACTGTTGAGATGGAGTTTTTCACCTAAATATGATTCTGCAAATGCATGAATAATTGATTTGTGATTGAAATCATTCTTTACATCTGAAAGTTTGAGTATCAGTATTATGATACTTATTGGTGAGAAACTAAAAGCTATCCCTTGGAGTTTCAGGAACAAAACAAAGATAGCCCCTCTCACCACTCCTTTTCAACACTGTATGGGAAGATCAGGAACAAAGCAAAAATGTCCCCTCTTGCCACTCCCTTTCAACACCTTGTGGGAAGTCTTAGTTAATACAGTGAGATAAGAAAATGACAGGTTATACAGATTGGATAGGAATAAATCAACTGTCTTTGTTTGTAGATGATATGATCATCTATGTAGAAAATCTGAAAGAATCTACAAGAAATCTTAGAACTAATGAATGATTATAGCAAGTGTTTAAGAAAAAAAGTTAATAAACAAAAATCAATTGCTTTCCTATATGCCAGCAGTGAACAAGTGGAATTTGAGATTAGAAAAACAAAATACCATTTACATTACCATCCTTCAAAATGACACACTTAGTTATAAATCTAACAAAATAACTAAAAGATCTATATGAAGAAAGCTACAAACTCTGATGGACAGAATCAAAGAACAAATGAGCAGATGAAGGGATATTTCATGTTCCTAAATAAGAAGACTCAATAGTTTCAAATGTCACTTCTTCTTAACTTAATTATACATTTAATGCAATTTTAATCAATATCCCAGCAAGTTATTTTATTGCCATTGACACACTGATTCTAAAGCTTATATAGAGGCGAAAGATCTAAAACAGCCAGTACAATATTGAAGGAGAAAAACAAAGTTGGAAGACTGATATTACTCTACTTCAAAACTTATTATAAAGCCACAGTAGGGGTGTCTGGGTGGCTCAGTGGGTTAAAGCCTCTGCCTTCGGCTCAGGTCACGATCCTAGGGTTCTGGGATTGAGCCCCACTTCGGGCTCTCTGCTTTGCGGGGGGCCTGCTTCCTCCTCTCTCTCTGCCTGCCTTTCTGCATACTTGTAATCTCTCTCTCTGTGTCAAATAAATAAATAAAATCTTAAAAAAAATAAAGCCACAGTAATCAAAAAGCATGGTATCTGTGAAAGAAAAGGAAATAGATCAATGGAACAGAATAGAGAGCCCAGAAATAGTATCACATACATGTAGTCAACTGACTTTTAACAAAAGCAAAGGAAATACAATAGAGCAAAGGTAGTCCTTTCAACAGATGGTGCTGGAACAACTGGACATCCAAAGAAAGGGAGAAAGAAAGAAGGAAAGAAAGAAAGAGGAAGGAAGGAAGGAAGGAAGGAGGGAAGGAAGGAAGGAAGGAAGGAGAGGGAGAGAATAGGAGGGAGGGAGGGAGGAAGGAAAGAGGGAAGGAATGAATAAATGAATGGAGAAAGGGAGGAAGGAAACAAGGAAGGAAGGAAAGGGAGAGAAGGAAAGAAAATAAGAGAGAAGAAGAAGAAAAAAAAAGAATAATGAACACAGACCATACCCTTCACCAAAATTAACTCAGAAAGAATCCGACTTAAATGTAAAATGCAAAACTATAAAATTCCTAGAATATAATATAAGAGAAAACCTAGGTAAGCTTGGGTATGGCGACAACTTTTTAGATATGACACCAAAGTCATGATGCTTAAACTAGTGAACAAGCTATACTCTATTGAAGTTAAAAACTTAACAGATATCTCACCAAAAAAGATATACTAATTGCAAATAAGCATATGAAAAGATGTTTTACATCATATGTCATTGTTGGCATTAAAACAATGGTGAGCTAGTATTCTACACCTATTAGAATAGCCAGAATCTGGAACACTGACAATATCAAGTACTATGAAGATTTGGAGCAATGGGAATGCTCATTTAATGCTGGTGGAATGCAAAATGGCACTCCCACCCTGAAAGACAGTTTGGCAATTTCTTTTAAAACTAAACATACTCTTACCATATGATTAACAACCATTTTCTTGTATATTCACCCAAAGAAGTTGAAAACTTGTGTCCCCACAAATAGCTGAACAGATGTTTAGAGCAGCTTTATTCATAATTGCCAAAACTTGGAAGCAACCACAATGTCCTTTAGTAGATCAGTGGACTGATAAACTGTGGTACATCCAGACTACAGAATTTTATTCAACACTAGAAAGAGAGAGAAAAGGAAGGAAGGAAGGGCAGAAGGAAGGGAGGGAGGGAAAGACAGACAATGAAAAGAAAAGAGAAGACAAAGGGGCTACATACCATATAATTTCAACTACATAACATTTTAGAAAAGGCAAGACTGTGAAAATAGTAAAAAGATCAATGATCAATGATGGCCAGTTGTTGAGTGGAAGGTCAGAGAGGTGGAGCGTAGGGATTGTTAGGGTAGTGAAAAAACTATATGATACCATAAATATGATAGAATATACAACATGAAGGGTGAATGGTAATATCAACTATGGACTTTGGGTGATTATAATGTGTCAGTATAGGTTCATCATTTGTAACAAACGTACTACTCTGGTGGAGAATATGGATCCTGGGGAAAGTTATATGTGTTTGGGGGCAAGGGATACATAGGAAACTATGTAACTTCCCCTCAGTTTTGTTGCAATTCTTAAACAGCTCTTAAAAAAAAATCTTTCTTTTAAAAAGTTATTATTTTTTGTCCTGTTGCTATAATAACCCCAGAAATGACCCACAATTTTTTTTTTTTTTAGAATTATAGCTTTAAAATTTTAGGCTATTTAAAAAGTGGTGACATCAAATAAGTATTTGTTCAATAGTTACCTATTTAAAAGATAATTTAAATAATTAGGTAATCAAAAATATTGTGGAAATTAATATTAACTATAAATATTTGTATAAAATCATACTTTAAATAATATATTCCTTCACTTGCCATAAACCTGTTAAGCAAAGAGGGTGCAATAAACCTATTTAGAGTTTCTTATTTTCCCTTTTTCCTTTAGCCTTCATTGTTTTAAGTGAAACACACTTCATTCATTGCATTAACTTTTTTTTTAAATTTTGTTCATCTTAAAATGGCAGTGAATTTTGTCTGCTTTGTCTCTCAGTCACCTAGGCCACTGCATATAGTGAGCTGTCAATATTTATTTTTAAAGTAAAGAATATACGAAGGAAAGAAGGAATATAGATGAGAGAATATAGGTAAAAGGAAGGAAGGAAGGAAGAGAGGGAAAGAGGAAGGGAGGAATAAAGGAAGGGAGGGAGGGAGAGAAGGAGAGAGAAAGAAAAGAAGAAAGAAAAAGAGAGAGGAAGGAAGAGAGAGAAAAGAAAGGAAAAGAAAAGAAAAGAAAAGAAAAAAGAGAAAAGAAAAAAGAAAAGAGGAAAGAAGAAATGGTCTTGCCCAGTGCCAGGCATATATCTGTCAGTGTTATGAATTGATATAATTTAATTAAATGGTTTTAACATCAGCCTGAAATAAAGAGATCTTGTCCGTGATCACCTTTATTTCCCCCCCACTTGCCCCAAGACCTGTGTGCTCCTGGAGTCAATGATCACCTTTAAAGTGCACCTTCCAAAAATAAATAAATAAATAAATAAATAAATAAATAAAGTGCACCTCCTTCATTTGTAGAGAGGGCAGTCAGGTACCACATACCAACGATTTTCATCCAAGGTATTACAAGTCAAAGTTATGTCACAAGAGGTTTGCTGTCATTAATATTTATAATATCTAAGCATGCAAAAATTATTTAAAAAATAAATTAGAGGAGATTAAAAATTCTCTCTCTAACATGTACCATTCTCATTCATGTGCTGACTTATTTTCCAGAAAGAAAGGAGGGGGGAAGCACCATACATAACATGGTGTTCATCCGTGAGTTATCCTTATACACATGAAGTCCCTTCATGTATGTAGTTGTGGAAATAGAAAGTGAGAACTACTGATGCTTCTCCCTGTATGTAGTCTTCCAGAGAGGACTGAATAGGAGTTCTATATGACTCCTAGAGTGTACAATGCAGAACAGAAAGGAAAATGTGGGGGAAAGTGGCCAATGGAACATGAATTGGCCAGAGTCCACAGAAGATTTCTATAACTTCATTCAGTCCTGAAACTTTTAAAATGATTTCCAACATCAGCTTAAGATTTTCATATAAAATCATGTGTAGAACAAATAAGGAGATGCTCGGGATATTGTTATAAGAGAAATACCTTGAACAATGAGAGGAAATTAACTAGGGCCAGCCTTAATTTGCCAAACTTATGAATCTTTTGATTTGTACTTTATATTCAAGAAAATGTTATTCTTATTTATACAAAAGAAAGTACAGCAGGAGGTTAGGCAAACAGTTTTGAACATTTGGTATGTAACGTGTGTGTGTTTATATATGCAAGAGACGTAACGATGGTATAGAATGTTTTTAGAAAAGCTTAAACAAAATGTATTTCCAGTTTGCATTAGAATAAAATACTAGTAAGAGATTTTCATAAAACAAAATGAGAAAGTATTTTTAATGCTTATGATTAAAATATTTTAAGAACATTTTAGAAGTCATGCAGTCACATTTTCCAGAAAACATTAAGATCTGTAAATACTAAGTATTCCCAAAATATTATATTTAAAGAAAATAAAGTGCAATTTGTAATTAATTTCAGTTGTAAGAAACAGAAAATCCAAATGGCAATACTTACACAAGACAAAAATTTATTTCACTCATACAAAAATCAAATCTATAGTTTGGAAGATTAGGAGTGAGATGGTTCTTGCCAGTCTCAAGGAGCCAAAGACCTTTTTCTCTTTCTTTTTCTTTTCTTTTCTTCTTTTTTTTTTTAACCAGCCATTTTTAACATGTAGCTTCCATATCATGGTCCAATATAATATCCTGAGCTCTCATTCTCCAGTCTACATTCCAGCCAACAGAAAGGAGAGGCCAACACAAGAGAATATACCCCAACTTTTAAGGACATCATATGTACCAATTGGAAAACATTTGTACCAATTCCTAAACCCTAACAATTCCTATTGCAAGGGAAGCTGAAGCATGCATGTTCTTATTCTGAGAAGTTATGTTCCCATTGAAATACCAGACCAACCACTATATACAAGGAAGAATGCCTACTTGATTACAACTTGCAGCTTTTGAAATACATTCTAAATGGCCCAAAAGTCACAAGTTGAAAGTGCAGCCATTTCCTGCCTTGAAGCAAAATTAGAATTCTCCACCATCATTCTATTTTGCATTGCAACAAATATGTTAACTTCCATGTTAGACAGCCAAATGCACACTTAAACAAAAAGTTTTATATGTGCATCAAAAACAATAGCTTATAGAATTTTTTAGAAAACTTTTTTATTTTGGAATTTTAAATTCAAGGAAAGTTTTCAAAAACAGTGTACAAAGTTTCCATCTCCCCCTCACCTAGTTTCCCCTAGAAGTTATTATCTTGTAGTACATGGCACAGTGGTCACAATTAAAAACTCACATTGATAGGTTATTATGAAATAAGTGCATAGTTTATTTGGAGTTCACTAGTTTTCCCATTGATGTCTTTATATATATATATATATAAAATTTATTTATCTATAAATATATATCTGTTTTATATATTAATATATTATATTATTAACAAAATATATAATTATAAATATAATATATTTAATTATATAAATATATGATATAAGCATATATAATGTAAATATATATATGTATGTACATGTATGTTCTAGGATCTAATCCAGGATATTACATTGCATTTAGTGTCATACCTCCTTAGTCTCCTCTGGTCTGTGACAGTTGCTCAGTCTTTCCTTGTTTTCATGACCTTGACAATTGGAGGAGTTCTGGCCTGGTATTTTGCAGAACTTCCCTTAATTTGGTTTTCTCTGAAAATAAGACTGGGCTATGAATTTTGGGAAGAATGCTACAGAGATGAAATAACTTTCTGATCACATCATACTTAAGACTATATGCCTTAAAATGTTTTAAAAAAATTCCTCCCCAAAATGGTCTCATTGAAAATATTTCCTGCCTGGTTTAATTAAATATCTTAATAATATAAGAATGGCCTTGAAATGCATAACACAGAAAGTCAGTTTTAATCCTGGTACACAATCCAGATTTTTTTTTTAAAGACTTTGTTTATTTAACAAAGACAATGAGAGAGGGAACACAAGCATGGAGAGTGGAAGAGGAAGAAGCAGGCTTCCCGCCAAACAAGGAACTCAATGTGGGGCTTAATCCCAGGACCCTCAGACCATGACCTGACCTGAGCCAAAGGCAGACACTTAAGCGACTAAGCCACTCAGGCATCCCTATAATTCAGATTTTTAACAAAGTTTTATTTAATAGAATTCTTTTTTAGGGATTTTTTTTATATAACAAAAAAGACAAAAATTAAATTGTATGATATTGTCCAGAATAATGTACTACCAAAACGGTTTAAAGAGCTCATTACAGTAACTAGATTAAATATTTCTCCTATAATCTTTATTTCTGATAATTCTCTTAGTAAAAAAGGTTTGCACAAACAGTAAACACTACGTAATTAGTCAAAATCTGCTCAAATTATGATGTATTCTATATTAAAGCATTCAACTTATCTATAATATCCTCCTCCTCATTATCATCTTCATCATTATGTAATTGTAATTCTCCTCATCTTACCACCATAAATTAAAAAATGTTATCAGGTGATAAATAGAGATTCAGGTAGACAGTGCCTTGACTAATTGCTTTTTGTCTGGATTTTTCCCAGAAATATATAAACTTATGTAGTAATTACTATAGGCTCCATAAATTTGCAGAAAATCAATGAAGGATCATAGTTTTACTTGATCTCTCTAAAGTGGGCAATTTTAAGGTGACAGCTGGATAGAAGGTGCAATGTCTCATGTGCTCTGGGAGATGAACAAAGACAGGCTGTGATCCTGACACACAGGATGAGCAATTCTCATTCCCAACCAGAACTTGAGTCAAAATAGCTCCTGTTTCTAAATTATAAGGGTTGTTATCTGAATTACTCTGAATACTCTTCATTTCTTCACTATGTTGTTACTAATGTTCATTTGACTGATTATCTTCATAATTATACTTCATAAGTATACTTCATAAGTAAAAAGTATATTTTCATTATCAATCATTTAACATATTATTCAACCTTAATAAGTTGATACCTTTTATATTTAAGAAGTATAATGAATAAATTTAGATTGAGTGCTTATGCTGCTTTATAGATCATTTGTTGAGATTACTGCATAAAAGTCAGTTTTTTACATTAATATTAAAATCTAGTGTAACCCATATTTAAGAAAGGAAATATAAGGAGACTTAAAGTTTGAGTAGAGTTATGACCATGTTTTCTTGATCTAAAAACTTTGCCTTCTTTTACTATTAGTCCTTAATAACTTAAAAAGAAAGAAAATTATACATACAAGAAGAAAATCACAGGGTCTACAGAAATGTTCATTCATATAGTATTATTTTATATATGACCAAACACCTTTATGCTTTGAAACAAGATACATTTTTATCTGTTATCTTTAAACTTCTTTAAAAATTACACTACTCATCGTTCATCTTTATAACATATTGATTTCTTTAAATATCATTATGTTTTCCAAATATAACTATTATAGGATGTAAGGCAAGTGATGATAGTCATTTTGGTACTTAATAAAACACAGACTTGTGTGGAGTTAGCCTAGCAGAATACTAGTAGCCTCCTGTCTTCTTTTATGTTCACAGAATAATAAAATATTTGGATATCCAATCTCTCTTGGCTTTAGGAAACATGTAATTAATATATAAATTTTAATATAAATATGATGCACAATATTCCTAGGAATTTAATAAGCCTTTAAAAAAGCATGACGAATCATTTAAAAAAGAATGAGAGTAGTCAAAGGGCAAATGAAGTCCTATGGATTGCAAATACTCAGCTATTCCTCGGGCACTCCTTGAAAGCCTCTGCTTGATCTTGTACTGTGTATCTGCATGAATCTGCCCATCTTCTCATGACAACATGTAGTTAGTTAGTTCTTCTGGGTGCTTTATATGAATACTGATTTTCTTCTTCATACATGGGAGGTGAAGATAATTAAGGAATCTTGACATGTAGACTTTAAGAACAGAAATCTATTTATAGCGCCATAGTGTATCTCTCCTTTCCCAATGGGAAGAATACCATCAAGTTGCCACATCACCAGGGAGTTGACCCCCCGCTGGTATTCTTCAGGCTTCCTTTACTCAGTTCTCCAGTAAGCTTGGGTTTATTCACATGGATTCTGGCTTTCTGGAGCAGCAAGGGGTGAAGGTGCAATATGCAAACACTTTTCAAGTCTCTGTATCACATTTTTTTTTCCTGTCCCTTGGCTAAAGGAAGTCACCTGGCCAAGCCCAGATTCAAGGGGTAAAAATAAATTTTATCTTTTCATGAGGAAAGAGCAAAGCTATATTCTGATGGGGACTGCATGCAAGGATTGGAATAATTGGTGGTCATTTTCAGAGTCTACCACATACCCCAGTCCTAATTCCAATAGGTCTTAATCTCATTAAAAGTAGGATATGATAATTACATTTGCTATAAACTATCACTTATGTTGGTCCCTGGGTCAAATATGAAGTGGGACTGAGAAAGTTTCTTTTTTTTTTTATCATTTTTTTAAATTTATTTTCAGCATAACAGTATTCATTGTTTTTGTACCACACCCAGTGCTCCATGCAATCAGTGCCCTCTCTAATACCCACCACCTGGTTCCCCCAACCTCCCACCCCCCCACCTCTTCAAACCCTTCAGATTGTTTTTCAGAGCCCAACTGCCTGGCAGATGATGTATGCACTAATGCATAGAGGAAGATTAGCTCTTAATATTTGGGTTTTCAACTTAATTAAGTAGCTAAAATAGTAAACTATTTCTTCCCTTATAAATAATTTAAAAAATCTAATATAACATTTCTTCCACTGGGTTGTTAGGTTCTTGTCTCTGCCACTGTTTTAAAAATGGAAAAGATGTATTTTGAAGCTTTAGCTTTGATAAAGACAAGAATCTTGCTTGGCACAACTAGACTAAAATATCCCACCCAAATTTTCCAAAATTAGAAGGACTTCAGAGTTTCCATAGCTTTGGATGCCAAAAGGCTAACCATGAGAACCACAGGAATTTTCACAGTAATGACAACATGCTTGATCCAGAGTTTCATACTTAGTAGTTCAAAATTTCATTTTGTAAGATGCGTTTTTCCATAGGAAGCAAACATCAAATATCTTTCTCCTAGACAAAGCAATGATGTTCACAGCATAATTATATTTTAAGAAATAAAGCTCTTTTCTTAAAAGTATAAAACTTTCAAAAATAATGTGTCTTTTTTCTTTTGAGTCCTTCTCTTAAAAATATATCACACTACGCGAGTCTCCAGAGAATGAGTCAACAAGTTTAAGCTAGTATAAAGTATTTTAGGCAACCCAACACGCATGTGGTATGGTGGTAAAAATACCAAAGTTTCTGTGCACTGCCTTCTTGACACAAATAGACTCCAAAATGGATTGTGGACAGGTCAGAGCAAAAATAAAGCAGTCTCAAAGTTGCAGATGTATGATTAAGGAGGTTGTATTGTAAATTTAATCTCCTTTCTACAAGTCTCTAGGAGTCCATAAACATGTTTACTTGATGTAAAAATAGATGAGTTGGCCTCTGGCAGCCATAACACCTAAATGTAGACCTAATAGCCAGTGCATGGTTCCTTTCCATTGGAGACAAGCAGACCAACCAACCCAGCTAAACTGATGACAAGTGTAAAGGACATGGATTGCATATGAGAAAGGAGAAGATAAATGCTAACTATATGGGAGGAGAGATGGGAGGCAAAATTAAAATCTGGGCTCTGGAGTCAAAGCAATGGTATCTAAATCTTAGTTGGGCCCCTTGTCATCTGTAAGAAAAGGGTACTCACTCCTCAATAACTTCACTAATTCATTGATTTACCAGTTATTCCTCCACAAGAATGAAAAGCTAAGTGAACCTTGTCCTTTTCCTTACCTAAAGCATAATGTGTTTCATTAGAATTTTTATAAAATGTTTTTTAAGGTAATTTTTAATTGTTAAATGTATTTTTAGGGTAATTTGTAATTTTTAAAAAATGTATTAAAAGTTTTTTAAAAATTGTATAAAGGGAAGAGATCATGAGACTTAAATTTTTTTAGAGCTTTGAGTATCAAGAAAAACTGAATTATATAGAATTAATTTTTCTAATATGATGAACTACGTATTTTATTTTATTTTTATTCTCTTTTATTGAGATATGATTGACATGTAACATATTAGTTTCAGGTGTACAAGATAATGATTAGACATTTGTATATATTGTGAAATGACCACCACATTAAGTCTAGTTAACATCCATCACCATACAAAGTTACAAACTTTTTTCTTGCGATAAGAACTTTGAAGCTGTGCTCTCTCAGCACAAAAAAGTTTCAAATATATAATACAGTATTATTTATGATAGCATGTTATACATAACATTCCCAGGACTTATTTATTTTATAACTGAAAGGTACTGCATATTTTATATGATCAAATTAATAAAATCCTACCAATTTTCCAAGTTAAGCAATGTGTCATACTCACAAAGAAAAAGGTCTTACCTGAGCGACTTTTCAATGGTTTCCCATTCTTCACTCAACATAACACTTAATCTTGATTTCAAATAGTAGTTGATTGTTATATTTGTTATTTTAGAGGGAAGTTGAGATAGAGAAGGAGATGAGGATGGATATAGGAAAGGAAGGAGTTGTAGAGAAGGAACAGAGTTTGAGGCCAGGTACAGGTCAACACGGAGATAGGGATACAGGGCAAAGCCAACAGAAATATAAATATTGTTATAGATATGACACTTCTAAACACATAAGGATATGTTATTAAAAATGCTTAATAACATAAGAGAACCTGGACAGCTGAAAATTTTCTACGTTGCACTCATATGCTCTCATCTCCCTCAAGGCTGTTCTTCCCCTGACTTCTTGCTAAATTCAAACCGTGAACGAATGGTTGCTAAGTCTTAAGAGTATTTTAAGGGAACCTTTTTAAAAAAGATTTTAGTTATTATTTATTTAACAGACAGAGAGACCACAAGTAGGCAGAGAGGCAGGCAGAGAGAGAAAAGGGGAAGCAGACTCCTCTACTGAGCATAGAGCCCGATGCGGGGCTCGATTCCAGGACCCTGAGATCATGACCTGAGCCAAAGGCAGAGGCTTTAACCCACTGAGCCACCCAGGCGCCTCAAGAGACCATTTTTGAGCAAATATTCCCAAAGCAGGCGAAGTTCAGCTGACTCCTCTTTCTAATTCTTTATGAAATCCCTGCCCTATTCCTCCCACTGAGAACACTCTTGCAAGGTTGCTCTCAAACCTCAGGCTTCTAGATCAAGGCTTAGGTCTTTTTGCACTCTTGTTGATTTTCCTCCACAGTATCTAGGCTTACTATGCTATATTATTATATTTATTATTATATAATTCTTATTAGTAGCATTTCTTATTAAAGTAATGATAATATCTTCAGCTTTTTGTCTAATATGTCTTTGAATTCTGTTTTTTCCAGATGATATATCTCATAATTATCAATTTCTACATCCAATTTTCTTTACCTAACTACTTGACCTTGTAAATCATTCCATTACAGAGAAACCACTTGTAATAGTGTGATAAAAAAAAAAAAGTACAGAGAATTATTGGTTGAATGTCAATAAACACAGAGTCTGAATAAGCATGTTTTGAGTGGATGAATGATTTCATTCACAAAAACACAGATTCATAAAGTGTTTCAGTTCCAAGTGGCTATGGCTATGTAATATATCATTACATTGTGTGGACAGAAAGAAATACATTATGACCTCTACCAAAATACCTGCAGTTGCCCATGAGTTGCTGGGAAAGTCCCAGTTTCTGCTGCACAAGAACAGATCAATTATCCTAAATTTAACATGAAGAAATTACTGCTGAGATAATTAGAATGTCAAAGAGCCTTCACTGCAGAAGAAAACCTCCCTTTATGATTTATTCTTGCATTGGATTATCACACCTCCTTGGTAAAATCCATAGCCTGGGTTTTTACTATCTAATATTTTTATACTTCCTTATGTATGAATTTTATCTCACTGGAGATTTGTGTATGGAAAATGGACATTGTAAATCCTCAAAGGCATATGGCATGTTCAAAGAAAAAAGTGACAACTGAGAGCATAATGTGGCCATGGGCTTGTCCTTTCCTCCCCTCAGTGTCTCCCTGCTTGGCCCACCAGAAGTAATAAACAGAAACTTCTGTCCTTCAGTATAAACATAATTGAGCCATTTAAAAATTTAACTTAAAAGCTGCACTTCCCTGTTCACTTACTCGTTCAAGTTATCAATAAATCAAGTCATAATCCACTAAAAGCGTCTAAGCTATTAAATGCTTTTAGGTTTACTTTTCAACGAACTCATGTTTTATTCAGATTCTGAGAAAAAAGTTTCATATTTGCTTCATCAGTGGATAAACCATTCCTCTTCTCTCACAAAGTATTTCATTTAAACTTCAGAAAGAATTTTCAAAGTATGACAAAGATAAGCCAGCCAGAGGGCGATTTTTATGTTACATCTGTAACACAACACATTGCTAAAGATTGATTTCAACAGCATAGCTCATCTTTGTCTTAAAAAAAAAAAAAATTGAATTAAAACTCTGGACTTTTTCAGAGGAAAGAGGCATTTCACCTCAACAAACTAGGAGGTAAAAAAGAAGCAAATTATTGTTATTTATTAAAGGAAACTTAATGTGTGACCCATAAAAAGAGATGGTATGACAAATTTTAGGTGGCAAGCTGTTCAAACAAACAGATATCTCAGATAGTTTCTTTTTCTCTTTATTTTAAAATGTGTTCAAGTCACTATATCACAGGCTATTCACAATACCATTAAAGGATACTTCAAAAAGCAATTTTTCTTCAAATAGGCCTTGGGCCTTGGAAAAATATTCAGAGAGGAAGATAGATTCTTTAACGTATAGCAGCATTAGTTGCTATCTTCATGAAAGCAGTTTTGTTTAGAATTCTCTTTAGACTTTTCAGTTTTAAAATATGTTTATTGTTTTGTAGACATAAAATCAGAAAAAAAAAGAGACTCTTAAGACACTGGAAAGAGAAAATGAAAATGTATTTTAAATAGATAGGTTAAGTTTTTTTTTTTTAATAGACCTTCTGTTTTTAGAATTTAAATGTCCCTCATGGATTAATTAGAGAAGTATTTTGAAGTTAAAAAGTAATTTATTAATTACATCAGAAAAATAAAAAGATGCATTTGTGAAGTTAGTAGCGGGACTCACTTCCTCTGAAGATCAATTTAGGGTCAGAGAAGTCTCAAATGTGAAAGGCAGTAATTAATAGAGTGATCTCTCTGAGTAGGCATGAAAGGATGAATTCCAGAATTCAACTAAGAGATTTAGCCTTAGGGGGAAAAGGAGGAGCTTTCATTCCATTGTAGCCATAGAGAAACAAAGGATAAATGCAGGGATTCCTGGGTGGTTCAGTTGGTTAAACATATTCCTTTGGTTCAGGTGGTGATCCCAGGGTCCTGGTATCCAGCCCCACATCAGGCTCCCTACTCAGCAGAGAGCCTGCTTCTCCTTCTCCCTCTGCATCTCCCCCTGTTTGTGTGCTCTCTCTCTGAAAAATAAATAGATAAAATCTTTAAATGGGGGGAAAAAAAAGGATAAAAGCAGGTAAAAATGTACTTACTTACCTTCAAACGTTTTCAGAAAAGTAGAGGAAATTCACACCTGTTGCCATAGAAAACTACAGAGAGAATTGACTATGTCCCAAAGGAGTGGATCTTGCTGTTGAAACCAACTGGAGACCATGAAGTTATAGTTGCACTATCAAAAATAGATGTAGCTTAATCAGATAATTTGATCACCCAAAACTGGAATTTTCCTAGACAATTCAGTGGTAAGTTGGAATAAAAATGAATTTGAGAATAGTATCAGAAGAAAAAATAGTGTTCAGTGAGATCAAGGCTGAAAGATAATGAAGTGAATGCAGAAAAGAGGAGAAAAAATGAAAAGCAGAAAGATCACAGCTGAAAGGTCCCTTTGAGGTCAAATATTAAATATTGTGGGTGTTTTGAGTGATGGGCATACATGGTCAGGATATAATAACTTTGAAGTTAATATTTCAGAATGCTCACAGTGCTTGGTATTGACAAGTTATGCTGAATAAACATCTCAAGCACAATGAAAGTTAAGGTCACTGGCGAAAATTAAGTGTGTAAACAGCAAGCATCCTGGCTTTGGGTAGATTTATCAAGTGTATGTGAAGTTGTCAGGGATGATTCAACTGGTGGTAGAGACGAAGACCCAAAAGTACTCGGTGAACCAAACACAGAAATGAGTAGGGCCCATAGGGATGGTGAAGTGGAGAGGGAAGATGGGTAATGCAGAAAAGAGGAGATAAAGAAACAAAGTAATATCCTCGAAAAACGAACATCCTCTCATGTTTTCACATACCTGAAAACACAGTATCTTCCTCAGTGTAGCAACTCTGCTCTATGTTGAGAAGTATGAGAATGAATCAGAAATGATCCCAAAAAGGAGAACCACTGTCGGAAGGACAAAATGAGAAAAATAACAAAAAACTAACAAATTATTGAGAAAAATGAAGATGTTTTGTGAAGAACTGCACACTTTGATAAAGAAATTCAGTATAACTTGAATGAAAGTGGATGCTTCTGGGCAAGTGAATTTTTACTTTTATGGACAGAGAGTTTTGTAATACCATGGGCAGGATTTATCATTGCTTCATACTTGATTAAATAGCAGCCTAAAGGCAATGGAGTTCTTTGTTGGAGAACTTGCCTGGACTGCATATAAACAGCTGGCTGGGTATTTTGATGTTCAAGGAGAATATATTAAATTTTGGTATAGAAAACATAGTGGCAACTTCTGGAAACTAATATACTCATGCATTACTTTTGAATATCCCACACATGATAATTAAGCAAAAATTCATTATTTGCAGATGGCTTTTATATTATACACTTGAGTCCAGATGGTCTTTCTTTTTAAAGACTATTTGATTTGATTTTTTTTTCCATGAAAGTTTTAAGAAAACTGATTTTCATGTGAAATGAACTGCGAATATATGAATAAATCATATTTTAAAACTGTCTGTGACTTAGTTTATTTAACTTATGCAAGAACAATGGTACAATAGTGTTGTGTTGCTCCAGTTTTTAAATGCTAACTTCAACAAAAGTAATGTCTAGAAGCATAATAATTATAAAACCTCCAAATGAAACATATTTAGATTTTAAGACAGATAACCCTCTTGATACTAATGCCTTACCAGCAATAAAAGGTGCATAGTTAACCATATAAAACCACATTAATGTCATGGTGTCCCCTAAAAAAAAAAAGAGACATTTTGTCATCTTGCCTTTTTTTTTTTTTTTCTTAAGAGAGAGAGAGAGCGCAAGGTTGTGGGGTGAGTAGGGATTTGGGAGGGCAGAGGGAGGAAAAGAGAATCTTAAGCAGCCTCCATGCCCAATGCAGGGCTCATCTCACGACCCTGAGATCATAATCTGAGCCGAAACCAAGAGTTGGATGCTTAATGGACTGAGACACCGAGGCACCCCTTGCCATCTTGCTTTTGGCCTCTCATATCAGGGTCTATACTCTCAGCTATTTTATTTTGAATGACAGAGTGATATAAGCAACTGACATTTTATGTGAATGGATGTTTTTAAGTTGCGGTTATTTATTTTGGGTGAGTGTAATATTTTTGCCTAGTTATTTTCATTATTATTGCTTAGATTCTTGGTGTGTCAGATATTATATAAACTAATTGCACACTATTTCAGTATTTTTCATGTATGAGATTTCTAGGGGAAATCTGTCTGATAATGATCTCTATGTTGATAGAAATGTAAAATGATGCTATGTATAGAAACTATGGTAAACGGTATGGAGGTTGTTCAAAAAATTAAAAATGGAACAATCATCTAACTTCTGGGTATATACTGAAAATAATTGAAATTGGTATCTCAAATAAATATCTGCCCCCCATGTTCATTACAGCATTATTCATAAGAGCCACAATATGGACCAAGTGTCCATTGATAGATGAGTGAATGGGAAACTTATGGTATATATTGGAATATTATTCAACCTTAAAAAATAAATTCTTCCATATGTGACAACACAGATGAACCTGTGAACATTATATTATGTGAAATGAGCCAGTCACAGAAGCACATGCTATATAATTCTACTTACGTGATATATCTAAATTTGTCAAACTCATAGAAGAACAGAATAGAATAGTAGTGGCTGCCAGAGGCTGGGAGGTCTGAGAAATGAAGAATTACTCAGGGGGCATTAAATTTCAGTTATGTAGATGAATAATTTCTAGAGGTACGTAGTACAAAAAAATGCCTATAGTTAATATTGTATTGTGCACTTAAAACTCAAGAAGGTATATCACATTTTAAGTATTATTAACACTTAAAACAAAGGGATACTAAAAAACTTTGAGAGGTGTTGTATATGTTCATTACTTTGATTATGGTGATGATATCACCATATTTGCATATGCCCAAACCCATCAAATCGTACACATTAAATATGCACAGTTCTGGAACTATATCAATTATGCCTCAATTACAGTTGTAAAAATAATGAATGAATAGCTAGAATTTAAGCTTTATTCAATATTTGACAGACTTGGTCTTATTAAGGCCATTTTCCTTCTAGAGATGTGAATCCATGTCCTTCTGTCTCTTCATTGCCTATCTGTAAAATTCATCCCTGGTGTTCTAACATTTAGGTCAGTATTTCTTATGGTATTTTTAAATTCCAAAGGGTTTTTCTTTGTCCCAAAATCACAAAGATATTTTCCTATATACTTTTCATTAGATTTCTTTAGATTTAGAATTTTATAGGTATCACATATCTTTCAACCATCTGGGGGTCACCCTAAAATAGGAAAGAAGACAGGAACTTTTATTTTTCTCCATGAAGAGACATAATTTCCTAGGCCCTCTATTAAATTTTTCACTCAGAGATTTTTGTTTGGATTTATGTCAAGCTTCCATTTGTACTCTGATCTGTTTCTGACCCCTCTATTGTGTTATATTAATCTATGTGTCTCACCCTACATCATTAACACATTGTATTTTTCACCTCTTTGTTTTTCGTTTGTATTAACTATGGCTCTGTAGCAAGTTGTATTCTCTATCATGGCAAGTTCCCTCTCTTAGATCTTTTTTCAACAAGTGACTTAGTGACTCAGGAGCATTTATTTTTCTATATAATCTTTAGGAGATTTTTGTTGTGTCATACACAAATGTCCTGCTAAAAGCAAAATTGTAATTTTGTGTATGTGATCACACTGGTGTAAGACCTCCTCCACTCCCCACGTTTGCAGACTTCAATAGCTCTGATCTATTGTTGAGACCCTTCCTGTGCCTTAAAAAATAAGGACATTAGGATTGTGGAATCTGAAAGTCTTGCCATTACAGTCACATTCAGAAGACTGTCACATTAATATCAAGAGGGAAATATTGGGAGAGAGTCCTTTTATTACTGCTTAAATAATAAGATCAGTTTAATGCTGGTTGTGGAATACTCACTCTGCATTTGATAGGTAAATCTGGGAAGCACTTGATATTTCGGTAAAAATTACATAACATTTTCTGTTTTCTAGACTTTTCTACACATTACGGTTTTTTCTGTTTCTTTTATTTTTGAAATGCTGTATCCATTGAAATTTGAATGTTAAAAAGAAGATATATATCATGCTTCATGGCAATCTTTGATTTTTAAAACATTAGCACAAATTATGGTTAGAATGAAACCATCCACTCTGATATGAAACATCCTTCATATTTAAAACTATACCATACAATTTCTGAGACCATTTTTATTTCTATAAAATGCATTCTTTTGGTTGTCTTCATATTTGTCAGAATTGTCGCTGAGCATGTTTGATGAAATATTTGTATGTCTTTGGATCCTAGTACAGCTATTTCTGGGGGACAGATCATGGAAGTTACATTGCCTGTGTCTTTCTATTCTACACAGATTCAAGGTGGAGATGGGAACAACACAAACGGGATGAGGTTAGGGAGGAGTAAGTTCATGGTAAATCATATCAAGAAAAATACAACTCCAAATACCAGGCTGGACAAAATTACATTTGCACAAGGATTTTAGAAAATGTCTAAAGGAAATGGTCACATCTACTCTGGGGAAAATGAATAAGCATTTCACAAAGACATAAAGATATAGTGACATATTTGTGGTTAAAAAGAAAAAAAAAGATGTTTGCCTGTTTTTATTAACTACTCCTTCATGGGAAATAATTAAATCAACTGTTTTTTGGAAAATAAAAGCTTTTATCATCTTTTTTTTTTATTATCAGTGACAATTTTTAGGTTACATTTTTGTTTATTAAGGGATTTTAACTTTAGCCTATGTATTTCTACCTAATAAATACATGTTTATACCTAAAATATAAAATGGGTAAAAAAGGAAAATTATATTAAATACTCTTAAGCCTCATACATCAAATACTTGCCTTATTTCATTATACTAACAGATTTCTGTCTTCATATTGAAAATAGAGGGAGAGTAGATGACGTTAATGAAAAGCTATCATTTTAAATTTAAGAAAGATAGGAGACCAGGGTACCTGGGTGACTCAGTGAGTTAAAGCCTCTGCCTTCGGCTCAGGTCATGATCCCAGGGTTCTGGGATGGAGCCCCACATAGGGCTTTCTGCTCAGCAGGAAGCCTGCTTCCTCCTCTCTCTCTCTCTGTCTACTTGTGATCTCTGTTAAATAAATAAATAAAATCTTAAAAAAAAAGAAAGAAAGAAAGACAGGGGATCAGGTAAAACTCACTATGTAAACACCTGCCTTTTTCAGGGTATTCTTTTTTCTTGCTGTGTTAAGATACAACTCAGATATGAGGCAGATAAAATATGATTATTTCTTCTAGAGTAAGATAGAGCATGCTTTTTAATTAAAAAATGTGGAATTGATGCATTTTCCAGTTTTTCTTTTATAGATAAAAAGATAAGTGAAGATTGGAGAAAATGAAAAAAATGAAAATGTTGGTTATGCTTTAAATGAAATATCAGATCATGTTAGAGCCAAGAATCCTACTGTTTTTAAGTTGTGGTCAATTGTATTGATGATATACTTAATCTCAGAGTCAGAAAATCACACTGAACTTATATCTCCACTAAATTTCATAACTAGACAGTTTGAAAATCACTCTGGACTTATATCTCCACTAAATTCCATGTCTATGTAAGTAACACTCTATAAAGTACCTACATATACATAGAAAAAATTAACTGTACAAAGTTTTTATGAAAAATATGATTGTTTAGAGTATATTCAGAAAAAGATCTTAGAGTAGTTGATATCTTCTTCAAACTCAACCAGATCCAAATCTTAGCTCTCTTTTGAGGCTCTCCACTTAAGAATTAAGTTGTCTGAACATTGCCCAAAATGGGTGAAGATAAACAATGAGACCATTTCATTTTTTGAACATTTCTTTTTTTTTTTTTAAGATTTTATTTATTTATTTGACAGACAGAAATCACAAGTAGGCAGAAAGGCAGGCAGAGAGAGAGGACGAAACAGGCTCTCTGCTGGGCAGAGAGCCTGATGCAGGGCTTGATCCCAGGACCCTGGGATCATGACCTGAGCGGAAGGCAAAGGCTTTAACCCACTGAGCCACCCAGATGCCCCTGAACATTTCTTTTTATTATTAAAACCAATCTAGCACAATATTTGGATTGCATACAGGGTGATAGATATCATAACCATGCATATTTATTTCTTACTGTAATTTCCCCCTGCCCTCACATAACAAAATGGCAGGCAAATGCCTGGATAGTCAAATAGCTTTAGGTAACAAGTTAGAGTTTTTCACCTTATTAAAAGTCTACCAAGTTGATAAAGCACAGAGATAATTTGGAGAACAAAAAATAAAATAGAAAGTGAACAGTTAATCTTTGCATATGTTTTAAAGTTATAGGCATTGTCTTATAATTATATTAGCTTTGAATACTATTAAGAATGCATGATAACTGTGGAGGCTGAGAAAATTAAGGCCATCCCACCTCAAGTTTAGCTGATGTGGGAAACAGAGGGAGAAGAAAATCATTAAAATTCCTCACCTATTGACAAGCCCTTGAGACAGACAGAGTGGCTCTCCCCTGGGGATTTAACTGCCCTCACCCTGAGATTTTGCTAAGGACAATCCTAGCCTGACTGACCCCCTACCCTGACAGGTCTGACCAGAATCCTGTAAGTCTACTTTAACAATTCCTTTAGGAAACTTTATCTCTAAACCTCCAAGATAGTGTTGAGAATCATTCCCAAGTATATGACCCACTGATGTACATCTAAAGGGTCTCACAGGAAGATTTTTATTATTGGTAATGAATAACCTTTTCCTCAGACAACAGCTAGCCCCTCAAGGTCCTGGAGACCTCGCTTCCAGAATTCCTTAGAGACTTACATCATCCATAACCCCCTTTGTCCTCACCCACTGCCGAGTCCACCCCTACTCTGCTTTAAAAACTCTGACTGTAATCTGTTTTGGGTTCCAAGTCCCTACTCCGCTGTGTCGGGTATACTTGGGCCCAGGCTTAAGCTTGTCAAATAAACCCTCATGTGATTGCATCGGTGCTTGGCTCCTTGGTCTCTCAGACGCAAAAACTTGGGCATAACAATAACCAGTACTTATTAATAAGAAATATGCAAAATAGGAAGCAGCTTCCCATACTCCCAAAAAATCTTTCCTCCATCTTTACTTTCCTTCAAATATGCTTTATCTTTGGGCTCCTGGTTGGCTCAGCTGGCTAAGTGCCTGCCTTTGGCTCAGGTCAGGATCTCAGGGTCCCAGGATCCAGTCCTGAAATGGGCTCCCTGCTCAGTGGGAAGCCTGCTTCTCTCTCTGCCCCTCCCCTTGCTTGTGTACTCTCTCTCTCTTCCCCTCTCTCCCCCTCAAAAATAAATAAATAAATAATCTTGTAAAGAAAAAAAAATGCTCTACCTTGATATTTTTAAAATCAGTTATTTTATAAAGAATATTCCAACTCATTTCATCTAGTTTCTTCTAGGTATTTTGCTCTTCATCTCCCATTGTACAGAAACTGTTTTTATGTTAGTCACTAATCATTTAGAGCCATCAAATTTAATGACCTGTTTTGTGTACCAATCAATCACTAGAGGCAGTTGACACTGTTTAAACTGGGAACCAATATATCAACAAAGACCCATTACTCACATAAAAGCACCGAAGAAACTCCATTAATTTTATCCTTGCAATATTTTTCTTCATATCTTTTCCTAGCCGAACAGAAATAGCTTAATTTGAAATTCATGTGATTTACTGTTAAAATCTCCGGGCTGATATTTCTGATTTCTTGAATTCTCCCCATTCTAAAAACAACTGGTGAATATTGTTGGGATATAATGACAAATGCTCTTGTGCAAATTTTGTCATCCAAGGTTTGAATTTTAGCTAATTTACTCGAATAATTCAAAAAATTTTATTCAAAGAAAATGCTTAATTCAAACTATATAACTGGTATCTTGCCTAATTTATTATTAATATATTTTATTTATATATGCTAATATACTTAAAATACATATTCTAGATACATAAAACATGCTAATTTCCTTAATAAGGTGGTCTTTGTTGACAAGGTATTAGCTCTGGTTCTTAGCACAAAAAGGTTGTTTTAAGGTGTATAAAGTGGTGAAACATGTAGGTATATAAGATGAAGAAAGGGGTAAAGTCCCACAAGAAGAGCTATTTCTGGTAAGAACAGAATTGTTGGATAGAAATTTAATGTTGTACCTATGTTCCTTTTATAAATATTGGTTATTTGAAAATTCATAATGGTAACTTACATACATTATATGGAATATGTACAAAGAGTAGACTATGAGGAAATAACTTATAGTCAAAAGTTAGAAAATAACTTAAATTTAAAAAATAAATTATAATGTATTTAAACTTTTTCTCCAGTTATGGACACATGGCTTTTTCATGGCAAGGAGTAAAATATGCACATTCATTAAATATCTTGAATGAGAAAATCCAATTGTATAAGCTGTGATCTCTGTCAAGGGCAGAAGGACACTGTACTGATTGAAGTTATTTATTGTTTTTATGTATTTTAAGTGGACTTGTATGAACAGAATTTGAATATTTTGAATGTATGGAATAGTAGACTGAAACTCCCATTAGTACTCATAGAAATTGGATAAGTTACTGTCAGAAAACTATTCCAAATGTATTTTGGGAAAAGAGAATTATTTAACATATTCCTATACTATATCTTTCTATCTATCTATTCTTCTAAATAATTTTCAATATAATTATGTTTAAGTAGAAATTTAAATGCTATAAGGAGTAGGTATTCTTTTGGTGATTTTGCATCTTACTAATAATCCAAAGTATATATTCTATTATATTTATATCACTATTAAATATTGAAATATATAAAATATCTCATTATTATACTATCTTTAAAAATTGATTTAGCATTGAAGAAAGGGGGAAAAAGCTCTGAAACTCATCTCTTAAATTTATGAAAACTTCATTTTGAATGCTAAACATTCTTATGTCCGTGATAATTTTCAAGCCTCAAAAAATTACTAGGACTGCTGATGTTATTACTATCCCTTTATTTAAAAACAAAAATATAGGGCACCTGGGTGGCTCAGTGGGTTAAGCCTCTGCCTTCAGCTCGGGTCATGATCTCAGGGTCCTAGGATTGAGTCCCCACATCAGGCTCTCTGCTTAGCAGGGAGCCTGCTTCCTCTTCTCTCCGCCTACCTCTCTGCCTACTACTTGTGATCTCACTCTATCAAATAAATAAATAAAATCTTAAAAAAAAGTATATAAACTTAATAGTTACCACATGATTTATTTTGCTAATTTTATTAAATCTTCTTTTGATATATTTTCTCTTTAATTCCCATCTTCTTCACTTTCTCAATTACATACATTCTCTCATTTAACTATTAACCCAAGAAGTTCTAAGAAAAAAATATATCCTTTGAATATTGAATAAAGTTGTAAAGAATGGGCTATACTTTTTACTTGATATTTTATGACTTAATTGTTCAAACTCCTTTGCGTGCATTCTAGGTAGCTTTGAGTCCCATTGGCTACAAACTTTAAATGACAGATCACTTTCCTGACATATTTTCTTTTCATTTCTGTTGTTCATTTCCTCAAAATGTTATTAGCCTTTTGTACTAATAACCTGACAGTATAAACTTCTCAGTTTGATCTATTGTATGGGAATAAATTTAGCCTCAGTAAAAGCTGTTTTTCTTCCGACAACTCTAGTACTCACTGTTACCTTATGAAGAAAATCTCTAAAAACTGTGAAAGAACTTTCAGCATTTCATTGAATGATTATTTAGTTAACTATGTATATAAGAACTGATTATAAGTTTGGCTATTTGAACTTAACTATACAACTTGTCCTTTCTATTTTCTTCATAAAAGTAACAACACATTTTGGGCAAGCCTCAGGATATTGTTTCACAAATCCTTAGTATAGACTGCATACACAAAAATCATAAACAAAGTCGGGTCTTCTATACAATGAAACATACAATAGGTTACCAATAACCAAGCAAGTATACGCTTTATGTGTCTACATAATTAACGTATGCAAAACATTGCCTGAAATGGCATATTTGAATATTCTCAAAACCACTGAATTGTGTACTACAAATGGGTCCAATATATGGTATTTGAATTATAACTAAAAAAATCTGTTAAAAAACTGTTTCAAGAATGAATGGTATGGATACAAGCAAAGCTAACTAGACAGAAGTATAGTTTCATTTATTAGCAGATCTGGATCTTAGACTTAATTCTTATGTATACGTGTGTGTACATATTTATCACATACAAAAAGTGGTAGAGAATGAATGTATACAACTTAGAGTTTGAAGATAATTGTATACCTCATGAAATCATCACCACAATCTATGTCATAAACCTATCACCTCTAAAAGTTTTTCTCACCCTCTTATTTATTATTATTATTATTATCATTATTATTTATTTTTGTAATAGTAACATAAGAGACTACCTTCTTCACAAATGTTTAAGTATACAATACCATATTGTTAACTATAGTCATTATGTTGTACAGTTGATCTCTAGGACTTACTCATCTTGTATAACTGAAACTCTGTATTGTTTGGCTATACCTCCCCCTTTCCCCATCCCCAGACTCCAGCAACCACCATTCTACTCCTTGTTTTTATGAGTCTGACTACTTTAGTTTCATAATACAAGTGGAATCATACAGTGTCTTTTTGGGATCATCTTATTTCAGTTAGCATATATAATATTCTTCGGGTCCATCCAGGTTGTTGCATAATTCCATGATTTATTTTTCTTTTTTAAGACTGAATAATACCTTATTGATGTAAATACTACATGTTCTTTATCCATTCATCCCTTGAAGGACATTTAGATGGCTTCCATGTTTTGGCTATTGTGAATAATGATGCAATGAACATTGAAGGCCAGATATCTCTTCAAGAACTTGATTTTAATTGCTTTAAATTTAGTATGGTTTTGGTATGAAAACATACATAGACCAATGGAATAAGATAGTCTAGAAACAAACCCACATGCATATGGTTAACTTATCTTTGACAAGACTACACAATGGGGAAAGAAAGGAAAGCTGCTTCAATAAATGATGTTGGGGAAACTGGTTATCCATATACAAAACAAAATAAAACCAATTTAAAATGGATTAAAGACAGGGTACCTGAGTGGCTCAGTCAGTTAATCAACTGCCTTCAGCTCAGGTCATCATTCTCATGTCCTGGAATTGAGCCCCACATCTGGCTTCCTGCTTCTCCCTCTCCTTCCTGCTCCTGCTCTCTCTCTCACGCACTATCTCTGTCTCTCTTTCAAATGAATAAATAAATAAATAAATAAAGCCTTTTAAATAAATAAATGAATGAATGAATAAATAAATAAAATGGATTAAAGACTTAGATGTGAGACCCAAAACCATGAAACCACTAGAAAAATGCTCCTAGGGAAAATGCTTCTTGATATTGGTGTTGGCAATGATTTCTTGAATACTAACCAAAAGCACAGGCAACAAATGCAAAAATAGATGAATGGAATTAAGTTAAGCTAAAACATTTCTATATAGTAGAAAAAAAAGAGAAATTAAAGAAGACGACCTAAGTAATGGGAGAATATATTTGCAAGCCATATATCTGTTCAAGAACTGATACTCAAAATGCATAAGGAATTCCTACAATTCAATAGCATAAAACCAAATAACTCAATTGAAAAGTGGGCAAAGGAACAGAATAGATATATCTCCAAAGAAGACAAAAAAATCATCAAGAGGTATAAGGAAGGATAATCATCAACGCTAATTATCAGGGAAATGCAAACCAAATCCACAATGAAATATTTCTTCACACCTAATAGATTAGCTATTATCAGACAACAACACCACAAAGGATGAAAAATATTGGAGAGATGTGAAGAACAAAAGCCTCTTACACACTGTTGTAGGAATGTCAATTGCCACAGCAACTATGGAATACAGTATGGCCACTCGTCAAAATACTACTAAAACTAGGGGCACCTGGGTGTCTCAGTCAGTTATGCATCTGCCTTCAGCTCAGGTCATGATCCCAGGGTTCTAGGATTGAGTACCACATTAGGCTCCCTGCTCAGTTGGGAGTCTGCTTCTCCCTCTCCCTCTGCTTGCCACTCTATCTCCTTGTGCTCTCTCTCTATCTCTCTGTCAAATAAATAAAATCTTTTAAAAAAAACCTACTAAACCTACTAGAAAATAAAATTACCATATGGGAGATGGTGGAGGAGTAGAAGACCTAATTTTTTTCTGGTCCCAGTAATTCAGCTAGATTCTGAACACCTATGAATTCCACAGGAGATTGAAGAAAAGAATAGCAGCAATTCTATGAACAGAAAAGTGACCACTTTCTGCAACATAGGGCATATGGAGAAGTGAATCTGAGGTGATATTTGGGAAGATAGACCATGAGGGGGCAGGGGGAAGGAGCCTCGATCAGCCAGCTCCTGGCAATTGATAGAGCGGTGGGGCACAAAATCAGAACTTTCAGAAGTCCACTCTTCAGAGGGATGTCATTCCAGCGGCTAAGTGGGGGGTAGAGCACTCACTGGGATAATGTAGTCTCAGGACCCTCAAGGTCACAGAAAGACCAGGGGTGCCTGAGTGTGGCAGAGCTCCCAGGTATGGGAAGAGGGAGGCTGGCTGCAAAGATGGAGCTGAGGAGTGGGTTCTCAGCTTGGAGTTCCCATAGACCATGATCTGAGGTACAGTTGGGCCACTACTGTTTGAGCAGGAACCCCACAAGTGGGACATCCAGGAAGACTCCCCTTCCTCTCCTGGGAGGAGCAGCACAAAAGCACACTGCAGGAATCTGCTGGGTTTGGAGAATCCAAAGGGTCCATGTGCCAAAGATATAAATGCTTGGTCACAGGTCAGGTGAGTAAAGAGTGGGGCCAGAGACCAGAGAGACAGGAGTGATTGATTACTTTTCTCTGAGGGCTCACTGAAGAGGGGGGCCCCAAGCTTTCAGCTCCACTGGGGCCAGAGATTGGGAGACCACCATTTTCATTCTCATCCTCCAAAGCTGTATGGAAAGTTTTCAGGGACAAAAGATTCTGAGAGCAAACCCAACCAGATTACTTAGCTTGGCCCTTGGCAAGTGTGGTGCAATTCTGCCTTAGGCAAATACATTTTAGAATCACTGAAGTGGGCCCGTCCCCCAGAAGATCATCAAGAACTTCCAGCCAAGACCAAGTTTACTGATCAGTGAGAACTGCAAAGCTCCTGAGCTAGGGTAATACACACTTGGAATTCATGGCTTCTCCCCCATGATTCTTTAGTCTTTCAAAGTTAATTTTTAAAATTTTCTTTTTTTAAAATTTTTTATTATTTTTTTTGTATTTTCTCTTCTTTCCTTTTCAACCAACTTCTCACCAATTCCTTTTTTAAAATCTTTTTTAATTTCCATTTTTATAGTCATATTTTTTATATTGGAGCAAATTATAGCAGAGAACTTCCTCAATTTGGGGAAGAGAACAGGCATCAAAATCCAGGAGGCACAGAGAACCCCCTCAAAATCAATGAAAATAGGTCCACACTTTAACATCTAATAGTAAAACTTACAAATCTCAGGACAAAGAGAAAACCCTTAAAGCAGATTGACACAAGAGATCTGTAACCTACAATGGTACAAACATTAGATTGGCAGCAGACCTAGCCACAGAGGCCTGGCAGGTCAGAAAAGAATGGCATGATATATTTAGGGTACTAAATGAGAAAAATAGGCAGTGAAGAATATTGTATCCAGTTAGGCTGTTATTAAAAATAGAAAGAGATAAGGATTTTCCAAGACAAACAGAAACTACAAGAATTTATGATGAACAAATCAGCCCTATAAGAAATATTGAAAGGGGTCCTACAAGCAAAGAGAGAGCCTAAAAGTAACTTAGGCCAGGAAGGAACAGATAAAATATATAGTAACAGTCACCTTACAACAATGCAATGGCACTAAATTCATATCTTTCAATAGTTACCCTGAATGTAAAAAAGCTAAACAGCCCAATCATAGGACACAGGGTATTAGATTGGATTAAAAAGAAAATCAATAAGCTGTCTGGAAGATACTCATTTTAGACCCAAAGACACCTCCAGATTTAAAATGAGAACATGGAAAACTATTGACCATGCTAATGGACATCAAAAGAAAACTGTGGTGGCAATCCCTATGTCAGACAAATTAGATTTAAACCAAAGGCTATAAGAAAAGATGAGGAAGGACACTATATCATATTTAAAGAGTGTCTCCAACAAGAAGATCTAACAATTATAAATATTTATGCTCCTAATATGGCAGCAGCCAATTCTATAAGCCTGTTAATAACAAAATCAAACACATAGACAATAATACAATAACAGTAGGGGACTTTAACACCCCTCTCACTAAAATGTACAGATCATCTAAACAAAAGATCAACAAGGAAATAAGGGCTTTAAATAACACACTGGACTAGATGGACCTCACAGATACATTCAGAACATTCCATCCCAAAGCAACAGAATGCACATTCTTCTCTAGTGCACATGGAACATTCTCCAGAATAGATGACATCCTGGGTCACAAATAAGGTCTCAACCAGTACCAAATGACTGAGATCATTCCCTGCATGTTTTCAGACCACAATGTTTTGAAACTTGAACTCAATCATAAGAAGAAAGTTGGAAAGAACTCAAATACATGGAGGCTAAAGAGCATCCTATTCAAGAATTAATGGATCAACCAGGAAATTAAAGAAGAATAAAAAAAAATCATGGAAACAAATGAAAATGAAAACACAACTGTTCAAAATCTTTGGGATGCAACAAAGGTGGTCCTAAGGGGAAAGTACATAGCAATACAAGCCTTTCTCAAGAAACAAGAAAGCTCTCAAGTATACAACCTAATCCTACACCTAAAGGAGCTGGAGAAAGAACAGCAAAGAAAGCCTAAACCAAGCAGGAGAAGAGAAATAAAGATCAGAGCAGAAATCAATTAAACAGAAACCAAAAGAATTGGAGAACAGATCAACAAAAGCAGGAGTTAGTTCTTTGAACTAACTAATAAGATTGATAACCCCCTGGCCAGACTTATCAAAAAGAAAAGAGAAAGGACCCAAATTAATAAAATCAAGAATGAAAGAGGAGAGATCACAGCCAACACCAAAGAAATACAAACAATTTTAAGAACATATTATGAGCAAGTGTATGCCAGCAAATTAGACAATCTAATGGGTTCATTCCTAGAGATATACAAGTACCAAAACTGAACCAGAAAGAAATAGAAAACTTGAACAGACTCATAACACAGCAAGGAATTTGAAGAAGTAATAAAAAATCTCCCAACAAACAAGAGCCCAGGACCAGATGGCTTCCCAGGGGAATTCTACCAAGCATTTAAAGAAAAATTAATACCTTTTTTTCTGAAACCATTCCCAAAAATAGAAATGGAAGGAAAACTTCCAAACTCATTTTTTGAGGCCAGTATTACCTCGATCCCAAAACCAGACAAAGGCCCCATCAGAAAGGAAAACTACAGACCAATATCCCTGATGAACATGGATGCAAAAACTCTCACCAAAATACTAGCCAATACAATCCAACAGTACATTAATTACTTATTGTGATACAATACATTAATTAAAGATCAAGAACCATATGATCCTCTCAATAGATGCAGAAGAAGCATTTGACAAAGTACAGCATACTTTCTTGATTAAAACTCTTCACAGTGTAGGGATAGAGGGTATCATATCATAAAATACATCAATATCATAAATTATGATAAATATCATTTTTAAATATATAAATGATATACAAATGATAAAGAAATATTTACCATAAATATCATAAACATCAATATCACAAAATCCATCTATGAAAAACCCATGATGAATATCATTCTCAATAGGGAAAAACTGAGAGCTTTTCCCCTAAGGTCTGGAACACAGCAAGGATGTCCTCTATCACCACTGCTATTCAACATAGAACTGGAAGTCCTAGCCTCAGCAATCAGACAACAAAAAGAAATAAAAGACATCCAAATCAGCAAAGAAGTTGAACTCTCACCCTTTGCAGGTGATATGATACTTTATGTGGAAAACCCAAAAGACCCCACCCCAAAACTGCTAGAGCTCATGTAGGAATTCAGTAAAGTGTCAGCATATAAAATCAGTGCACAGAAATCAGTTGCATTTCTATACACCAACAACGAGATAGAAGAAGAGGAAATTAAGGAACTGATTCCATTTACTATTGCACCCCAAATCACAAGATACCTAGGAATAAATCTAACTAAAAAGACAAAGAATCTGTACCCAGAAAACTATACAATACTCATGAAAGGAATTGAGTGAGACACAAAGAAATGGAAAAATGTTCTATGCTCATGCATTGGAAGAACAAATATTGTGAAAACGTCCATGTTACCTAGAGCAATCTACAGATTTAATGCACTCCCTATCAAAATACCATCAACTTTTTTTCAAAGAAATGGAATAAATAATCCTAAAATCTGTATGGAACCAGAAAAGACAGAATATCCAGAAGAATGTTAAAAAAAGAAAAGCAAACCTGATGGCATCACAATTCAAGACTTCAAGCTCTGTTACAAGGTTGTAATCATCTAGACAGTATGGTACTGGAACAAAAACAGACATATAGTGCAATGGAACAGAATAGAGAGCCCAGAAATGGACCCTCAACTCTATGATCATCTAATCTTTGATAAAGCAGGAAAGAATGGCCAATTGAAAAAGAGACAGTCTCTCCAACAAATAGTGTTGGGAAAATTAGCCACATGGAGAAGAACAAAACGGACCATTTCTTTACCCCACACACAACAATAGACCCGAAATGGATGAAATACCTTAATGTGACACAGGTATCCATCAACATTCTTGAGAAGAACACAGGCAGCAACCTCTTTGACCTCAGCCGCAGCAACATTTTCTAGAAACATCAGCAAAGGCAAGGTAAGCAAGGGCAAAAATGAATTATTGGGACTTTATCAGGATAAAAAGCTTTTGCACAGCAAAGGAAACAGTCAACAAAACTAAAAGACAACCTACAGAATGAGAGAATATATTTGCAAATGACATATCAGATAAAGGGCTAATATCCAAAATCTATAAAGAACTTAAGAAACTTAACACCCAAAGAACAAATAAATGGGCAGTAGACATGAATAGACATTTCTGCAAAGAAGACATCCAAATGGCCAACAGACACATGAAAAAGTTCTCAACATCACTCAGTATCAGGAAAATACAAAGCAAAACCACAGTGAGATATGACCTCACACCAATCAGAATGGCTAAAATTACAAGTCAGGAAATGACAGGTGTTGGTGAGGATGTGAAGAAAGGGGAACCCTCCCTCACTGTTGGTGGGAATGCATGCTGGTGTAGCCACTCTGGAAAACAGTATGCAGGTATCTCAAAAAGTTGAAAATGAAGATACCTTATGTCCCACAATTGCACTACTGGGTATTTATTTACCCCAAAGATACAACTGTAGTGATCCAAAGGGGCACATGTGCTCCAATGTTTATAACACCAATGTCCACAATAGTCAAACTATGGAAAGAGCCTAGATTTTGATCAGTAGATGAATGGATAAAAAAGATTTGTTATGTGTATACTATGGAATATTACACAGTCATTAAAAATGAAATATTTCCACTTGCAAAGACATGGATGGAATTAGAGGGTATTATGCTAAGCAAAATAAATCAGTCGGAGAAAGACAATTATCATATGATCTTGCTGATATGTGGAATTTGAGAAACAAGGCAGAGGATGATGGGGGAAGAGAGGGAAAAAAATGAAATGGGATGAAACCAGAGAGACAGAGAAACTGTAAGAGACTCTTAATCTCAGGAGACAAACTGAGAGTTGCTGGAGCATTGCTGGTGGGAGGGATGGAGTGGTTCGGTAATGGACATTGGGGAGGGTATGTGCTATGGTGAACACTGTGAATTGTGTAAGATTGATGATTCACAGACCTGTACCCCTGAAACAAATAATACATTATTTGTTAATTTAAAAAATTAAAAAAAAAAAAAAAAGAACTACCATATGGACTTTGTTTTTAATGAATAGAAAGCTAAAAGGTTTCCTCTGGTGGTAAGTTTAATCACATATATGGAGATTTAACAATAAATCATTAAATGGCATGCTGATGATGGCATACACCACATATTTTTTCTGTGTAATCTCTTAGGAAAAGAAACTAAAAACAAAAGAGAATAAAACATGTATCTGCATGTTTACATATCTGGAATGAAATTTTATCCTTTTCTTCCAGACGTCTTATGAAGTTCCATGGACCAGATGTTGCAATCTGATTTGTTTCTGCAAATTTTAATTTAAGATTTAAAAATTAAAATTTTAAAATTAAAGTTTTAAAAATTAAAATTAAAAAAAATTAAATTAAATTTAAGATTCTCTCTTATACTGATGAATTCCCAATGAATGCCATGTTTTTTCAGGATAGTCTTTCTATACTTAGAAAAATTGGCCATAAAGCTCAAACTTTGCCAATTCTATATAGTATACCTATAGACTAGGAATTTGAGATAATATTAATTTGGATTTTTGTCTGGTAAATAAGTTAATTTTCAATGCTAATGAATTCAGATTTACTTTTACATACCATGAGTAGGACCTGCCATTTGTTGTATGCCTACTCTGCACCAGCCACAGAAAGTTATCAGATTTTAGTCTCATAACTCTGTGAAGTAGCATTATTTCTATTTTATTATTGGCACAACTGGAGTTCAAAAGGATAAATATTGTACTGAAGGCTAAACAGCCAGTGTCAGATCTACCTGATTCAAATGTTGTAACTCTTTTCTATATGCCTTCGTTTATGTCTTCCATAATGCTCAACTTCAGAATACATTTGTCTTAAGTCTGAAATGTCTCTTCATATTTCTACTGAGTTCTCAGGGGAGCTTCAAAGACAAATAGTCTCTCATGTATACTGAAAGATAATACCAAAAAAATTAAAGAGGATGAGAGTCAAAGTAACATGCACTCCCCACCCCCCTTTTTTTAGAAAACCTGATTTTTTTTTCAAAAATCTGATTTTATTTTCTGAATCAAAAAGAAGTGTATTTTCGTTAGATGTAGAATGTTTAACTTTCCATTGATCTCTCTCAAAACACCTTCCTGATATTGTTAACAGTGCTTAGAACTGTAAAAAGTCAACATCCAATACCATGCTTTAAAGAAAAAAGTTTAAATGTAGGATTTATGTCTAAGGAACCCTCCTCAAAGGTCAAAGCATTGGCAATTCTAATTTAAAAGGAATTTTAATCATTATTGGAAATTTAAATGAATTGTTTTCAAGAGCTAAAACTCAGATTGCTTTTAAAACAGAAAAAATTTTAATATCTGAGGGACTCCTACCTGGCAACTCCAATTAAACATTATTTTCTACTATAGAGTAAAAGTTAATGAAGCCAGCTACCAAAACTAACACATTTGCCAACACTGCCTACTGATTTACCAATAACAAGAGTCCACACAAGGAAGGACCTGCCAATAAGACTTAGAACAGGAAAGGGAAGAATATATGTGTCTTCTGAGGCAGGCTTGTTTCCAAAAGAAAAAGAGCAAAGCAGAGCTATAAATGCTAGCTCTTGCCTAATCTCTCCAGAGAAAGACTGAGTGAAAAGGCAGAATCTAGCCAATAGTGTATTTAGAGAAGTTCCTAGTCCAAGGAAACTGGAGGGCTAAAGAGAATCAATCCCTTTAAAAATATAATTTTTCACAATAAATGTTAAGAATAGCAATATAGGTAGGTATTTAAACTAATTCATTTCATTAACTAATTATTTACTGATTATTTCTTTCATTGCGCAGAAATTAGTTGAAGGCTAAATAAACTTCCACCTCAGTATGGCATTATTTTCAGCATTCACTCTAAATAAAATATCATGACTAGGAGACAGGGAGAAATGGAAACTTAAAAAAAAACACATCAGTTGAACTGGCAAAGATGCTAGCTTTGAAGTGAATTTAAATATTACTTCTAGTTCATATACAATAGGCTAAATAATTTGGAGATAAAGGTTTTCTGGAATAATAATTAAGTTGATGTCCTTTGGCAAGTCACTGTTGCTTCTCTAGGACTTTGATTCTTCCCTAGCACTTTGGAAGGTGATGGACCAGGTTATCTAAAATAGTACATTCCAAATGTGTGTGTGTGTGTGTGTGTGTGTGTGTGTGTGTGTTGGTAGTGGTGGTGGTGGGTGGTAGAGAAACTATAAAGTCTGTTACCATTGCCACTTTATGAAAGGAAACATATGAGTCTTCTGGGTAGTTTTCCTTTTCTAGACATTTTTTTTTTTTCCTCTTTGGAATTTCTTAGTCTCTCAGGCACATACTTCCCCTGTTAAGAGAGCATGCCTGATTACTCTTCCATAGGTAGATTTGAAGAGAATTTTCTAACATGTAATGAAAATAAAATTATTTTCTTCATTATGTTAAAGCTATTTCACAAGTTACTAATATTTATAACAGTTTACCATTCTCAAAATTAAATGTCCAGAGCTGTAAAGGTGATTTTCGTGTGATAGGATTCATGATGAAAAGAATGATAAGGGAAGTGCCATATGGTAAGTAGGTAGAATATCTATCAAAGACACTTTCTTTGCATTCCTTCCTATGAGAAAATAATTTTTGGAAACACTTTCTTTGTTTCTATGTTGTATAATTTTGTGAATATACTAGTACAGAAAACCTAGAGAAGGAAAGAATATGTGCACACACACGTGCACATATACAGAAGAAGAAAATGACCATAAATTAATGATTTTTTTAGATTTTCTGTGTGTAACAGTTTTTTAGGCTAAAACATTTAGGTGGTGATACCATAATAACATAATGATATTCAGGCAAATTTCAAGTAGGATACTGATTTTTACAAAACATTTGGTTATATATTAAAGTCTGTTAACACTGATCTCAAACAGCCTAGAGAATTCCACTATAGTCACTTTTCAGTGAAATCTAATGGTGCCAGCTGCAAACAAGACATGTTATCAAGTTGGAGAAGGAAAGGAAAATTGATTTCTGAGTAAACAGATAGGCACTAGTTAAAGGGAAGCCATATGCAATGTCAAACTACTTTTTTAGGGTAAAAAATAAATATTTAGGTAGCTGAAGGAACTTCATATCCTATTTTCACTCAGAGAACATATAAATATTTCCCTGGCCTCTAACTGTCAATTTTCTGGACACATTTTGTTAAAATAATGCTTTTAAAACTGTAAAATATAAAATTTAAATGGTTTCATATAGCCAGAACAGATTTTGTTGTTTGTATATTGCAGCAAAATAGTTGAGACAAGAAGGAAACCAATGGAAAGGTAAGATTTCTAATTCTAAAATCATTTTCAGAGTAACATTTTTACTGGAGAAATCCAATATTTCTTAATAAAAGTAGGTATAATAGAACTCAAGAAGAGAACTAGAGACATCATTTAAACACACAGGAAATATTTCTTTCTACATCTTTCCAGGTATAAAGTCAGGATAATTCGTTGGTGGCATCCCAAACCAATGTGATTCCATGGCACTGACAGATGACAATCAGACACCAATAACCCAGAAAGATTCTTAGGCCAAACTCTTCTGTCCTAAGAAAGAAATGGATACTATAAATCACTCACCCATTTATCCACACAGTGAAAATTCTTTTTTTTTTTTTTTTAAGGTTTTTTATTTGTTTTAGAAAGAGAGAGAGCATGGTGAACAGGGAGGGACAGAGGGAGAAGGAAAGAGAATCCCATGCAGACTCCCTGCTGAGTACAGATTCCCAACTCAGGGCTCCATCTCATGACCCTGAGATTATGACCTGAGCCTAAATGAAGACTCAGTCACTTACCAACTGAGCCACCCAGATGCCCCACACAGTGAAAATTCTTTACATATTTTACAAGTCTGTTTTCTACTTTACATCACTATTTGAAGTTCCTCTATAGACACTAGTTCTTCCAACTCCAGATTAAGCCTCTTGAAAAATATGTATCCACTTCATGTGTTTTTTTCTGAGAAGAGTGGCATGATATTTACACAGGATCAGCTTTAGGAGCTGAAATTAAGAATTTTTTAAAATTATGCTTACATTTAAATCATTAACTTAAATATTTACTTAATCCTTGATAAAAGAAGTCAGTTAATTTAAACTGTAAGCATTAATAGAGAAAGGAAAACTACCAGGTAAAACAAGAACCAAAACATCAGAAACAGTCTATCATGTCTCTTGTGGGTGATCCTTGGCCCTTTTTCTCTAGGATCCTCTTCTCCATATAGGGTCCATGCTCCATTTAAACCTGTCTTCATTTGCACTGAGATGATGAAAGGCAGATTCTGATTTCAACTGCCTTATACTTTTTGGTTTTTAGAAGATTTTAATTTCTTTTCAAAGACCACAGACGATATTTGACTTCAGGAACAGTATAAGTTAATTATAGCTTTAAAAAAAATAGGGATGCATTTAAGAAAAGAGTGGCAATTTCTCAAGTTAGCTTTTCCTTGCAATTACTTGTTTTTTGAACTTACAAAGAACCCTTGTCCTTAACAATCACATTTTTAATTGCCTTAACAGCCACAGTAAGTTTAGTGTAATTAATCGGTGCTGGAAAGGAATACTTGAGTAATTTTGTACATACAGATTGAATTCCATCATGTAGGCTTCATTATTATTAAAAATAAATTGAAAATATTTATTTAAAAATTGCTCCATGCCAGTGACTACTCTAAGTGTTTTGTATATTAACTCAAAAACCCTAGAAGGTAGGAACTCTTATTGTTTTTGTTGTGTTGATATGGTGACAGAGATAAAGGGAGATCAACTAACTTGCCATTAAGGGCCAGACTTAGTATTCAAAAACAAAGACTCTTGTTTCCAACCGTTTGTTCTTAACCTCTATGCTATGCTTCCTATTAATTTATTTTTCCTTTTATTTGACAGTGATTCCTATGGAAATATATTAACAAAACAATATTTAATTTCATAAAGACCATTTGTTTGTTATTTTATAGAAACATTGTATATGCTTAGATTCAGATATTAGCATTTGTTCTGCCACATTTGTTCCTTCATTCGGAGCCATACTCAAAGACTGTCACCAAGTAGCTGCTGAAGGACCGCATGAATATATTGAAAAACTAAATAATTACAGAGACATATTTGTGGTAAAGAGATCTGATATAATTCCAGTACCAGAATTACAACTTGAGCTCTGTGGACTAGCTCCCCTAAAAAGTAATCATTACTTGTTGATTGTTTCTTAACTATGCAAATTTATTTTCTGGAAATTGTTCAAAGTATATGCAATAAATGAAGAAATATTGATTCAGGAAAATCTACTAAACCTTGGTAAGAGCATCCAGTAGTACTTGAGACACAATTCATCTCCCATCCACACACACATAGTTCAAACTAATGGAAACTCCACATGAAGATAATGTGGCCAAGAAAATGGGATTCCCTTTCTGTCCAGCTCCCAGTTAAGGACTATGATATTTCTCTAGGATGGGTGGTGAGTTGGCATTTTTCATTCCCTCATCTACATGTTGTAGAACTAAATTCCAAGTGAATGAGGCCAAGGGGCCAGGAACTCTTTTTCTCCACCCAGACTTGACTCATGAACCAGAGGCTTACCACAGGTGTGGAAGGCCAAAAATATTGGGATTTTGATCATCCTTTCCACAGCTTACTCATAGGGTGGAGGTATATTTTGGGTAAGATAATCTGAAAGCATTAGAAGTTACTTTCCCCACACAGCACTCCAATCACAAACCAAGGGTGCTACTCTGATAGTAGTGTGTCATTGAGCTACTGAACCAATGTGGGTCTGCTCCTTGGTGAGTTACAGACATAGACTACACTAATTGGAGTTGCCTCACAGAGTCTGCTTTATTTGCAGCATATAAGGAGACCATGGGGAATAATTTCAAAAACTTTGATTCCCCCAACAGGACAAGGCAAGCTCCTTTTATTAGGGTTTGGGATGAGTATTGAGAGGAGGGGGCCTCATCATCACATATAATGGACAGGCATAAATTTGCACAAGTTCATTCAAAAAACATGCCTGTATGTACATGCATGTTATGCTAATGAAGCTGATGTTCCTGTCAGGGTGGGGATTTTAACATTATAATGAGGCTGAGGTGACTGTCCAGCACTTTATAATTCGTCTGTGCAGATGTCCTCCTGGGGTCATCCTCAAAATGTTTCTTCTATTCCAGCAACTCATTAGTAAGTTTCTAAAAGATAAAATTGATACTTAGGCAGAAGCTTCTAGGAGTTTCCTGAATTTAGGTGGGTCTTGCTGGTGACAAATGTTCTTGCTTCCTGCCCCTGAACAGTGGCTCAGAGATTCAGTTCAGCAGGAGAGGCCTGTCATAAGAACAAGCTTCAGAGCTTTGCTAGAAATAATGAATTGAATTGAAACATTGTGGAGAAGTTCAAGCCTAACAGTACTCCCCAAAATAATAGATGTCTGTCAATATTCTCATGGTCACCAATTAAGAATAGGCTATAGCTACATGACAGCAATAGCTAAACCATAAGCCAAGTAGTTTGTCAGAGAGACCTAGACCTTCTGTTGTCAAAATGAACCTCCAATACTGGCCTACAGAATGACCCATGCAAAGGGCCCAAATGTGATGGGATCAGACTAGAGCAATTTATATCTCAGGGCATCTTCAGGACTTCAGAAACTTCAGGACAAACAGCCATAGAATAGTGGAGCCTAACACCTGGGTGTGAACATAATAAAGGCAGACAGCATAATGAAGAGATCAAAATCAAAAGATCTCTGCTAAAACTATTGCCATTGCAGGTTGACTGTGCATAAGCCCAAAGCTGAGCCGTCTGAGGAGTACACCAGATGCTTCAAACTGCAGGTGAAAAAATTCACTAAAATTCCCTTGGCCAAGTTACTAAACAAATGAGCAAATACATACCAATAACAATCCATGGGAGAGGAGAAGTAGAAAGGGGAATTCAGCCCCCAGAATTGCAAAAATATTTTTTTATGTCCATTTCTCAAAAAAATAAGAAGAAAATCAAAAACAAATTATGAGGCATGGAAGGAAAAGAAAAAGATCTATACAAAGGGAAAAAAAGATAAGAGAAACTGTGATTTACTAGGCAAAGATGTAGAAGCAGCTGTTATCATAGGTTCAAAGAATTAAAGGAAATCATGTTTAAAAAATTAACAGAAGTATGTCAGTTATAGTTCAACTGAAAAAGAAAGTAGAAGGTATGATGACATGTCCCATTGCATAAAAAATATCAACAGAGGGATAGAAAACATGAAAAAGAACCAAAGCTAAATTTTGAAATTAAAAATAAAACTAAAATGAAAAATTCACCAGACAGACTTAACAGAGGATTTGAGCAGGCAAAAGAAAAAAATCGGTGAATTTGAAGATGTACTGATAGAGGCTTTACAGTCTGAAGAACAGAGAGAAAAAAGGAAAAAAAAACTGAAAAGAGCCTCAGAGTAATGTATGACTCCATTATAGGCACTAACATACAGAGAATGGAAATAACAGAAGGAAAGGAGAAAGAGAGAAAGAAGCTGAACATAGAAGAAACAGGTAGAGTCCCTAGCCTAGGGTCAGGTGGATTCGATTGCTGTGTGTCTTTCATCTTTTTAAATCTTGTACATTTCTAAGCCTTTGTGTCTTTAATGTAATAACGTAATAACATGGACTTTATTGAAGAACACAGCCTGCTCTTATTTCTGAAACAGAACATGACTCAATTTGGGTTCTCTGATGTTACCCCATGATGAGATTAAATGTATACATTCCCACATAGAATAAGGTATAAAGGATGCTCCTTCTTTCTTAGAACATCATCTTGGGGGCATATAATGCCCATCTGATTGTCACTGGCAATGTTCAGTTTAATCATTTGGTCTAGGGATTTCCAATTTCTCCATCACAGAGTTACTATTTTTTTTGTCATGTGAAAATTAAGGAATCTGTGAGAGAACAATTTAAGATGATGCCCAGTGTCCTGCTCCTTACCAAAATTTCTTTTAGGTTTAGCACCAACTAAAGTGGTTTCCTAAACCACTCTTTGCTATAATGAATGATAATTTTATTTTTATTTTAAAAAATTTAGTTACATTTTCAAAAATTAAAGTCATGTAATACTCATTTACACTTAAATAACTTTAAAAAATTTTTGATATATTTACTTAGGATTTGTTTATTCTACTTCATATTGATCAGCAACTTTTAATATTTTAGAATAAAATAATCTTTTTAAAACAAATTAAAATCACTACACTTTCATTTTGATATTTTGTGTAATTAACATCTTTAATGAGTTACAATTTTATTATGTTATATTCCAAAATCTCCAGATCAGTTACAACAAACACAAATTTATATGAAGACCTTAACTCTAACAAAATCATTAATGATTTTGTATAAGTGAAGGAAATAAAATAGTTTATGAAATATATAAACATACTATGAATTTTGGGCAATGTTATTTTATTTCTAGCCAAAAATTTGGTGGCTCATTAATTATATGCTCATATTTGTTAAGTAATAAATTTATTCTTAATAAACAACCACAGTTTATACATTTAGAGAGGTATGTGTGTCTAATGAAGTTTTATTTGTCAAATAAGAGTAGAGAATATATATAATTTAGCAGCTTATCACATTGATTTACAGTATTTATACATATTAATAATTAATTATTAGATGTAAATATGTGAGCTTCCATATATATTTTTTGTTCTGGATCCCGCAAAAATTAGAGGTCATCCTGATTGTAAGGTTGCCATCTCTACAGAAAGAACCAAGTTGAGAAACAACAGGAAAATTCTGGGTACTGCTGATCACTCTCACTAGGATTTCATTTGAAGCAAGAGAGAGAAGGTTTTGTTTAAAGTAAATTGTTTAGTAAAAAAAATAAATTATTTAGGAAATTATTCAATCAAAGTTTATATGCAAAGTTTATATACAGAGTTAGGGTATTTGCAAAAGTGTAAGATCTAAAGAAAACATACAATGATCAAAGTGGGTCAGGTGCTGGAATTAAACAGCCCCACCTTTGCATCAAATGTGGGAATTTCCTCTGAGTTCCACAAGAGCTAATAAGGCAAATTATTTCTAAGCGTAAGTAGTTTACTATTCCTTAGTGTCTAAATATTGCTTTTTATTTTATCTCTGAAGATTTTTTAAAATTTTTTATTTATTAGTGTTCCAAGATTCATTGTTTATGCACCACACCCAGTACTCCATGCAATATGTGCCCTCCTTAATACTCACCACCAGGCTCAATCCACCCCGAACTCCCTCCCCTCCAAAACCTTCAGTTTGTTCCTAAGAGTTCACAGTCTCTCATGGTTTGTCTCCCCCTCTGATTTCCCCCAATTCATTTCTCCTCTCCTTCTCCCAATATCCTCCATGTTATTCTTTATGCTCCACAAGTAAGTGAAACCATATGATAGTTGATTCTTTCTGCTTGACTTATTTCACTCAGCATAATCTCCTCCAGTCCCATCCATGTTGATACAAAAGTTGGGTATTCATCCTCTGAAGTTTTAACGATGGGAAAATACAATTTACTGAATAACTTGGCATTCCCCCATTTTAAGTGTGGGAAACTAGAGTATAAGAAACATTTCTGCACAAGAGAAGTCAGCAAAACACAGTAAATCTGTGCAATATTGTCTGAAAAAGAAACCTTTGCATAATACATGTTACTTAAATATGATGCAGCTTGGACAATCTGTACAGGAGATCTGGAAAAATCTTGGGCCAAGGGATGTATAAAGGGTCTGATCTGATCTGTTCCTCCATCACTTTGGGGTAACATCTCTCCTCTTGTTCTTCATTAATAACACTAATTATAGCTGAAATCCTCTGGTGTCCACTGAATCTTAGCAAGAGAATCATTTCATTTTTTTATTTGGGTTGGCGTTTTATTTTTTCTCATGTCTTCATAAAAAGGAAAAACAAGCAAGTTGCTCTTCCCAAGGCAGAGAAAAAACACCCCTCCATCTTCTATAGCCCTTCTTTCTCTTAATCTCTGCCCTCTCCCCATTCTCAGCCAATTCTTGTGCATTGTAGATTATTTCCTCTGTGGGTTTAGTCCAATCTGATGTCTGACCTGAGGACTAAAATTAGATTCATGCTATTTCAAGCATGGGAAGTCATGAATTGTGCTTCTTTCTAAGACTGAAAACACAAATTTAAATTCTATCATTTTTCACTTGACTGGCCAGCCGAAGTCTTTTAATTCTGTTTCATTGCTCTTACTTTCATGTTAATATCATTGCTGGGAAGTTTTCAAGAATCTCAATGAAATATGTGAAACCCCCCACCCAAAAGAAAGAGAAAAGCAAATCAACAAACCCCAGGTCACTCTTTGCTTTTACTTACTTTAAACAATGGTTGCATATTTGTGTAAAGTAAGGTCTTTCCTATGCATTTGATGTCAACATGTAATGTAAAAAGTAAATAAGAGGGGCACCTGAGTGGCTCAGTGGGTTAAGACTCTGTTTTTGGCTCAGGCACTGGTAGTGATCTCAGGGTCCTGGGATCTAGCCCTGCATCCAGCTCTCTGCTCAGCAGGGAGCCTTCTTCCCCCCACTTCTCTCTCTGCCTGCTGCTCTGACTACTTGGGATCTCTCTCTCTCTCTCTGTCAAATGAATAAATAAAATCTTAAAAAAAAAAAATAAAAAGCAGGGGCGCCTGGGTGGCTCAGTGGGTTAGGCCACTGCCTTTGGCTCAGGTCATGATCTCAGGGTCCTGGGATCGAGCCCCACATCGGGCTCTCTGCTCGGCGGGGAGCCTGCTTCCTCCTCTCTCTCTGCCTGCCTCTCTGTCTACTTGTGATCTCTCTCTCTATCAAATAAAAAAATAAATAAAATTAAAAAAATAAAAAATAAAAAAATAAAAAGCAAATAAGAAAAAAGAGAGGTTAAATTGTTGGTTAAATATTTTAAATGTTATGTTTAGATCTGTTTTTTTTTTTTTTTTCTTAATTTTCCTGAGCTTCATTGGGACCTTAAAAGTCAATCAAATTTGGATGCATCATTGCCCTGGTTTTATTACTCAGGATTGCTCTAATCTTCCCTTAGTTACAAATAACTTAGCTCATTAGTTATGAGGACTGTTTTTTTTCCTGTTCATTTAGATGATCACGACAATGCTTATTCTTTTTAAGTTTGCACTACCCTGATTTCAGGGGCCTACTACTTCATAAAATGGAACTTGATGTCCAGCTACATACACCCAAACAGGCAGATGTGCAAATGTCGTTACCCATTATTTAATGCTCCAATATTTGGTATGTCTTCTAGTTTCCTGAATAGAATTCTTATCTTTCCATTTCCCTCAATTACTTTATCAACAATTTTCATTAACAACACAGGTCATTAGTCTCATATGAGTAAAACAAACTATAATGACCCTAGGGAAATGTTCTTCAAAGAATATTCCTGAAGTCTTTAAGAAAGTTGAAATGCTCCCCCAAATCCCTTTTCCTATTAAAGAAGGTTTTCTTTATGGTGTTTCTGAGAGAAATTACAGAATGGTTAAATCCTGTTGTCCTAGTTTTTCTTCTACATTTGCACAAGGTCGGCTGCTATATTAATAGGACTGATTACTCCCCTGACTTCCAGTTTGGCAAGTTCTCATAAATAAAGGGTCTGGCTTTGTTCCAATGAAACAAAAACAGCAGTGGGACAGATCTGGCATGCAGGCCACACTTTGCCTCTCTGAGAGATACAAACATTCAGCAGGTATTGGAGGGCATACAAATAAGTAGAAATTTCTAATCTCAAAACATTTACAAGCTGGTAACAAAACACAAAGACACTGACCATTTTATAATAAGTTCCAAATGAAAGATGTGGAGAATGCCAAAGGCTAGAAGTAGCCTTTGGAGATAATGTATGTGGTAGAAATTTTTGAAACAAGAAACAGCGAAAATACAATGTTGCCATAGTTTAGCTATATTGCTATTGACATTTAATACTCAAAAATGTTGACTATATTGGTAAATTTCTTTAAAAAACCCACGATAGTAAGATTTTTGATTACTGAGTTATGTCAGTTACTTAATCATCATTCATTTTGTAGCTAGTCTATTTATAATTTTATTGGACTAATCTCAATTTTGTACCATTCTTGGTAATTGTGTTTGTATTTTAGAGCTGTACACCTTCTTTACTTATTTTCCTTGCCAAAAATTTATGATTATTTCAAAACACAATCTCCTGTGCTTTAAACCATCCTCCCTTTTACACTTTGGGGACAATTTATTGTAATGTTTGTCTGAACCAAAAAAATTTTTGTTTCTTTCCCCCACTAAATTATTTATACTTGTGCCATAAGAAAAGAGGCCCTTCTTCCACACAGGTTAATGACAGCTCCAAGGCCAAATAAATCAGAGAGGTAAAACAATTTTCAGAAAGTTTGTGAACTTTTGCCTAAGCCACTTGTATTATTGAATGGCATTACTAGAATTACCTGCAGTGGTGTGTTGCTCTTTGCTTCAGCTAAGAGGTCAGACCTCAGTTTGCTGGGTAGAAGATAATGAACAAAAATAATTTTAAAAATTATTGCAGGATGAAGTATCAACTGCACAATATATTTTTAGTCCAAAGGTACCCTATTCTGTGGAAAGAGGGACAGGGTAAGAACACAGAAGCATTTGTGGGAAGAGTAATTGAGAGAGAAGCCACAGTTATGTCTCTTATCTGACCTCAGGAGATACACATTAGCACCTTCTTAAATTTACAAAGGAAAAAGTATATTTTCTGTTCTTAACACGATTGCCTAAATCTGTACTTTAATAATACCCTGAGATTTATACACTTAACTACCAATAAAAAATTACATCTACCAAAAAATTACTCTGGAAAATTAATGTAAAGAAAATAATTCACCTGCTTTAGCACAAATAAGTCTTTTCTGTGATGTGGCTGTCACAAAAAGGTTGGAGAATGAAGAAATGAGGGTCTATCTAGGAAGTTCTGTAATTACAATGTTTAATGCCTCTAACAGAGGAAAATAATTAATTAGCAAAGCAAAAACAAACCAAAACAAAACCTCCGAAATGGATTTCTGTGATAAACTTCCATATATCTAAAGCAAGCATATCTTCTCCCTAAAGTCTTTTTCTCTTCTCTTTTTAGATTTTACACATTTACATTATAATTAATGTGCAGAAGAAACCATTCATGTGCCAAAGTACAGCTCCTTAGTTTTAATGAAGAAGAGGCCAGCAAGAATCTGTCTCTTGCAACTCAAAACTGAAGAAAAGTTTTAATCATACATGAACAGAAAAAGAGCACCATTATTACTCTTTGGCTATTCATAATGCTGCAAAGAGTTCCTGCTTTAGTATAAATATCTTTCCTTGAACACACCTACTCTGAACATCACAACTTGATTGTATTTGCCAAAATGAACATAAATTGCATTTGCTCTTCTCCAAAGAGGAAGTTTAACCAAAAAGCCTTTCCTTGTCTACAGTTTTCCCAAGGCTCAACTTTTCCCAATTTAACACTCACACAGCTCTGGATAAATAATCTGAGTTTGTTCTCATGCAGTGTGCCTGTTGACTCAGCTAGGAGTCTGTCACCCTGGTGTAATTGCATGGGATGGCTGACAAGAACCCTTCTCTACCTTTATGTATTCCAGGCACTGCTTTCATAGCTAACTGCATTTTTGGCAAAAGAGCACAATTCATCTGGCTCCTATTTCTTTAATCATTATCGAAATTACTTCTAGAATGCCAGTGATAGATGATTTGCTACTTTTTATCTGGGATGTTACCAGGACTCTTTAGGAGAATAGGTAAAAAGGGGGGAAAAAATAAAAATGTAACATGCATTCTGTTTGTATCAGTTCATAATATTTTATCAAAATATTGAACTTCAGTTCAGAAATTCAGCATCAAATTTCATAATTAAAAACTGACAGTTTCCTGGGGTACCTGGGTTGCTCATCGGTTAAGCGTTTGTCTTTGGCTCAGGTCATGACCTTTGGGCCCTGGGATTGAACACCATCCAAGTTCCGGCTTCCCAATCCCGCTTCTCCCTCTGCCCCTCACCCCACCAGCTCTCTCTCTCTCTCTCAAATAAATAAATAAATATTTTAAAGAATAAAAAAATAAAAACCAACAATCTCCTGAAATAAGAAATTCTTTCATATATTTCTCTTTCTACCTCTCCACATGATACATAAAAACAGCTAAGAAAACTGAAGCATTTGTGAAAGAAGTTCTATAAATGACATGATAATTAATTCACTATTCAGTTATTGGACAAAACCAAAGTAATTTGAATAATCATGCTTTGAAACAACCTCATCAATCCAAGTGTCATAAAATATTTAGGTAGCAATCAGACTGGAATCCTTGGGGAAATCTTTGTACATTAGCATGAAGATAACGTGAACTGTCTAATCAAAGCATGTTTGATTTTCTTGAAGATGTTTTCATAACAGGAGCATTTGAATTTTTGTGTATAGGCATACTGTATCTTCAAATTTGTAGTTATCACTAGGAAATAAATCTTTAGCATCACAATTTGCCATTATTCTGCCTAGCTAGAGTCAATAATTGGTGAGTAAAAATGACTCTCTCTATTTTAACTGTCTAATTAAATATGAAAGAAGTATTCATTCTTGGTCAAATTATGGTTGAGTTGAATGGTTAAATGGCAGCAAGCTCATATTGGATAGAATTGCATAATGTATTCTGATTTGTTTGCAGACAATTTCAGAAAAGGAATCCTAAAGAAACCCTGAATAATCATAATCCTGTGGTAAAGATTTTATTTGCTGTTGGATAGTCATAGTGATGCACAAAACCACATGTGCCATCCAGGCGCACTTCAGAATCTTTTCCAGTTTGACCAGAAGAACTCAGATCTCTTTGGAAATTTAACTATATACTTTTATTACTTAAGAAAAAATTTAGAAATACATAATTTTCCCAGGAAAGTATATATTGGAGGGAAAAACCGAGAGCACATACTATGTAGAAGATTATGTGATTAACTCTACCTCTAAACTGATGCTATACTCTGCATTAATTGAATTTAAATAAAATAAAATTTAAAAAAGAAGATTATGTAATTAGATTGATCTCTTTATTTTATTTTCTGTTAGTAGGATAACAGTTCATAATGCATTAATGAAGCACCAACAAAATGCAAGTTCTTTCACTGAAAGAAAACTAGATTTAAAGCCAGAGGGGAAAAAAAACACATAAAGTTGCAACTCACTGACTTTGTTTTCTTGAGAAAATCTATTCATATTTTTCAATTTCCTCATCTATAGTAATGTACATAGTATTGATTCTTAACATCATTATCAACACTGTTGAAAATATATAAACATGAATATATAAAACATAAATCACTAGTTAATGTTGCTAGCTAATTCAAGGTAAATGCAAACTAAAAGCTGACATATTGGGACTTCACTATCTAATATGAAAAAATCTTTTAAACATAATCATTCAAATTCCTGATTCTGTGATTCTAGTTATAATAATTTGCCTTCAGTATCCCCAATATACATTCATATTAAATCTTTGTTTTCTATGATATATAAAATATACTCAGAAAAGCATAACCCTTAATGGATAATTGTAACATCAACACCCATACAACCATCACTCATGTCAAGAAATAAAATCACGTATCCTACTCCAAATACCAATCCATAAAGCCCTCTTCCCAGAACTACCTATTATAATAACTTTATGGTAATTAGTCTATTGCATTCCTTTATAGTTTTGCTATCACCTATGCATCTTTAAACAGCATAATTTGCTTTTGTTCATTTTTGGAACATTATATAAATAAGATCAAAGACCTTAAAAGCTCTGTATATCTTCATTCAAAATTTGTAGGATTCATCTGTACTTCTACATGTAAATAAGGTTTGTTATTTTCAATGCTGTATAGAACTACATTTTAGACTATACTGTTATTTATTTAACTGACAAGGGTTGACACAAAGTTGAATTATTTCAAGATCAAGGCTCTTCTGAATGATGCTACAATAAACATTCTTGTTTCTTGGTGCCAGGTATCCAGTTCCCTTGGATATATTCTTAAAAATTGAACTGTTTGGGCACCTGGGTGGCTCAGTTGTTAAGCATCTGTCTTTGGCCCAGGTCATGATCCCAGTGTCCTGGGATGGAGCCCCATATGGGGCTCCCTTCTCAGCAGAGAGCCTGTTTCTCTCCAGCTCTCCCATGGTTGTGTTCCTTCTCTTACTCTCTCTCTCTGTCATGAATAAAATCTTTAAAAAAAAACAAAAACAGAACTGGTGGATCATAAGATATAGGTGTCTACTTATTAAGAATGTATGGTATTTTTCCTTTTTTTTCATGAATGCACTACAAATTATAGCGTCCATATTAAATTAAAAGTTTCTTGTTAACCCTGTCCTTTTGCTGATTGTTATCTGGACTGCAATATAGGAACCAACTTCCAGCGTTTATGTTTTCATTGTGTTTTTTTTTTTTTATTCTGCATTGATTTTTTAACTCTAATATGCATGTTGACTTAGGTTTGTGCAGACGTTATTTATTTATATTTATCAAAATGTTTGCTATTTTCTTCGATCTTCATTTTTTTCTTCCTTCTTAACCCTTCTATCTATAATCATCTGCTTTCCACCAGACCCATACTGAACTATGTATTTGCTTGAAAATATATTCAATTATTGACATTATTAAAAGATATTTTTGCTTATTACAGACTTCTAGGACACCAGTCCTCTGCCCCTCTTTCCTGCACATTGAAGATGCCATTGCACTGTACCTTTGTGAGATAATTTTTTGTCCTGTAGTTAATTTTAAGATTTTTTTTAAAAATTTTGACACTTTAAAGTTTCACTAAGCAGTGTCCAAATGTGAGGTTCATTAAAAAAAAAAAAAAAATCTAAGGCTGCTTGCATGACTCAGTTGGTTAAACATCTGCGTTCAGCTCAGGTCATGATCCCAGCCTGCTCTTCCCTCTCTCCCTCCCCCTACTTGTGTATTCTCTCTCTCTCTTTCCCAAATAAGTAAAGTCTTATTAAAAATTAGTCTTAAAAATGTGTTAGGCTTCCTGAATTAGTGTTATTAACAGTACAGGAAATTATCAGGAATTATCCCTTTACATATTGACTGTCTCCTTTTCTCCCTCCTCTCCTTCTTAATGATGCATAAACGTATTTTTTTTCTAGTTCAGTGTTTTTTGTTTTTATTTGAAAGTGTTTTCACTTTATTTTTATTATTTTTTAATATTCCAGTATAAATAACACACAATGTTGTATTAGTTCAGGTGTACAAAATCATAATTGAACAATTCTATGCATTACTCAGTGCTCATCATGATAAGTGATTCTTAATTCCCTTCGCCTATTTCACCCATCCTTCACCTACCCCCCCTTTGGTAACCACCAGTTTGTTCTCTGTAGTTTAGAGTCTGGCTTTTTTGCTTGTCTCTTTTTTTCTTTGTCTTTCTTGTTTCTTAAATTTCACATGTGAATGAAACCATATAGCATCTGTCTTTCTCTGACTGACCTACTTCATTAAATAGTATGCCTTCTAAATCCATCCATGTTATTGCAAATGGCAAGATTTCATTTTTTGTGGCTGAGTAAACATATTTTAGTCCTCATTTTAACCTCCCTGTGAAATTTCCAGATCTAAATAAATGTAGGGATCTAACATTGAGTTCCATTGACCAAGTCTAATATGATGATAATCCTCCCCCTTAAGCTTTCAATTTTTATTATTGAATGCTTGATGTCTAAAATTCTTTTTGATTTTTAAAAAATCTGAGATAATGTTTAATATTTTTTTATCCTCTGAGACATTTTCAAGCTTATTTATAACTCCCGAGCTTTGTAAACACAGTTATTTCATAATCTGTCTCTGATAATTTCAATTATCTGAAGTTTGTCTGAGTCAGTTTCTGATGTTATTGTTGCTGATTTTTACCTATTTGGCTTTGTTTCTTTGCATATTGAGATAATTCTGATTGCATACCTCTTCTTACTGTTGAAAAATTACTTTTACAGACTTTTGGAAGCCTGGGAAATGCTAATTTCTGTTAGAAAAAAAATGTATGGTTGCTATTTGCAGTCCTATAAATTCTGTCAAGTCAAGAGCATCATAAACCAAAATTGACACGTTTCACGTACTCTGCAGGTGATATAAATCTGGGTCAGAAACCGATGTGAGGTTTTAACCAATTGAAACTTGTGACTAATTCTCACTTCATCTTTTTTAATTGTTGCTCTTCCTTTCTTTTGTTCATTCTGCTCTAATCATTGGCAAGGAAACCTTCCGAAAAGTGTTCTAGTGGGTAGAGTGATATGGGTCACAGTTTAAAATGGGGAGGGATTTTACAAGATATACCACTATGGGTAAACTCTGGGTCTCTATTTTAGCCTTTTTGTCTTCAGAGACCTAAATGACAAAAGCTCGGATTTACCTGATGAGTAAATGTCATAGCCAGCTTCCTTAATTCCTCTGAGGGACTCCTTACCTCTCTGGATTGCCACATTTTAAAAAAGATTTTGTTTATTTATTTAAGAGAGAAAGAGCACAGAGGGAGTGAGAGAGAGAAGCAGACTCCACACTGAGCAGAGAACCTGATGTAGGGTTCCATCCCAGGACCCGGAGATGATGACCTGAGCTGAAGGCAGATGTTTTAACCTACTGAGCCACACAGGCACCCTGCAAATTGCCACTTAAAAAAAAAATTTTTGGTTTCATGGTTTCTTCCTGTTTTGTTAGCTCTTCAATCCATGTAAATATGTGTAAATACATATGCATTAATTTCCATACATATATTTACACATATACATTTATATTATACCAATACAGAAATAAACATACTTATTTTCAATCCATTTAAGGAAGATATTTAACAAAATATTTCATTCAAAATTTTCAGTTGTTTTCAATATGTGATGTTATGGGTTTAATTATTTCTTCCAGAAATTCATATGTTGAAGTCCTACCCCCACTACTTCAGAATGGGACCTTATTTGGAAATAGGGCCTTTGCATATATAATTAAATTAGAATGAGGTCATACTGGAGTAGTGCTGGCCCTCATCCAATATGACTAATGCCTTATAAGGAGGCAAAATTTAGACACAGACACACACTAGAGGAAAGTCATGTGAGGATGAAGGCAGAGACCACCGTGATGCTTTCTATAAGCCAAGAAACCCCACAAAATGTCCAAGAAGCCACCAGAGGTGAGGGAAGGGGCCTGGAGCAGATTCTTCTCCATAGCCCTCAGAAGGAACAAACCCTGCTGTCACCTTGGTAGATTTCCAGCCTCCAGAACTGGGAGAAAATGCATTTCTGTTGTTTAAGCCTCTGTTTCTCGTACTTTGTGCAGCAGCCCTAGAAAACTGATACAGTTGAGTAAATTTAAATAAACTTGTCCAATGTTACCAAAAACACAAGCCCCAAAATGCCTTCTCTCACCTTAGAGGAAAGAGTGATTTGTCTGTGTGTGCTTCACAAAGAAAAAGACCCCTCTCCCTGCTCCCCTCTGACTCTCTTTTTTTCTCTCTTTCTCCTTCCTTCCTTCTTTCCTTTCTCCTTCCTTCCTCCCTCTCTCCCTCCTTCTCTCTCTCTCTCTTTCATTTCTGTAAATAAGCAGAAAATCAACTGCATGTATTAGAAATACAAGATTTAAGAACCAGCTTGTTTCCTGACCTTTAAACCTTATCTATTACTTTCTGTCAAAATGTGAGCTTCCTCAGTAAAACAACATGCTTCTACAGGTTTGCATATACTCTTCTCTTTACTTGGAATTCACTCTTTTTCTGCCTTTTAAACTCTCCCCATCTTCAAAATAGAATCTAAATGAGATCAGTAATGGAAAAAAAAAAAAAAGAAAGAAAGAAAGAAACAAATAAAAAACGCACATATGTCAGAGATGGTTTAACACAGGATTCTAAGCTGAAGTAAAAGATTCCCTTCCTTTCTTCTTTTTTTTTTTTATTTTATTTTATTTTATTTCTTTTCAGTGTTCCAAAATTCATTGTTTATGCAACACATCCACTGCTCCATGCAATACGTGCCTTCCTTAATATCCACCACCAGGCTCACCCAGCCCTTTACCCCGCCCCTCCAAAACCCTCAGTTTGTTTCTCAGAATCCACAGTCTGTCATGGTTTGTCTCCCCCTCCAATTTCCCCCAACACACATTGAGATACGACCTTACACCAGCTAGAATGGCCAAAATTAACAAGACAGTAAACAAATGTTGGAGAGGCTGTGGAGAAAAGGGAACACTCTTACACTGTCGGTGGGAATGCAAGTTGGTGCAGCCACTTTGGAAAACTGTATGGAGATTCCTAAAGAAATTAAAAATAGAACTACCTTATGACCCTGCAATTGCTTGGCTGGGTATTTATCCCTTCCTTTCTTCTAAAGAGGGGAGAATATAAAAAACTGAGTAGACATGGGATAAATTTAGCATTAATTAATTAAAAGAAAATACATAGAGTAAACTCCTGGGGCAAGTTCTAAAATAAGACTGTTAATTGCCAAAGAGATCTAAGCAAAGCTATACTAAAGAACTAAACTATACTAAGCTCGTCTACAGGTTAGAAAGTGATAGAAATTGGAGGGAATTTAAAGCACGATGGAGTTCTTTTTCTCTTTTTGTTTATGTTAAGTGAGACAGAAACATTAGAAAATCCAACTTAAAAAAAGATTTGAACACGGTTTTCACAAAACAGGAAATATAAATGGTCAAGAAATTTATGAAAATGCGGTCAACTTCCTCATTATCAAGAAAATGCAGGGGCATTTGGGTGACTCAGTCAGTTAAATTCCTGACACTTGCTCTCAGCTCAGGTCTTGATCTCAGGGTCATGAGTTTAAGCCCCAGTTTGGGCTCCATGCTGGGTGTGGATCCTACTTTCAAAAATGACAATATAAATTAAAACAACAATGTAATCATACCACATACCCATCAGAATGACTAAATGAAATATATTGTAATGAAATTGCAAATATCACATGTTGACTAGAATGTATAACAACTGAAACTCTCGTGCTGCTGGTCCAGCCCTTTGAGAAACTACTTGGAAAAAAAAAAAAAATTCTATCAACCAAAGCAGAACATGTGCATGTACTTTGATCCAGAAATCCCATTCTTAGTAAATACAATAAATAAATGTGTACATATATTCTCCAAAGACATGTACTAAAATGCTATACCAACAGTATTCATAAGCCCCAAATAGGAAGCCCAGTCAGATTTCTACAACAGTAAATGAATAAAATAAATCATGGTACATTTGCTAAATGGCACACTACATACCAATATAAAAGGATAACTTTAAATATTTTCAGTGAGAGAATACTTTTTTTTTTAAGATTTTATTTATTTATTTGACAGACAGAGATCACAAGGAGGCAGAGAGGCAGGAGGAGAGAGAGGAGGAAGCAGGCTCCCCGCTGAGCAGAGAACTGGATATGGTGGGCTCCATCCCAGGATCCTGGGATCATGACCTGAGCTGAAGGCAGAGGCTTTAACCCACTGAGCCACCCAGCTGCCCCAGAGAATACTCTTTTATTTCAATTTAATTAGTATCAAAGCAGGTTGAAAGCATGGATCATGTCAGAAACCAGAATATTAGCAGTCCCTTGGAGGAACACTGAGGAGGCACAGAGTAGCTTCTAGGATGCTAGTTATATTCCATTTTTAAATCTGGGTTCTGCATACATGATTGTATTCACCAAATAGTACACGTAAGATGTTTCCATTTTTTAGCATGTATAGTTTACCTCATTTCTAAGTAAGAAAAGGAAAGGAAACAAACAAGAAGAAATGTAAATGACTTGCTAAAGTAAACGAAAGTCATCCTACTCCAGGTTGAATTTTCTTTATGGCACACAATTCTGTTTCTCTATCATATATTATAAACCCATATCTCTGAAATAATAGAAACAATTTAAATATGAGAAAACATTAAACTAAGTGAAGTTTCTAAGCAACTATACTTTCAAATGATTTTTACATTACTAAAAAAAGTCAGCTTTATCTTAACATTAATAAGTTACAAATAAAATAATTACAATAAATGTAAGATAAGAAGGTAATATTTTTCATTGGCTAACCCCATTAGCCATGTCCAGGTAAAATAATGGCAACTCTCAAAGCACAATGGAGTGTGTAATATATGCAAAGTTCCATCTAGAAGCCAAACTGGGTAATTGTAAGGAACCAATTGCCTAAATCCATCAAGTCTATGCAAATTATATGCAATTTTATACAAATATTAGGATCTTCTAGATACTTATGTAAAATAACAAAGGACACAAAATAAAGTTGCATAATTATTTTAAATAAATAAATTCCTCTTATGTGTTTCATTTTATATAATGCTTCCTATGTTTGAAGATCTTAGAGGTGTGGGAAAAGTCTCAGTTTACTTCATGACAGCTACCTTTCATTATCTTAGAGAAATTACAGCACATTAGAAAAATATGACTAAGGCAACTGGTTTTGCTTCAAAACCAGTTTTATTTTGTTTTATTCCCCACAGTATTAAGAGAGGTAATAGAAGCATCTATCCCAGCAAAAAAACAAAGGAATTTTGTTTTTGTTAACCAAAACTACTGTAAATGTCTATGTGCAAATTTTTGAGTGGATATTTATTTTCCTGTCTCTTTAGTATATACCTAGGAGTGGCTCCATGGTAATTCTATGTTTAACATTTGAGGAACTGCCAACGTGTTTCCAAAGTATTTTCACTTTATATGCCCACAAGCACATGCATGAAGGTTCCAGTTTCCCTAAATCTTTGCCAATACTTTTTACTTACCATCTGTCTTTTTTCTGGTATGTATTCTAGTGGATCTGAAGTAGTATGACATGGTTTTGATTTTGCATTTCCCTAATGACAAATGGTGTTGAGCATTTTTTTTTCATATGCTTAATGAGCATTTCTGTATCTTCTTTGGAAAAATGTCTATTTAAATCCTTCACTCATTTTTTTAAAAGATTTTATTTATTATTTGACAGACAGAGATCACAAGTAGGCAGAAAGGCGAGCAGAGAGCCCAATGTGGGGCTCTATCCCAGGACCCTGGGATCGTGACCTGAGCTGAAGGCAGAGGCTTTAACCTGCTAAGCCACCCAGGCACCCATCCTTCACTCATTTTTGAATTGTTGTTTGTCTTTTTATTTTTGAGTGTAAGAGATGACACCAGCCCTTCATGCAAGCCCATGCCCTACTGAGTCACAGTTCCTGATCAGACTTCCCTAACAGCCCTGTGGTCAGCAGTCTCCTCTGCTTCCTAATACCTTTCATATGCACCCCTTAGATTAAACTTTCATATAGCTTTCCAAAATCTGCTTTTTGGATTTGAAATGACCAGCTGAGTTTTAGCCAGGGAACCAAAATACTCCATACATGGAGCCTAATGAAGGTTGTGCCCCAGCTCCAATCTCCCTCTCTGTCTGCACTCTGTCCTGACCACCCTGTATGGCTCCTCTAGGCATTCTGGGTACTTCCTCCAGGACCTGTGGGTAATAAACTTCTTTATTTCAATTTTTCTTGTGGTCTATTGCTGAACTTTGGCTTACCATGAGGTGCCCTGTGCTTCACTTAATAAATGTTAATTTGACAAATTCATAACATGGTCCATACATCACAATAAAATTATGAGTACTAATCATTAACCATTTTGAGAAGTAAATTAAGTCTTTTTTTAAAGATTTTATTTATTTATCTGACAGCGAGAAAGAGAGCACAAGCAGGGGGAGTGGGAAAGGCAGAAATAGGCTCCCCACTGAGCAGGAATCCCACCCCCCACCCTCAAATTTAGGCTTGATCCCTGGACCCTGGGATCATGATCTGGGCCAAAGGCAAACACTTAACCAACTGAGCCACCCAAGCATCCCATAAAATTAAGTCTTAAAAACATTACATTACTAAGTGAATCTCTCAAGGAGAGTGGTAGGTCCATGATTCTGAATTCTAGGATTAAATTTTCAAACTCTCTGTTCGAGGGGCAGAAGTAAATCTGTAAAAATTATCTTAGGTGAATCCATAAGAACCATTATTTCCTCCAGCAGTGTTGTGAATTTAACACAGAAGTATTAGCTACGCACTAGGCTCATTTACTAAGATGCTAATTTGCCTAAAAGAGTAAGAGCGATTTATGTTTGGCTCTGTATATTTTTCATCTTCTATTCCAAGGAGGTAGCTAGCTCCTTTTTTTTTTTTTTTCCCCCTTTTACCATGTCTCAGTAATTTTCTAGCTCTCAATACATTAGTTTACTAAAGGCAATGCCTCTTCTGTCTTGGAGTTGGAGGGTATTAAAAAATTAGAAAGACAGTTCTGGAAGTCCTGAATAGTAGGCAGAGAGTAAGGAGAGACAGAGCTGCTATGCCTTGAGATGAGAAAGCAGGAGCAAATATAGACAGTGGATATTCCACCAAAGAAGGAGATAGTTGGTAGTCTGTAGTTTAGTGATACCATTAAAAAATGACAGAACCTGTAAAATACAGGAAGTGTGGCTTGTGGCTAGGGAGTATGGCTTGGTTGTAGCTGAATGAATGCTTTCTAGGTGTTCACGGGAATATGAACACTTGGCTTAGTAACAGTAAGTACTGAGCACTGAAAGCCTCCTGAAGTTTTCCTTCTGTTTAAGATCAAAGTTGCTCTTGTACCAAAAGTATTTGTACTGAAAAGAGTAGTTTGGGGTACTTAAGACTGTCCATATCTTACCAAAAGAAGATCCAAGCTAGACCTAATTAAAGAAAATAATATGACTTTTTTTTGGAATGCCAAAGTGCATGAAGAAGTGACATTTATGCAACATATAAAATACATCAAATAACTGGTGGACAAGGTAGTATTTGACTTAAACTGAATTGTAAGTCAATTGAATTGAAATTGTCCATTGTCTTTAAATTTAATACTCTCCTGGGGGAGGGAGGATGCCATTGTTATTAATGTGGTATCTTATCTAAGACATCATTATTTAACCCAAGGTCATATTTTATTGTCACTTTTGTATTTACTCAATGAAACTTCATCTGCCTAATTTGGGGAGTGAAGATAGATGAGGAATTGATTAATGTAGCAATATCACAAATAAGATTAAGAATATCTGTTTCTGAGACAATATTCCACATCGTAAGAGAGATCTTAGAATGGTCTGTGGAACTAGCCCAGGTATGTGACACTAGAAAGGAATATTTAGGCAGCACCAATATAAAATTAATTATTGACTATATCTTTAATTAAGACTGTGAAATAATCTCCCAGTAGCCATTGAAGAATCCCTAAAATATCAATCTTTTTTGGAGTTATGGGAAAAGGCATTTGAGATATGTGAAAAAGATAATCTAAAGCTGGAACAAAGAAATTCTCTAGCTTAGAATTTTTCTATTTTTGCTTTCTACTTGCTGTAATGCAGACTGCATCAACTGTATAATACCATAGAGGTCTGCATATGTATTTTCAACCAATTCATATAACTTCTTTCTAAATCCAAACAATGAGATAATTGCAAATACAATGCATTTATTTCAAGTCAATATTTTCTGCATTTATAGACTACAGATTAATAGTTTTAATGTTTTGCAAGGTCAGTTATAACTGTGAGTAATGGGATTATCTAAATGAAAGGAGTAGTCATCAAAAGTAACAAATGGGACAATGTAATCTAATCTGTTCTTTTTTTTTAAAGTATTTTATTTATTCATTTGAGAGAGAGAGAGAGCATGAGAGAGAGTGTACAAGCAAGGGGGAGGTGCAGAGGCAGAGGGAGAAGCAGACTCCCCTCTGATTAGGGAGCAGCAGACTCCCCTCTGATTAGGGAGCCCAATGTGGGACCCTGGGATTATGACCTGAGCTGAAGGCAAACGATTAATGGACTGAACCACCCAGGTGCCTCTCTAATCTGTTCTTCTAGGCTGCTTGACCAAACAAAACTGATGTGGAGGAAGTACCATCGAGTAGCTTAGTTCAACTCTCTATAGACAAAAAAACAAAAACAAAAACAAAAACCTCTCTCTCTACACACACACACACACACACACACACACACACACGATACACACAAATATGATATATGACTATATATTGTATATAATATACATTGTATATATTACATATGTACTATATCATCTATCCCATATAATCATATATAACATAGGTGATATATAATCATATATATCGTGTATGTATGTGTGTGTTTGTGTGTGTTTATGGTACGCACACATATGACAGCTTTAAAGAGTCTACTGGTGGGAGCCAGTTTGCTGTAAGCTTCTTTCATTCTCATATATCTCAAGTTTACAAAAAATATATATCTCAAGTTTACAAAAATGTGATTATCCTTTACCTAGACTACTTCTCAGTATTGTTTACGCAACTCACAGTCTTGAGAAGTGAAGAAATGCATTGCAGGAAGGCTTCAAATAGTTCTGTATGCACCTAGTTATTTCCCAGGAAGCAATAGACTTGCTTACAACTTAGCCTGAAAGAAGTAGATTCCCTAAGTTCTCACTTGCACATCCCATGGTACATGTAGGCTCTGCCTGGCCTCATGCATAGGGTTTGCTGTGAGACTTCAGGTTCAGAGACCCAGTAAGACAATGCTAACAATTTTGCCCCTGCTTTTGTTCTCATTCAGACATTCATCTCTGACTCAAGAGTCTTCTGTCTTCTGCCAGCATCCATGGAACTGGGATGGGCTTCCATGTTAGTTTGTAGAGTTATTTTGGTTAGAGTTCTAGATCTCCTCCACACTGTCAGACTCTTTAAAATAGGGTAAATTCCCCCAAACTATACCATAGCTCCCTTGAGAAATTAGAGATGCTGAAAGTTGAAGAAAGGAAAATGCTATAACAATATTACTTATTCACTTGATTTAAAAAATACATATTTAACCTATTTAATTGGCCAAAATAATTGATTTTAATTTCATCATCTTGCTAATTTTGAATCTTAAAGGAAAAAGGAAATAAATTGATTTATAGCTCACAGAAAAGGGAAATGCTGACTTGAATTATTACCGGCTTTTCTTGTAAGCATAGTTTTATAAAAAGCAGATATTTTGTTATTGCTTTGAAATTTCCCTCAGGTATTGAAAGAAGACATATTGCAGAATAAGTATAAGCAATTCTCTTAAATCTTGTCATATCTTGTTGCATCCTATCACACACATGGTATATCAGTTTAATTTAATATGATACATACAGGAAGCCATCCCAACTAAGAAGTTAGATTATAGGCGATCTATCTAACATTCAAAAAAATATTAAAGAAAGAGGAATAAATTAATCCCTTTTAATATAATTCTTCATAAAATGTAAATAATGATTTATGATAACCCAAGCTCTAGGTAGGTACCCTTACCTTCAGTGAGTAAATTAAGCCCCCTGAACCTTATTTTTTACCTTGTATGGTGTTAGGCAATATATTAGTCTTCTAGGGCTGCCACTGCAAAGTACCACAGACCGGGGTGCTTAAACAACAGAAATTTATTTTCTTGCAATCCTGGAGGTTTGATGTCCAAGATCAAGGTATTGAGAGGATTAGTTTCTTCTGAGGTCTCTTTCCTTGTCTTATAGACGGTCATCTCTCATGTCTCCACAAGTCTTCCCTCTGTACTTGTTTGTGTCCTAATTTCCTCTTATTAATAGGATACAAGTCAAATTTCACTAGAGCTCACATTTACGACCTCATTTTAATTTAATTACCCCTTTAAAGACTTTGTCTCCAAATACAGTTACAATCTGAGGTACTTGGGGTTAGGAATTCAACATATAAATTTGGAGGGGGGACAAGTCAACCCATTACAGACAGATTATCATAATGTATTTAAAACATCTAATAAAAAATTAAAATGTACTTGTAATATAATCATAGCCATTATTATTATTACAACTCTTGTGGAAAGCACTAATTTAAAAATAATTACCTAAGATGAATCTTTGTATCTTGGTCAAAGACAAAATAACATGCAATATTCATAAAAGAGAATAAAATATTAGAAAATGTATGAAGTAAGTTGATTCTTACATGCATTAGCAAGGTTAGCCATTTGTATTCAAGCAGTATCCTTGGATTTCCCAATACAAAATGTTTGTTGAACTTCTCCAATATCTAAAGTGCAAACACATCTTATAACATTGACCATCAGAAACACTCGAAGAAGCAATCACACTGAAAACTGGTTTGTATGGCAGTTAAAATACTGTATAATTATAACCCATATCTATTCATGCAAATATCTCTAATCTCTATGTCTAGACCTGACATTTTAAAGTCCTGTGATGTGTTTTGGCAATAAAATGGATTGGGTTTTAAAACTAGAGTTGGCATTATTTCTTTGCAACATAACACCCAGTATAAACCTTGTATCTTCCATAAAATCATATAGCATTTATATTTTCTTTTAGGACTATATTAACTGTATGTGAACCACATATTTCCCTATAGTAAATATATATTTATTATAGTCTATATTATATACTATATGTTTAACTATCAAAAAAAGATTTCCATATATTTATTATTATTAATATATGCCATAATCATTTATATTTTATTCATTTTATGAATGACTATTTTTATAATCTGCCATGTTGGGATTATGTATGACCAGATTTTGATTATTGTCTGTTCATAAGTTTCTCTCATTTAAGTGCTCCATAAAGAAAAGGATTATTTCTAATGCTTTTTTTTTTTTACTTTCTTGGAATACTGGTGCTCTTGTCCTTATGCAGCTCTTGTTGTAGACAAAGTGTTCGTGTCCCCCCAAACATCATAGGTTGAAACCTTGAACCCCAATGTATTTGGAGATGGGCTTTTTTAGAGATAATTCAGTTTAGATTAGGTCATGAGAGTGGGGCCCTCATGATGAATTACTGTTCTTCTAAGACACTAGAGAGCTTGTTCATTCACTTCACATGCACACAGAGAAGAATTCACGTGAGCACGCAGCCACATAGCAACCATCTACAAGGCAAGAATAGGGGCCTTCGAATGGAACCTAGCTTACTGGCACCTTGATCTTGGACTGCTCAGCCTTCAAAGCTGTGAAAAATAAGCTCCTATAGTTGAAGCCATTCCACCCTTGGTATTTTGTTATGATTAATACAGATCTTTTTTTTTAATGCATTTATTCTGGATTATAGATCCTGTAAAGGGAAGGATTGTCTCTAACACTTCTTTAACACCCTGAAATAGTCATGTGCTTATGCTTGTGTAACTGAATCATATCTTGGAATATGCACTATCAGAAGTCAAATACAACAGTGATTTGCAACTACCAAAATGGCTTGAGATTTCATTTATTGGAGAATCATTTTCACAGTGAGTATTTCTTATGAGTAATTTAATCAAAGCAATAACTAGTTTTTGGCAAGAAGTCAATCAGTAGAACTGGTTTTAGACAGCAAGGTCTCATAGCCTAGATTTGTTATATCTTTGTGCACATTTGTTTAGGATGTCTCATCATTCGACTTGTTTGGTAATTTTGAAGAGAAATGTCACAGCCAACATCAAAGACTTCATTTTGTGGATTTCAGCACCAACTCTGGAAAATGGCTTGAATACTGAACGTCACTTACACCTGAAGGATTCGACATACTGGCAAATAATTCAATTTAGAATCAAGACCTCTTTTTGTAGCCTCTGTCTAGACTGGGTCAAGTATATTTATGACCACCTCTAGAGAGACTTTAGACTACTTTGGCACAGGTACCACTAGCATCTAGGATATTATTCAGCTTTCCCTTCATCCCTATTGGGACTCTGCTTTATTTTCATTCTTTTCTTTATAGCTATCATTATTTGAGTTCTCCCTGAGTTTTATTTGAGGTATCTCAATTTCATTTAGAGTGTATTTAAATGCATTTAAATTTATGAAATCTCTTTATTTTTCATTTCCCCATTTAGCCCATGTTTTTGTATAGGAAAAAAAAATCTCTCAAAAAATAACTTCTTCCAGGGGCACCTGGGTGGCTCAGGGGGTTAAAGCCTCTGTTTTTGGCTCAGAGGCTTTTGGGATCAAGCCCCCAGTTTGGCTCTTGGCTCTCTGCTCAGCGGGGAGTTTGCTTCCCCCTCTCTCTCTGCCTGCCTCTCTGCCTAATTGTGATCTCTGTCTGTCAAATAGATAAATAATCTTTAAAAATATGTTAAAAAAAATTCTTCCAAACTCTCTTGGGCTGATGGTACAGAACCTGGTGTCATTCTCTCTTACTTAAAACAAATAGCAACCTCGGGATGAAACCTGCCTTTCATGGAAATTATACTCTCATACCAATCCAGGGTCACACTGAGACCAGAGAGGAATGACCCTTGAGCTTGTCACAAGCCCTGTACCTCTAAATTTCATCTGTATATTTTTTCCTCTTTTGACACTGAATGCAGTATGGAATTTAGGGCAGCATATACAGTGCTGCTTCCCCAGGTTGGAAACCAATGTTTAATATAACACCTTCTGAATCCAGCCCCCTTGCTTTATATCTCTTGCACATGTATCATGGAAAGTCAAGGTGTAACAGCTGCACCCTTGGGCACCCATTTATGAAATCCTTGTAAGGCTGTGACTTCAGTTAGGCCAGAAACAGCCATCCAATTGTACCAAGGCCAGAAACTTTGTAGTTCAAGGTCAGTCTGGAGCAGTTTTGTATCCTCACATCTAGTATGAAGCCTATTAGCTATTCTGTTTGGATGAAGAACGAGGCCAACTGATTGTCTGAGAGTTGCATAGTTTACTTAAAGAAGGTAAGCAGAGATCTCACTCTGAACAGTAAGCCATAGGAAGATTTAAAAATTCCCTATTTTTGATTACCTCTATATCCTCAATATCTAGCACAGATGCTGGCACATATAGGGAGTCAGTGTGTTCTTACTAAATAAATATAATACAAAATACTTTTTTTGACTATGATTGTTTGTTTCTAATGTACATCTAATTTTTGTTCTTCTTTCTTTCTGGTCTCATAGGAAGATTCAACTTTTCAAGTCCTTTTTTAATGATGTGAGACTATTGACTTGACCTAAGCAAAGAAATGTGAGCCAAAGTGATGTGCATCACTTCTGTACCAAGGCATTGAAGAACTTGCATGCTACACTCAACACTGCCTCTTCCTCGGCTGTCAGCATCACAGAACTGCAGGGTGAGACAACACAGTTACAGGGCGAGGGCTTCTGTATCTCTGAATATGCTATTCATAGCATATTTATTTATTATTTATTTATAGCTGAATATTTATTCATAGCTGAATAAATAACTATGCTATTTATTCTTTCTTCTTCTTCTCCTTCTCCTTCTCCTCCTCCTCCTTCTCCTCCTTCTCCTTGTCCTTCTTCTCCTTCTCCTTCCCCTTCTCCTCCTCTTCTTCTTCTTCTTCTTCTTCTTCTTCTTCTTCTTCTTCTTCTTCTTCTTCTTCTTCTTCTTCTTCTTTAGAGGGAGAGAGAGAAAGAGGAAGGGCAGAGGAAGAGGGAGAGAGAGAGAATCTCAAGCAGGCTCCATGCCCAGTGTAGAGCCCTTTCTCACAACCCTGAGATCATGATGAGAGCCTAAATGAAGAGTGATACTTAACCAACTGAGACACAGAGGTGCTGCATGGGCTTCTGTATCTGAATTGCTGCATACAGGAGACTTCCTCTGGAGGGCTGGTCTACCCCCATGTGACTTTATGCAAGATTTCATTTGTTTAGTCACCCATATTTGGCCTTCGTTTTGTTATATTCCTCTTGAGCTGATGTATAACATTGATTTTATGTCTGTTAATCATATCTCTAATAGAAAATGTTGGATCTACATTATTAGAGTTTCAACTCTTCATTGTTTGTTATTATTATGTATGCATCATCTTTCAGAAGTCCATCCTTGACTTAATTTGTAAACCAATTCAATGAATTCCTTGTAAAGTCTTAACTATATGCTCAGAATTTTTTTACTTTTTTCTGCTTGTAAAATTCCTGTTGACTCTGTGGTAAAGAGCTCATTTTTAACAGATTGTGGGACTTTATCTTGGAAGGTAATGTGCCAACTGGAGAAGAAATTCATGACAAATCTAACAAATGCCACAAATGAAAATAAATAACATGCAAATAAGAGGTAATGATGACTTGATCCAAGAAAATGACTTAATTAAATATACATCATCCAGAGTTTTTTATTCAATAATTAAAACGCACAGATTTACAATTAAGAAATAACTCAGGCTTTTCCAGGGTTTCACATTGCTCTCCCACATCACAGCATACATTTTCATTGTTTTCTGAAGTATAATAGTAAAGTCTTATTGTCAACTCATATAACATAAAAACAAAAACAAAAATGCTGCTATAAAGAAAGAGGGGAGAAACACTTTAGGGGAGAAGCACTTTAGTTCCATTATATGGAATTATTTTTAGATTTAACCTGAAGCGTTAGTTTTAAAAATAAAATAATTTGACTTGACTCTGCGAAAAATGTGAGGGATAAAGTGGCCGGTGAAACCAGGCAAGAATACAGTACACATGATGGATGTGGTTTGTTTTTGTTTTGTTTTATTTTTGGTAGCCAAAATTTTGGAAGCATGAGCCAGAAAGGAAATGAAAAATAAAGATCGAGAAATGGGCTTAAATTTAGAATTGGAATAAAGAGAACTAACTGTTTATTCACCAAATACTCCAAAGAAATTTTACAAGTGATGGAAAGTTTTGACCTGTGATTAAAACTTTATAGGGAATTTATTGAATCAGTTTCACAAATGAAATGAAGTATAACCAGCACTTTATATGCATAATTTTAACTCTTGGAATACCTTTGTGAATTAAGTATTATATCGTTTTTGCAGTTGAGAAAATTGGCTAAGAGAACCTCTAAGCTCACCTGGATAATATGGTGGGAGCTTGGATTTAAAACCTTCTAAGTCTGATTGCAAGGCTTATAATATTTCCACTGGATCTCATTACATTCTTTAGAAGTCAGCTATGCTAATTTGTAAGGTAAATAAATGGTAGCCCAATTAATTATAGTAAAAGAAGGGCAGAGATTAAGTATTATGACTTTTATTTCTGGATTCCTTCTCTTAAACCAAGGCTCGGTTTATGGTAATGGATTGAGTATGAAGTTCAAGAAAGAAAACTGGAAGTTTAACGTGAAATATTTAGGTGCAGTGGGGCCTGCTATGAAGAACACAGATGTTAGAGTTCTATGAACATGAGTTTAGCTTTCATATCTATAAAATGGAAAATAATCTCTGTAGGATTTTTATAGACCTAAGTGATAATGCATAAGTACTTGGGAAAATGGCTGGCTCATGCTAGGAGATCAACATACGATAACTGCCATTTTTCCATCTTTTTGTCCGCTGCTCTTTGGACTGAATGCAACCCAGATGTTTCTGTGCACATAGGAAGTAGAAGTAATTAGAGTTAAATTAATAGGAGTCAGATCAGTTGGGTGACAGAAAGACAGAGGATAGAAGTGGCTGCATTTTTCTACTAAAAGAACATTGGGCTGTGATATTCAAAAACATCATATCAGATGAGACGAAAATTTTACTGAACTTGGCCATGGCCACTGCATGTCTACGGTACCTACCTCCCAGCTGCAGAATGTGCAGAGCAGGATGCCATCCAGGATAATGTGACCTAATTCTGATTTTTGCCCTTCCCAAATAGCTTTCCGTGAAAATGGAGTAGGAGCCACCCAATGGAAACAAGCGGTGTTCTGGTACACAGATATATTACTTTTCACAGGCATTTTACATTCTACACATCACTGTAGTAGTGTGCGTTGCCATTGCAAATATTCCTACAGCATCACTCCAAATGTTTCTGGCCACAATTTTATATGTATGAATTATCTTCCATAAACTTTTTAGGTTTCCAAAGGAATGTCTGAGCAAAGTTACAAAATCCTGTGCTGGCTACTAAGCTCTTGATTATGAGCTCCAAATCCACCTTTCCAGACTCCAGTAAGGCTGCTGCTGAAACTGCAAACCACATTTAGCCTGGCCAGCGGTCCCATCAGGCTCTGCACAAAGAGGGCGCTAGGCACAGGCTGAGAAGCTCTAGAAAGGACTACTTTCTTGTTTAACTGTTGGTTTCCTGCTCCAGTCAGCATTGCCCTACTCCTTCTTCCCCTTGGCTGTGGCAGTTTGCAAAAATGGAAGGTATTCCAAATTGAATTGTTTCCATTACTGGCAGAACCAGTTCATGGAGCCCCCTTGAGACATCAGTGTCAAGCATCTGAGACCACTGTCCCCTGCCAGATGTTTGGATTCCAGCTCCACACAGCCCTGCTCTGACTCAGGGGTAGGATGGCCAGGAGAGTACCACCCCCTTTCCAGAGGACTGAGTTTCACTCCAGGAGGCCCTTCCCCCAAACGTTTGAATTTTAATAATGCCAACCTCTTTTCACTGCTTCCTCAACTCTAGCAGTGGTGACTGCTTCCTGTGGTGGCAGTCTCTGTAACACCTTATGTGTGAAAAAGAGCAGGCGGGGTGAGGGGCGCACTGCTCCACTTAAAGAGTCCTGCTTGCAAGGCTGGCCCCTGGCTGGTGTCTGGGAACTTAGATTTTCGATTGGTTCCTACCCTTCCCTCATAAAAATGGTTTATGTGCCCAAACTGCAAACACTGTCGTTTATACTGAGTACCAGCTTTTCTTCTGGGGGTCTGGATTTCTGATAGATGATAGGCAGAGAGTGCCCACATGACCACCCCCATTGAAACCCTTGGTTACTGAGTGTCTCATGAGATTCTCTGGTAAACAAAATTCCACATATGTTGCCACAATTCATTGCTGAATGAATTAAGGGCATTCTGTGAGACTCCACTGGAAGGAGGACATTCGGAAGTTCAAGTCTGCTTTCTTCTAATATCAACCCATGAATCCTCCCCTTCTGCTGATTTTGCTACCATTTTGTTTTAATAAATCATAGCCATGAATATGACTGTATTTTGAATCCTGTGAGTCCTCTCAAAAACCTAGGGCTGCTCATAGGAACCTCGAACTCACCTTAGTTTCTCTTTCACCCCCCCTTTTTTTATAGTTTTCTATACCTAGGTAATAATTCTTTGTATTAAATTTTCTCTGTTAGGATAACTGGTGTAGATTAAGCTTTAACCTCAAACTGATCTACAGTAGGGTTTTGCATAGTGTACCTTTTACCAACATCAGAAAAATTACCAGGACACAGTTATACACACATATTCATACGCACACTGAAGGTACTGAATCATGGGCTCTAGGGGAGGGAATTGGGAATTGGGTTTAACATACAACCTTGATGAAGATAATATTCTAAAATAAATTTGGAGAACGTTTCTCAGTGGTGTGAATTAAGTTTATCCTTTCTTGAATACCTGAGAAGGTATTTATAGTAAGTCATATGCTCTTGCCTTCGTGGAGTGAATTTACTTCTTTTATATGAGCAGGCTACTTCCCAGTAGTCAGCATATCCTTGGACACTTAATACCAATGGGTACTTAATACCTTGGCAAATTGCTTTATAACCATATCATTAGTTATTCATAGAATCTGTAAGTAATATCTACTTTGAGTTTATTCAAGGTCTTTGATAAGGTCGATAAAAGTTAAATCGCGAAAATGTACACTGACACAATGAAGGGTTTTACTCCCTTCTTTAAAAATAACATTTTATATTAAGCAGCAGAGACATTTTTGAAAATATTCTAGGAGACCCACAAGAAAACGATGGGCACAATGAAGTTATAGACACTAAAATGTCTCTAAATATTTTCTATGGAGTTGATAATTTTTATCAATAAATTGGCAGAGCAAGAATAAAGACCATAAAATTAAAAACATACGACACGCAAATGCGACAGAAGCTTAATTATAAAAGCACAATGGAATCTTCTTTTCCCTTTTGAATATAGAAACATGTATGGGTCTCTCACCTTTTCTCCTTCCTACATGATCATCTTGAGCTGACAACTATGATGTGATAATTTACGGACTGAAAAATGACTAAGCTTGCCATGGGTCGTAAAATAGTGCCTAAGTTCCAAAGGTAGTGGAGCAGTTAGTGACCTCATTATTCCATCTTGAGTTTTAAAGCAACACTTTGAGCAAACAGAACAAGTCAAAGTCACTCTTCAAGAATTGGGAATGTTTTAAACTGGGTGGTTTAAGATCTTTGATTGGAGGTGTCTGCTTCAGATCATGTTAGTGTCTAGAGCAGAGACCTAGATTCCGAGGTATTGCACTGGACTCAGATTTGTTCTTAAAACAACTCCTTCAGGCTCTCCTCGCACGTTTTGGACATTAAACACCATCATAGGATACTTGGAACAGGATACTGGAATGTGTACTCCTCTGTACTTCTGGAGTTAATCTGGGAAAAAAGCTAGGATAATAGCAGTCACCATTCCCTTCCCTTATCACCTCCTGGTATCAGCACATTCTAACCCTCCTAGTTCACTGATTCATTATTTTGACTTGCAATCATTCCTCTGTGAAATATGATCCTTGGACTTATATTTCAGATTAGAAAATTTTAGATCTTCCTTAAGGGAATAGTCCAGATCTTTTCAAACACTGAACCCAATATTAATGAAAAGGAAATATACAAAGATCTAAAAATAGATTCGGTTATAGAGAAGTTCTTTTTGGTTTCATTGAACATGTTTTGAGCATCTTCCATTTGCCTCTGGACTCAACATTGAGGATACAGATGTGGTTCCTTAAAAAGATATCCTTTGAGTCATTTTCTCAGTGGAACAACTGATAGCATTTTGGGTGGGATAACTATTTGTTTGCCACATCACAGAATATTTAGCGTCCCTGGCCATTTTCTATTAAAAACCTACCTATTCTCCTCTCTTATTTTGGCTACCAAAAACAGCACACACATTGCTGACATAAGACATGTGTTGCACTTGAAATCCAAAATATTTGAATTTTATTCTATGATAATTTAAATATAATTTCAGTTATATAATTTAAGAGTCAAGAGGACATCATTCCAAAAGCTATTATACATTTTTGTTGTTGTTGTTGTTTTGTTTTGTTTTGTTTTTCTGCCTGAGAGTTTTATTTTGTTAACACCTAATTCCTTCACCACTTTTCTGGGCTAGCATCTCAACTTTATCATACTCATGGTAACATGATTTCCAGAGTGGATGAGCTTTTTCTTGGAGACTAAAAGCTTCATGTCAGTTTCCTGACAAGGGAACTTTTTTATTCTTCCTTTTGCAGAGCTGTTCTTTACTACTCAACTACCCACTAAATTCCAATTTCCTGTCTGAGGCAAGCCTTCAGTTCTCCATTAATTTGCCAAGCACAGATGAGTAGTAGGCCCTGAGTCATCAAGGAATTTCCAGTTTGGTTACCAGAGTTAACCACTTCCAAGGCAGTCTTTTATGAATCATTTAGATTTTGATTTTCCTTTCTCTACTCCACCAGATGTTCCTTCTCAATCACGTCACCTTGGTTTTATAACAAAAATCGGCATCATGCTTTCAATGACTGTAGCAGGATACTTCTAGCTAAAATAAGAATTGTTTCCTTACACATGGACAAAAATAAGCCCTCTCAGAAAGCGGTTATGTGTCTGAAAGCTTGAGCACAGAGCATTTATTTTAGCTATGAGATTGTGGGCATGCCCTTTTGTTTCTCTGTATCTCTAGTTTATGTGAAGGACAGGGGCAGGTAGTCTCTAAAACATCTAGCAATGCTATAAGTTTAGACTAAATGCTAGAGGAAGTTGAACACTTTTTTGTCTGTGATGTAGGAAACAAGTGACACCTGTATTTTAATTTCTAGGGTATAGTGTGAACCCAGATACACATAGTTACTGAGTAGTCATTGAGTTACAACGACCAGGTTAATGTATATAAGAGAAAAAATGTAGAAAATGTGTTGATGTGGCTTCTGAATTATACTCCTAGAAGATTCTCTGGATTCTAATTCTTTCTCCAATTTATACTTTGCACAGCCTCCTTTAGCTATTGCCCAAGCTTCAGTGTGAGTACAAGCTAAGCAAATGCTTAAATGGCTCCAAGATGAGGCCCTCTTACCTGAGGGCCAAGCTGTCCCTGATAATATGTTTATAAATCAAATCACTTTCTGAATAGGACAGAAAAAAGAAGAGGAATACCAAATGCAAATTAGTGGCATATTCAATGTTTCAAATCACAATCCTTAACCAGCTGTGTTTAAAATGATAAAGTTATTCATATTTATGAATATTTTTAATTTATTTGCTTTCAACTCATTAAACATCTTATACCTAGTTTAGTATATATTTGAGCACATGTTTAAAAAACTTTAGAGAGGGGCACCTGGGTGGCTCAGTGGGTTAAAGCCTCTGCTTTCGGCTCGGGTCATGATCCCAGGGTCCTGGGATCGAGCCCCGCATCCGGCTCTCTGCTCCGCAGGGAGCCTGCTTCCCCCTCTCTCTCTGCCTGCCTCTCTGCCTGGTTGTGATCTCTGTCTGTCAATAGGGTAAAATCTTTAAAAAAACAAAAACAAAAACAAAAACAAAAATACTTTTGAGAAGTGTAGGTATAATAAATAATAACCAAAAGTATGTAGGGCTATAGAGTTATATTAATATATAGATTTGTGACCATACAGTAAGTGACATACAAAATTTTAACTCTATTATTACATGAAATCCATCCTTGCTATCCCTTCATGAAATACATACTTTTTATGTTCTATATATATGAGTTTTGTTTCTGAAGTGTTTCTTTTAAAATTTCTTTTACTGAATGATGCAAATGCAAGAAGAAATCCAATTAAAATAAAATTGGCAATTCAAAAGTTCAGATGTCATATAACTATTAGGGAATATAGGGGATCCATTTCTTATATGCTGGGAGCATTTTCAGCGCTGATTCACTGCAGGTTAAGAAGATGTTGACACATCATCTGTTCCTGGCTCAAACTCTGCAGTGGCCCCTCATCTTACTCAGAATAAAACCAAAGCACTTACAGTGGCTTCCATGTACCAACACAATCTAGCTCCATGGTTAACTTTCTGACCTCAATCCCTTCTTTCCCAGACACTCACTCCATTCCAACCACATTGATCTCCCTGTAATCTCTCCAGCTTCACATGTGCTCTTGTCTTAGGGCATTTGCCTTGATCATTTCCTCTGCCTGAAATACCTTCTCTGGCTATTTGCCTAAATCTTGCCTTTCCAGTGAGGACTATCCCATACCCTGGTTCCTTCAAATCAACAGTCAAGATAGAGCCTACCCTGTTCTACTTCCTGCTGCTTTCCAGGACATTTAATAACTTATATAAAGGCCACATGATTTACTTCTATATTAAATTTATTGTGTGATGTTGATCTATATCCTGATAGAATGTAAACAGCAAAGAGCAAGAGTTACTGCTGTGGTCCGAAGATTTGTGTCCTACCCAAATTCATATTTTGAGATTTTAATGCCCCATGTGATGGTATTTGGAGGTGGAGCCTTTGGGGAATAATTAGGTCATGAGGGTGCAGCCCTCATGAATGGCACTAATGCCCTTATAAAAAAGACTCCAGAGAGCTCTCTTGCCCCTGCCACCACATGAGGACACCGTGAGAGCTCTGCAGGCACAACCTGAAAGAAGGTCCTTGCCCCGCCAACTAGGACCGTGATCTGAAACTTCCAGCCTCCAGAACGGTGAGAAACACATTTCTGTCATTTAAAGCATACTGTTTGTAGTCTGCCGTCATTATTTTGTTATAGCCATGTGTTATTTCATTACAACAGCCCAAAGAGACTGACAGTTTTTTTTATCTGCTTTGTTCATTAATGTGTCCCAATCACTAAAACTGTGATTTGCTCACACTCAGCATCCAATAAATAGTTGATTTTTTGAAAAGAAATAACATGATTAGGAAATGATGATAAAGATGATGATGATGGTGGTGGTGGTGATAATAATGATGATAAAGGGATTATTCTCTTTTCTGCCCTGGACTAAGTTCCTTTCAAAATTGAGCCAGACCTCACCCTAAATACTATACCACATAGATATTGCAATTCTTATGTTATCAATTAAAAAAATGTGACTGGAGAAGTTAAGGAATTTGTCTCTAATTAAACACCTAAGAAGCTAGAGGAACTGGGACTGGCATCTAGATCTGTCAGACTTCAAGGTCTAGGTCCTTATCTTATATTATGCTCAAATTTCTCAAATAATAATTTGGGAAAGTCAATTTCATACTTGTTTTGATTGCTGACAAATAATGGAAATAAATTTATTTTATATGAATGATATATCGCATATATATATATCACATTATATACTGTAATACAGTATATCATATGGACTTTCACCAATCTATTTGATTTTTGGACACTTATTCTGGCCCTTGAATTCATGAATCATTTATCCTGCTTCTACTCACATTATAAAAACTCTGTGAATTAATTGTTATGAATATCCTGTGAAAGTCTATCAGCTCAAATGAACTATCTGGACATGAAACATATAGAGTAAAATCTTTTATTAGCTCAGCTTGCTTGATAACACAAAATCACAAGTAAAAAATTATGGGAGATGACGGAACAATATTGTCAAAGGAAAGAACATAAACGCCTAAAGATTCCAAGTGGCTAAGTTAAAAATGAGACAAATAAGAAATGTAATACTTATTATCAACAAGGAATATATGCTATGAAGAAGAGAGCTGGAGGGAAAAAAGAAAATGTGCATAAAATTAAGTAGATAGTGGGGCACCTGGGTGGCTCAGTGGGTTAAAGCCTCTGCCTTCGGCTCAGGTCATGGTCCCAGTGTCCTGGGATCGAGCCCCATATCGGGCTCTCTGCTTAGCAGGGAATCTGCCTCCTCCTCTCTCTCTCTGCCTGCCTCTCTGCTTACTTGTGATCTCTATCTGTCAAATAAATAAATAAAATCTTTAAAAAAAAATTAAGTAGATAGAAAATATTCCCATTGTGAAGTACAGCATTACTACTAGTTAAATTATGAGGTCTTTTAAGTTTGTTCATTTTTAAATTGCTAATAAAAATAGTATCTACCTCAAAGAGTTGTTTAGAGAATAAAATGAGTTCATATATTTAAAATGACTAGAAACAGAGTCTAGCAAGCATAAATGTTTTCTATAACCATTTTATGATTCTGATGGGCAGAACTATATGTCTCTTTACTTTCCGACATGGAAATCAATTGCTCATGAATAATTTGACTTCAATTCTACTTAGAAGTGGGCAGATTTGAATTCCAGTCAATTTAAGATTTTAATCTGTCCTTTTTCTTCACTTCTCCCTCTGTAACATCTGAAAATAGATGGAAACATACAATATCATGATAGAGGAAGGAATAGTCTGTTACCTGAATACTGTCCTCCAGGTATTAGCTGTCCTTTGTACTTAATGACTCCTAGTCTCTAGGTGTCAGTTAACCTTCTTGCAAATATCTATGGTCCAACAGTAGTTACCTTTTCCCATGCAGCGTCCCCTTCCTGAAGACCTCAGATTCTTTCTAGTTACAGCACTCTCAGCATACTTGTGTTCATGGAAGCTCCAGAAATAACTTAGTGTACTGCAAGCCATGAACAGGAAATGAGGAATGCAAAACATCAATCCAGGCTCTTTCTCTGCCTAATCACACAATGTCATTATTTCTACTCTAATAGGGACACCCTATGTGGTCACAGAGCACACTATGTGGTGACCTCCTATCAGAAGCTCCAAATGATAAGCAGTGCACAAGCCTCCTCAGCCTTTACTTTTCCTCTCCATGTGTGCTTTCTACCACCTCGCTCTATCACTCTTGGCCAAAGTCCACGTAGTGATGCTTTTGCTGGGTGAACTGGGGAGTCATTGAGCCCTGAGGCCTCATCCTGTTCAGTCCTAAAGATGTTGCCAGAGGCTCTTGGTCTCTCACTGGAAAGAATTCAAGGATAGACCTGACACAGCATGTAAGCCGCATAAAGGAGAGAGATTTTGAGTGGGTGAGCTTGAGAGAGAGCTGCATGCCCTGGGGGTGGGTGTTCTGTGTTTTACTGACAGTTGTTAACTAGGGGGTGGAATATTCATTACTTGGGACTAGGATTTCTTTGAAGCAAGATTTCACACCTTTTCTTCCTTCTTTGGTCAGGGGATTCCTGTCATCCCCACTATCTTGGGCCTGTCTGGTGTGATAGGGCTCCTTGTGGAGTGCTACCAGGAAGGCCTCCAACTTTCCCCACAGCTGACCATGGCTTCCTTCTTGCTGGGTTTCAGGTATCCTGTTAGAATGTAACTCACTTGCCTCTAATAGTGCTGTTGAATCCTATCTCAGGGAGCCAGACAGCACTTTAAATCCAGTTTCATTCCATTCAGATCTCTCAGGGAGTGCTTTTCTCTACCTATTTCTATATATCACTATTTCCTATGTGGAGATAACTTCCTTACATTGTTTCTCATATGCATCTTCTGTGTCTGTGGCTAATAATTAAAATCAATATTAATCTCAAGGCACTGAATCAGATTTAGATTTTGAAATTTCATAAGAAAAAGTAAGAGTGTACAAGTCTTTTTTCTGGTTAAGTCATGAATTGAACATTGACCTCTCTGTTCAGCTTTTCTAGTAGAAAGTATTAGGTGACAGGATTTCTCAGGAATCAAAATATATAGGATATTAGTTCAAAAAAATTTAACTCTTCGCAAGAGTAGGAAAAGGGAAGGAAACTTATATTTATGAAGCATCTGTTACTATTTCTCAGGGTGTTAAAATTTTATGGAATATTTAACATTTATCAAATGAATCATAAAGTGAATAAGAAACTATTTTTATGCTTACTGCATTGTACTGTATTTAAATAACAGTTGTTTATATTTAAATAACAGTTCTAGGCATGATGAGATTCCAGTTCTGGTTCCAAGGCTCTCTCTCCTTCACATCCTGTGATTCATTAACAGTCACAAGTCAGTCTCTATTCCCAGCAATAGTCTCTCATTGACTATTTGTCTCCATGTGACTTCTGTTTTGGATTACCATCTATGCCAAACTAGCAGGAAAGGAAATTCATTTGTTCCTTTTTTTCCCGCATTGATTTTCATAAACATTCCTTTTAAAATTTTATTTTCCCCCATCTTCCTATATCCTGAACTTTTTCATAGTATAGAAGTTACACAATCTTGTCTTTATCTGTACCCTTTAAACAATAGATTACATAGATCCACACTATCTTTATATAGTGATAACACTAGTAATCAGGAAGACAAACAAACGAACAAACTAGCATTTCTTAAAAAAAAAATACAGTAATGTTTGTCAAAATAATTTAACTTTTCCTGTTTTTTATTTCCTTTTCTTACTCCCTAGGATCTATGGATGTGCTATGGAACTCCAAACTTGCAACAAAGGACGTAACAATCTACTTTTTAAAATGTTGAAGACCTATATAAAATTCCAATTATTTACTATAAAAATCTACTGGTTAGAACTCCTTGTTCTATTAGGTCAGAATTTCTCATTTACCACAGTCAAAATGTTTCAGAAATTCTGCAGTATTGTATCAGCTCTTAGAGTCACCCAGCCTTATGCAAACCCATACCTTGATTTGCCTTTAAGGCTCTGAATCTTATAATTGCTCAACTTTATTGAGCACACTTCCAAACATATTGTGATGGTTAATTTTATGTCTCAGCTTGACTGGGCCACAAGATACCCCCATATTGGGTTAAGCATTATTCTGGGAGTGTCATGAGGGTATTTCTGGAGGAGATTAACATTTGAATCAATCCATGAAGAAAAACACAGTGTCTTCTTTAATGTGGGTGAGCCTCATCCAAACCACTGAGGGCCTGAATAGAACAAAAGGCAAACTAAGGAGGAATTTGCTTTCTTTACCTATTACTAAGCCGAGACATTTGTTTTTTCCTACCTTTGGATGTGGGGTGGAACTAACTGGACCATCAGCTCCTGAGACTCCAGCTTGGCCATGGCAGATCCTGGGATTTCCAGCCTCCGTAACTGCATGGGACACCTATTGAACCACAGGTTCCAGGATCCTTTTCCTTTGTACTCCATTTAACAAGAGTGTTGGGAAACACCTTTGGAAATCTGTGCTACTATGTGAATGTGCATTACCTGTCATGCTTTAAAGATATATATGCTTTTATCATGCTAAGGCTTTAGAGATAAAGCAGGACTAGATTAAAAGTGATGATTTCCAGTGTGATGACTATAATCAAATCTTTGGTAAGTATAGAGGCCATTTTTAGGAAACAGGCTTGAGTGGTGGAAGGCAGAAAGGACCCCAGTGAGCACCTAGCTGAATATAAACAGGCCCCTCAGACAACCCACCTCAAAATAGCCATAGGCCCTAACTGACAGATGGACTATTTACAACCAGGCACAGTTACCAAAAAAGGGGAAATTCCATACATCCCCATACCTCCTCATCTTTCTTCTTTAAAAACAACCCCCATCCACTGCCTCACTCTCTCCTTTGCTGTTCCCCTTGCCACTCCCTTTCAGGGTATTCCATAAACTCTTATGTCTTTTGTTCTGCCTTGGGTGAATCCTTTCACTGTGCCCACCACCAGCTCCTACCTAATCATGGGCCCACATCTGAGGGCTCCCATCAGATCACACAGTAAGGATTGCCTAAAACTAACTGAGAAGAGAAAACAGATAATGCTTGGAACAGAAGAACTTGCTTCACGAAAGAGCTTTGTACTGCCAAGGGGGAACCTAGGAATACTTGTTGCACACGTGTGAAGGAGAAAGATCATAAAGACAAGAAGAGAAGGGATTCATTCCTTTACATTTCGTAAAAGTTTATCTGCTTCACACACATTTCGTAGAACCACCTAGTGAAACCCGTCTTCCGTAATCTGATTATTTCACTCCATTATATTAAAATTTTCAGTGATCCATATTATTCAATGATAATATGTCCCTTCACAGTGTGATTATCTGCTTTAAAAGACCATTGAAAATACAGGTAATCACTTCTAGAAAAACATGAAAATTCAAGGACACTTATTATGTAGCCAAATCCATTCACTAGTTGAAAGTAAATGGTTGTGATGGTTGTAACTAATGAAAGAAATCCAGAATTTGAGAATCAGATTAAGATAAAAGTGAATGCCAAAGATGAGTAGAAACTTTTTTTTTTTTTAAATATCTTATTTATTTATTTATTTATTTGGGACAGAGAGAGTGTACATGCACACATGCAGGATAAGGGCAGAGGGAGAGAGAGAAAGACTCCCCACTGAGCAGGGAGGCAGATGCAAGACCCTGAGATCATGACCTGAGTGAAAAGGCAGTTGCTTAACTGACTGAGCCACCCAAGCATCCCATAGATGAATAGAAACTTTATTTAGTGAGATGATGGCCCCTCCTGAGATGAGTTAAGTATGGCAAATATGCAACCCTGGAATATTTGTTGCTGACCAGATGGTGGTAACATACAACCCACCCCTCAGGCTATTCCCAAACCTCCCTCTGATGCTTGCCTCTACTCTGAACATGCCTTCCTTCATCCATTATTCTTAAACCTAGAATCCAGACTTCAGTCATAGATGGGCTAAGGTTAACATACGAGGTGTGGTTCAGGATTGGGGTGAGCATTTATTTTTTGCAGATTTCTTGATAATAAAAATAGATACAAGCTTAGAATCTGAATTTCAGAGGACATAAAAGCCACTATGTTAAAACATCTTCTCAGAACGACTGCCTCACAACCATGTTAATGTGTCACATGTCTTGTACTTCCTTCTGGCCAAATAGCTTCTGTCCTACTCAGAATAGTATGATAGTTCCTTCTTGATGTCTTCCTTGCCTCTCAAGTCTGCTCCTCCTTTGGGTTCTCATCTCACAGTACAGTGCATGCACACAACACAATGCACAGTACAGTGCATAACACAACACAAAACATAAATGCTGACATTCTCTCCACTAGGGCACTGCGCCCTCCTTCCAGACACAGAGAAAACTTTACTGAACTGCATATTCTCACACTTAGCATAGTGCCCGCCAGCTAGTAGGCACTCAAAGGAAATGCACTATAAAATGATTAAATAATAGATCTACAATAGAAACAGCTCTTAATCCACCAGGATTAAACTACTGGATTAGAAATAATTTACTTGAAAGTGACTTCAGAAATACCTAGTTCCTTGCCTTTGGTAAAACTAATAGGCAAAAAGACAATATTCAGATTTACCACATAGCTATAATTTAGTCTGAAATATACAAACATGGACAGAAATGTGTAAAACGGATGTCCCATTTATAAAAATATAAATTAGGATTGTGTCAAGAAAAACAAACAATTCAAAACCTATGATTCAGAGTCCTTAAGACTTTATTTGAATGAATTTTCTTTAATTAGCTTCAAGTTACATTAAGGAAGAGACTGATGAATTGTTATTTAAAACTAAAACTAAAAATTCTAAACAGAACTTTCTGAGCTGAAATTACTATGTCGTTCTGTATGTATTCCTTATTGAAAATTGACAGTTCATGAATAATCTCATCACGATCCAAAGTGTTAATTAGCTAATGCTTTAATGGGCTCTTCCTCCAAAAACCTGTGGCATTTATTCTCTCATTAGTTGCAAAAATAGCAAGAGACAAACTATTCATAACACATGGACCCTATTTCTGTAGCCAAATCCCACTCACAAAAATACTTTAATATTAATAAAAAGAACACCTTACATTTTATGGAAATTTACTGGAAAAAAGATACTTATGCATAGACAATTCTAACCTAATTCATACAAGATACCTAACGGCCAGGACTAGTATTGTTAATCCTAGAGCCTGTTTCTCAGGATGGGAAAATTATTTCTATTTAAAAAGCAGACAGAAAAATAGGTGAAATGTTAATGAAACCTACAGCTTTTTTCTGCACCCCTGTAAGTAGAAAACAGAACTTACCAAATGATGGAAAACAATTATTTTACTTACATTCTAAATTCAGAGATGCATGCTTAGGAAAGACTAAGCTAAATGTTACACTACCTAAAAACCACACAAGTATAACACCTTAAATGTAGTGTAAGAAATGTGTTTGTTGGGGGCACCTGGATGGCTCATTCATTAAGCATCTGCCTTAGGCTCAGGTCACAATCCCAGGGTCCTGGGATCAAGCCCCACATTGGGCTCCCTGCTCAGCGGGAAGCCAGCTTCTCCCTCTCTCACTTCCCCTGCTTCTGTTCCCTCTCTTGCTGTGTCTCTGTCAAATAAATAAATCAAATATTTAAAAAAAAAAAAAAAAAGAAAGAAAAGAAATGGGTTTGTTGAACGATGGCTCCAATGCAGGGTTTTCACCACCAATTACCCTTAATCCTGGCCCCTTGAACATGTTCCTTTTTTCTTTTTTTAATATTTTAGACAGGGGTCTCTTTTGAGCTGGAATTTTAAAAAGTTCACAACTATTCCTGCCTTGACGCAAAACTCTGTGTTTTTGTTATGACTATAACAAGTAAGGTTTTTATAATCCTCTGTTTTGGGTCAGAACTTCGAAAAGAAGCTTTTGATGTTTGGGATTATTATTTGCTTTCTCTTTTTGGCAGTTAATCTTGGCATCCCAGAGTGTTTTTTCAAACACTGGAGTAAAGCATAGCTTCCCAAAATTTGGCTACTGGTTTAGAACAAAGAAGTTGGAGATTATCTGAGGGATTCCCTATTCAGTAATTTCAGTAATTTCTTCATTTTAACATTGCTTGGATAAATTTTCATTCTTAATCAACTCTAAATATGAAAATATTTTATTAATATGTGATATTAACATAGGAAAAAGGCAAACATGAATTGTCTCAAGTGAGTTCAGCAGCAAATGTAGAATTGGTCAAAACAATAATTCCTTAATTAAAAGATTTACTGACTCCAGTGCATTTATAGTTTGATACTCTTTATTTACCAAGATGTCTGTTCAGTGAGTTTTTGGGTCACTTCACTGAAAAGTTAAGAATGGATTGTATTTTGCAAAGATGTAGGGCCGGTTGTGTATGCACATATTTTATAAATGTTAATTTGCAATTTAGGTTAATTTCTTATATAATCTAACCCTTAATTTTAGATGTCTCCAAACTAATGCATGGTAAAAATTAAAAAACTGTAGTGAGATACAAATGAATTTATCTTAAACAAAAGTAATAATTGCAAATAAACTAAGCACATTAGGTCTCCTAACTCAATTAAACATTCATACAAACTCACCAGTTAGGGGCCCCACTTGACAAAAGAAGAAACTGAGGCCTGATGAAGTTCAACAGATTGCACGAAGTTAGTAAATACCTGAGCTAACTAACATCTGGACCCAATTTTGACTAAAACAAAAAACCTTGTTTAGAAACCACTTGCTACAAGACTGATAAATTGGAATGTACCTATTATATGTATGGATTGCTCAGAAAAGTAAATGTCAGAATTCTGAATATGACTGAATCGCAAATTATCTATATATCACTTAGGATACACTGAGCACTGAGATTCAATGCCCTCATCCATAAAATGGAAGTATTTAACTGAAATCAATTAAGGCAGCATTTTCAAGAACATAAAGGTGGCGCCAGATTAATCATGCCCATTCTTATGATAGTAAGCATTCAAAGCAGCAGTTAGCAATAAAAGTGGTTTACACAGGTGAACATGTCGACATTTCAGTGTTTCAAAACTCTGCTAATACTTTCCCGTCAATACCACTGCCACTTATGAATTAGTGCAATATGCAATTATGGGACCACAAAAAACCCCAGAACACCGAGCCCAGGAAACTCCTGTAAGCTAGAACAAGAACATACTTGAATACCAGCAAAGGAATAACAAACCTGATGTGCTTCGTCAGTTTACAGGAAAACAATTTTAAAATAGATTGTCTGCATAAACTTGGTCAGTTGTGATTTTAGCTGTTTTTCTAATTACATCGGAACAGTAGCAGTTTTTTTTTTAATTTATTTTAATTTTTTTTTCAGTGTTCCAAAATTCATTGTTTATTTTTTTAAAAGATTTTTATTTATTTATTTGAGAGAGAGAGAGAGAGAACAACTGGGTGGGGGAGAGGGGAAGAGCAGAGGGAGTCTGACACAGGACTCTATCCCAGGACACTGGGATCATGACCTGAGCTGAAGGCAGAGGCTTAAACAACTGAGCCACCCAGGTGCCCCAGAATAGTAGCAGTTATAACTAGATCCTAAGTAGAAAAGAAATAGCTTATCACCAGTGTGACAAGATCTACACAAATCTTGCATCTTATGGGAAGGGTTGGTGAGGTATGCTCTCCACCATTTTTGCTCAGATTTGCAACCACTTTCAGGTATATTTTTGTTGGCTATACCTCAGAATGGATGCTGGGACATAGGGTATTAACTACTTTTTCTAGATACTTCCAATAATTTATAATATGAATGGTTGAAATTAATTCTTCTTGGCATTAAGTAGGAGAAAGCTCTCATTGCTTCACTTGAAATCCTTGAGAATGTTTGGTATTTAAAACTTTTTTCTTCCTCTTTAGTCCTTTTGGGGTTTGGGTTAGATCAATACAGTGTTGATTGATATTTTCTTGTTGCTTAGAAGAGATCCTTCTGATTCTTCTTCTTCTTCTTCTTCTTCTTCTTCTTCTTCTTCTTCTTCTTCTTCTTCTTCTTTTTGGTCATTTGTTATCCTCTTTATGAAGTCTTTTCAAGTGTTTAGCCCATGTGTGTTCAAAGATTTATTTGAGAGAGAGAGAGAAAGAGAGAGCACGAACAGGGAGAGGAGCAGAGGGAGAGGGAGAGAGAGAGAGAATCTCAAGCAGACTCCAAGCTGAGCACGAAGCCAGACTTGGGGCTGGATCCCTCGACCCTGAGATCAGGACCAGAGCTGAAACCACATTCAGTCAATTAACCGACTGTGCCGCCCAGGTGCCCCTAGGCCATTTTTCCATTGTATTATTTAATTACTATTTGTCTGTAAATATCATTTATAGACTTTAGATACAAAATTTAAGTCAAATGCAAGTTGAGTAAATATATCCTCAGAACCTATCTGCCTTTTTTCTCTTCTACTAATGCCTTGGATAACCATAAGGTGTTAAGTCTGATACAGTCAAATTAATCAATCATTTGCTCCATGGTTAGGGCTATTTGTGTCTTATTTAAGAAATTTATTAAATATGTCTGTCCTCACAGAAATGACAATATTTTTGTTCTTTATTTTTTTCCCTGATAGCTTGTTTGCAATTCACATTTCAGTCTGCACTCCATGTGAAATTGATTTTTGTGAATGGAGTGCACAAAACGATCTTTTTTATCTCTATCATTGTACTAAAACCACTGTCCTAATCATTACAACTTTATAGTATCTCTTAATTCTATCAATATTAATCCTCCTTTGTTTGTTTCATCAAATTGCCTTGGTTCTTCTTAGGCCTTTGCATTTCTCATGAGTTTTAAAATAATTTTATCAATTTAAAAGCAAAGCAAAACAAAACAAAACAAGCCCAGCTGTATGTTGCAATCTATTTTTCAATTGGAAAAGAATATATTATAATTAAACTTTCGATCCATCAACACACTATATCCCTTCATCTATTTAGAAATTTAATTTTTATCAATAATAATCTGCAGTTTTCAATGTAGATATTAGTTACTTTAATTTTATGGATGCCTAGGTAACTGATATCTTTTTTAAGTTTTTTTTTGATATTTAGAAATATTTGAATGATTTTTATATATTGGCCTTTTATTGAGCAATCTTGCTAAATTCACTAATTAATTTTAGTAGTTTGTAGATTTTCAGTATAATAAATCATATTGTCTTCAAATAAAGATATTTTTATTTCTTCCTTTTCATTTATACATTTTATTCCATTATGTTACCTTTTACACTGACACATTAAATAATGATGATTATAGAAGACAGCCTTACTTTTTTCCCAATTTCAGGACAAAGTTCTCAATATTTTATCATCAAGTATTATCTTTACTATGAGTTTGCTTGCAGATACTCTTTTTTCTTTTTTGCTTATAGATATTCTTTAGCAGATTAAGAAATTCCACTTCTATTATTAGTTGAGAGTTTAACATAAATGTCTTCTAAACTAAATGCCTTTTTAACATCTATTGAGATGATACTATAATTTCCTTTTTTTCTGTTAATGTAGTGAATTATTCTTATAAATTTGTAAATATTAGAGCCACCTTGTATAACTGAATAAACTCCATTAATGATGGTATATTATCCTTTTCATACATGGTCAAATTGGGTTTGTTAATACTAAATTTAAAATTTTTTATCTTTGTTTATGGAAAGAATTTAACTGTAACTTTTCTTTCTTGTAATGATTTTGTCAACTTTGTACGTCAAAATTATCTAACCAGCCTCCTGAAAAGTCTCTGTGCACATTCTCTTTTGTTCTATTCTCTAAAGCTGTAGTATAAAATGGAACTATTTCTTTCTTACATATTAAGTGAAATTCATAATTGAAGCTAGGGATTCTGATAGTTTCTTAATAAGAAGGTTTTCTATTAACACCTTTGCAGGGTTTTTTAATTTATTTATTTTTATTTGACAGTCTCTGTCAAATAAAAGAGAGAGAGAGAGAGAGAGAATGTGCACAAGCAGGTGGAGTGGCAGGCAGAAGCAGGTTTCCAGTTGAACAGAGAGCCTGATGTGGGGCTTGATCCCAAGGCCCTAGGATCATGACCTGAGCTGCAGTCAGACACTTAACCCACTGAGTGACCCAGGTGCCCTGCCCAAACATCTTTACAGTTTTGACAGACATCAAAGATACTGAACTAATTAAATTTTCTATTTCTTTTTCTGTTGATTTTGCTACATTATATTTTTTAACAAATATACTTATTTTAACCAAATTGCCAGATTGGCTATAATTTATTTGTAATAAATCACTCGGAAACTATTTCTTGGAAAGTAGTCAAATTCCTTTTATTCTTTCTATTCAAATTAGAAATTAAAATAATTGCACCAGAAAAATGAAACTGGGACAAGACCGCAGGAGGAGAGGGGGCTCATCATTATGCAAAGAAAGCCAAACCAACTTTCAACATTATTTTGTTCTGCCAGAGCAGATCCTGTGTGTGTGTGTGTGTGTGTGTGTGTGTGTTCTTAAAAATATGTAGAGTAAATCTAAGACCCAAATGTCATATGTTAAATATGGGAGATTAAACACATGTGTTCCTCTTTTTTTTTCACATGTGTTTCTCTTTGCTGATTATTCAGTTTCTCCAAATTATGAATGAACAGGCACAAAACATCAAGAACAGATAGGATAGTTGAGGCAATAACCTAAGAAAAGTTAATTTTAGAAAAAAGGAGTTTGGGTAAATGTGTGGTAACATACTTAGGAAATTGGAGAAAGCTGCATCCTAACTTGTTTTGATTGTTTCCATCTATCACAATTTTCATTCCTGATTCACCAAATATTATCTTTCTTTTTCCAATGGGATCCTTTTCCAGTTGGCTCCTGCTTACTTTAGATGTGACCCCACTAGCTCTGAAAGCTTCTTTGTTCTCTGGTATGGGAAGCTGGTTCAGATCCATCTTACATATTTTCTGCTCCCAATCTGAAATTGTGTTTTTGTTTTTTTCCAAGAAGTCTTAGTTCCTGTGAGTTGAAAAGAACTATTTAGAGATCGTAATCTGGGCACTCAGTGTGATCACGTCTAGTGAGCTCTTCACTTTACCCCAAAATAACCCTATCAGTACTGTTGGTTTGGTATGACCCATTTCAGGTTCATTCTCCTCAAAGTAGGCTTGCTATTTGACTCTTCAATCATTCTTGTGTGTTCTATGCATTTCTCTTGGTTGAGTAAATGCTTTCAGGAATACACATCCCTGCTCCCCCAGAGTTTAGAGATCTGACAACTGAATGATCTCATTGTCATGTTGTTTAGAAACTCTAAGGATTCAATGTCCTGAAGTGTGACACATGAGAGGTTATGAACAGAATTTAAGAAAGAATTTAATGTGATGTTGTCACAGTCTAACATTCTTGGATAAGGGCAGTGTAGAAGATTATTTTTAACTGTCATGATGTTACTATTGAGGACAGGATGAGAGAGTTTGTGGTTATTGTATTCTCACTATGATAAATACTACTTCCTGATAAAGGTTTCTGTTCTTTTTTTGTTTTTGTTTTTGTTTTGTTGTGTTTTGTGTGTGTGAACTCTGAAGTCTAATTGTTAACTATATTCCCACAAATATGATAAAAACATAGATTTGGAAGAAATAGCATGCATAGTTACTTCTTCAAGAAAGTCTAATGATTTCAAGAGATAAAAATGATATCAGTGCTAAAAGAAGATAAAAAAAGAACACAAAATAAAAAGCTGTGAAATAATGTAACATAGATCATTCATACATGGTTTTAGAGGAGAGATAAATTTGGATTGGAAATATATCCATTCATTTATTAATTCATGTATTAGTTATACATCTTCTTCTGAAGATGTTGATTTATAGAAACATATATAGTATAAAAATACAATGAATTACAATGCCCAAAAATATCAAATTAATAAAGAAATTGTATGAAGAGAAATTTGACAAGTACTAATCCTTTTGAAATATGCACAACTAATGAATTAAGACTTCCTCTTCCATCAATTTACATAAAGAATGTGAACCTAAAGCTTTAATAATGAAGATGTTTACCACAATGCTATTTGTTGTCATGGTAGTAATGTGTGTACTGCTGAACACAGCGTAACTATTTAGCCATACGAAAATAATTAAATGATGATACATTTATTATAAAACCACTAAATACCATGTTTTCAAATAAGGTTTAATGACATGAAAATGATCACATAATATTAATTTTAAAAATATAATATAAAATTATGTTTTAGCATATTTCAAGGCTGTTAAAATAATCAAAACCATAAAATTCATAGAAAATGTAACATGAAAAGATCCAAATATCTGAAGTGGTTATTTTGGATGGTTATTGGTTATTTACAAATAATTTAAATTTGTTTTATATTATTTTTTCTATTTTTCAGTGATTTCTATAAGGATTTCATCTTGCAGGATTACTTTTTGTGAGATAAAATTTTATTGCCACCTTTAGAATGTAATACATGCAATAATTAGTATATATATTGTAGGAAGAAGGAGAAATAGGGTAGCAAAATTTAAAAAATAATTAATTAATCCACGTATCAACTTGCAGTAGTAATTAGCATGCTTTCAAGTATTTTAAAGCTGCTAAAATGGACCAGAGATTTGGGCTCAGAGTTCCTATTAATCAGGTAAACATAGACACAAAAAATCTTTTATATGATTGGCAGTATAAATAAGACAAAGCAAAGCAAGTACTCTGAGGAAATGTAATTATCCCTTGTAATGGGGCTTAAGAGAATTTCTGCTGGACTTTATAAGACAATACTGAGTTATATTGTCAAACAGAATAGATAGGATGTCTTTGTTGAATGGACAGGATTTCAACTAAATCTTTAGGTTTGAATATTTAAATAGGTGGAGAAGACACTGGATAGATACACTTCAGACAGAGAAAACAACAGGAACAAAGCTATAAAATGATGAATGAGCTCAACACGTTTCAGGTCACTTAAGATGGCAAGAGTAGAGGGTTTATATTGGAGAGACATTGATAAAGTAAGACATGAAAATGTCAAACATAAGGCTCCTGGGGATACAGATGAAATTGGAGATAGAAAGAGAGGGGCAAGGGAGAGGGAAAGAGAGAAAAAAAGTGCATTAAGTTCCATTGGAGAGAAGGAGTATGCATTAATATCTTTAAAAAAAGTATTGGTCACATTTAGGAGAAAAATAGTCAAATAAAATTAAATTTTGTGTATTTAGAAAGAAAACTTTATAATATCATAAAACAGCTAGTATTTATTGACTTTTCAGGGAGTGTTGAAATTTCTGATTAACCTATCTTTAATCTTCACAAATTTTTCAAGATGAGAGTATTTATTCCCATTTTAAAGATAAAAGCATTAAATCGTTGAGTCTGTTGCCAAGATTGTACAGCAGGTAAGTGGTAAAAATAAGGTTTGATAGCTGTTCTGCCTAGTTCCAATGCTTATATTCATTTCCATCTACATATTGCTGTAGCTAAAAGGGAAGGCTCTGGGGCACCTGGGTGGCTGTCAGTTAAGTGTCTGCTTCGGCTCAGGTCATGATCTCAGAGTCCTGGGGTTGAACCCCACGTTGGGCTTCCTGCTCAGGGGCAAGTCTTCTCCCTGTGTGATCTCTCTCCATCTCCCTCAACTAAATAAATAATATCTTAAAAAATAATAATTCTTATGCCAAAGAGACATATTAAAAAAAAAAAAAGGTGGCTCTGGATTCAGATATATGAGTTTAAAACTTGGCCCATTGGGGCACCTAGGTGGTTCAGTTGGGGTAAGCAGCTGCCTTCAGCTAAGGTCATGATTCCAGTGTCCTGGGATTGAGACCCACCTCCCAGCAGGGAGCCTGATTCTCCCTATCCAACTCCTCCTGCTTGTGTTTCCTCTCTGGCTGTCTCTCTCTGTCAAATAAATAAATAAAATCCTTAAAAATAAATAAATAAACATTAAAAAATAAAAATTGGCCCATTGGCTGTTAGAATACCTTTGTATCTCCATTTCCCTGTCTTATGAATGAGAATGGTAATAATGTCATATACCTTAAAGTTAGCTTTGAAGATTCAATGATTTATTGTTTATAACATCTCTAAAACAAAGCCTGGCACATAGCATTTACCTCTCATTGTGTTTTTCTATCTCTTCTCGCCTTGAGCCAAATGTGGTGGAAAACACAGAAAAATAAGATTGTAATTTATTGCTCTGAAATAAAATATTTAACAAAAATAATTCTCACCTCCAAGTCTCTCAATCTCACCATATTTTTAAGACCTAACAGGAATACCGTCATTTTTCTGGGAAGTTTTTTCTCACTATCCTAATACCCACAACTCCCACGAGTTAGGAGCCCCACCTCATGCTACCATAGCTGACAAGACTCATTTTGTTTATTTATGTATCCTCAAAGTGTGACAAATTGTAAGTACATAATAAACATCTTACAAATTATGAAGGGAAATTTTAAATTTCAGTCATTAGTCTTAAAAGAAAATAAATTCCTTAAAACTAGTATAGAGTGCTTCCTCAGAACTCAAGTGCCTAAACCATAAAATTCCCAGAAAGATTTTCAAAATTTTATTTTAACACTTAGGTAAATAAATTAATATAAGGAGTAGAGACACTCTATTATTCCTGGAAGAGCCTTTTTGAATTTGGAAGTTAAGTAAATACAGATAGTATTGAAAATAATAGGCAGTCACATCAAATAAACTTTTGAAAAGTAAAAAGAAAAGAAATAAATTTGAAAACAGCAAAAGATAAATTACAAGAAAAAAATTCAATGCTTGTACTATAAGAAAAAAAATTCAAATAACAATATATTTTTTGTGAGAAAAACACTGGAGGCCAGAAAGAAGTGACACGTTTTTCAAATCCTGACAAAAGAATTATCAGTCCTGAATCTTATATCCAGCAAAAATATCCTTCAGGAATGAAAGGGAAATTGGACATTCTTAGATGAAAGAAAACTAAGAGAGTTTGTCACTTGTAGATCTCCCTTAAAAAAAAAAAAAAAGGAAAAATGTAATTCTTTAAACAGAAAGAAAAGAATAAAGAAAGCACTTTAAAACACTAAGAATGAAGAAAGAATAATGAAAAAAGTGAATATAAATATGTTTCCCTTCTCCTTTTGATTATTTTGAACTATATTTGACAGAACATAAAATGTAACATTATCTGATATGGATATAAATATTTGTAAAAAAATATTTAAGATAATTACATTATGAATAATGGAAGACTAAGGGACTTAAGAGGAGGTTGAAGTTTTACACTTCATATGAACTGATAAAATGTCAACACCAGTACTTCTTTGTGATGATGGAATAAGTCTTACTCTTGACTGAGGTGGTCTTTAGAAGAATCTACATTTATGGGTGTTAAAGTAACTTGGAATTCTACACATACACTGTATAAGTATGAATTCCTGGTTTTGATTTTGACTATAGTTATACAAGACGTAGTCACTGCGGGGGTGGGGAAGGAGTGTTGGCACTGAGTGAAGGGTATACATGGATCCTCTATGTACTATCTTTGCAACTTCCAAAAAAATCTGTAATTATTTAAAAGTAAAAAGTTATAATACACACACACACACACACACACACACACACACTCTCTTGCTCGGAAAAACAAAGAATATTGGTTTGAAAAGACTTGTTTCTTAGTATACAAACTCTTAAGCCATCATTCCATTCAGAATAATCCTTGATTTCAGGTTTCCCAAAAGTTCAGATTCCATAAATAGACTTTATTTTTAACAGATGTTTTAAAAAATCATTGTACAACTAACCTTTAAGCCCAGTTATATGTCAAAAAATTGACAGGAAATGTCTGAGTTCCATCTTTTCAAATGATTTTGAAATGGGTGATCAAATACAAATCAATTGAAGGAAAGAATCATCCACACACTGAGAGGAAGTAAACCAATAAAACTAGGAATTTTTAAGGAAAAAATCTCTAATTTTGAAATATTAGAAACTAAGGACCTGTTCTTGAAAACTTTTATTTTGAAATAATTCTAGATACAGAGGAATTTGCAAAGCTATGTATAAGCAAGTCTCATGCACCACGGCCTCTGCCAATGGCAATCTCTTACACAACTATAGTATACTGACACAACCAAGAAATTGATAATAATAGAACTGATAGAAGTTATTCAGATTTCAGCCATTATAAATTATCTCGTGTGCGTATGTGTGTGTGTAGCTCTATTCAATTCCATGATATATATAGCATTGTGTAATCACCACCATAATAAAGAGAAAAGGGTTGAAGAATGGATGTGGCTTGTATAAAGGGGTAAAAGAGAGAGTCTTGTGGCAATAGTACAGTTGAATGAACTGTTTCTTTTAACATAAAATGTAGAATTTGTTTCACTTAAAATCTCTAAAACATATTTAGAATAATGTTTATACTGTTGTTTCTGAGGTGAAATTCTGCATGAATACAATAAAAATAAACAAGCAAGAAAGTGGTGCTTTTAAAGGAATAATTTATTAAAATTGCAGTCTACCACTCTCTTTCCAGACTGTCTTACCATTTAAATTAGTGTCCAGGGGAAAAAAGTATTTGACAACAAATAGAATTCAAATGACCTCTTGTGTTTGTTAACCCTATTAATTGCTTTAATATCCAAGTGCCTGCGTTTACTGGCACAGAAAGTTCCTGTTATTTATTGCCATTTATTGTGGAAGACCTTTGTTCTTTGTGTTTTTCAGCTCTGTTATTCTTAAAAGCCAGGAACTCTGACAGCTGCTGCCAGCCTTGTGCAGTTTGTTTAAAACAATAGGGAAAATTGCCTAGCAACCTCACATCCAGCTTCTGGTACCCTCGTGGAGATCACATTCCACACACATTCTGCTCATCTCCATAAGCTCACAGGGGAAAACACACACACACACACACACACACACACACACACACACACCCTACAATCAAAACTAGATTGACCTTCACTTTTCTAAAAGATAAGATGAGATCAAAGCTGTTTTTTTTTTAACACTGAAGAGATCACATAGAGATTTATAGAAATGAATTAGTTCTAATTAGTTTTTCCCTCTATAGATTTTATTGTTAAAGGGATACTTTTTACAAGGGAAGTATGCAACTTCCATCGCTAAAACAGAATAAACATGCTGTTTATACTTTGCTAAATATATAATGTCTTATAACTAGTAATAATGACAAAGTTGAGGGAAATTCAACTTGATTTTGAGTCAGTTTCAGAGCATGGCAGAGAAATTAAATGACCATTGTTTTTGTTTGAATCTTGGTAATAGCCAGAATGTTAGGCTGCTCCTTCTCCTATACTCTTACTTACCAAGTGATTATGATAGATGTTATTATAGAAAAGTGTTAATGGAATTAGTAAGAAGATCACTATCACTATACCAAAGGGCTAGAAGACTGGACTTGAACTCTGTAATTGGGTGGGTTTCTTCTCTTGTTTTCCCTATCAATATTGATTTGAATAATCACTTAATTTCTTTATACCAATATCCTCATGAGCAAAATAGGAACTTACACTAAATGATCACTGAAGTCCCCTCTCATCTAAGATTCCATAATGCCATAAATGGCATTGGTCTTCTATGAGACTGTTTTATACAAAAAAGTAAGAAGGATAAAATGGTTGTTATAGACAGTTTTTGTGCTCTTCTTATTTAACTATGCCATCAGACCAAACATTACTATCTATAAAACTGGAAGATAAAAATGGGTTAGATGCCCACAAATACCTACATGACCTGGGTCAGATGTCATGAGAACAAACATGCACAACTATTCCGTATAATAATACAAGTTACATATACAATTTCCTACAAAGTTTTGGGAAACGATTTCCTCAAATCAAAGCAGTAAGAATGCAGATGTCAGAAACTACAGCCTGTGGACCAAATCCATCCTGTCACCTAATTTTGTAAATAAAGATTTATTGGAACATGGCACACTCATGCTTTTGTATATTGTCTATGGCAGCTTTCCTGCTACAATGGCAGAGTTAAGTAGTTAAAACAGAAGCCATATGTCCTCCAAAGCTGAAATATTCACTATGTGGTTCTTCACAAAAATGTTTGTTGATCCCTATTGTAATTATGAGAAACTTTCCTATATTTATTGGACTTAAAATTAGTCACCTCAACCAGACTGTTTATATAACAATAAAAGAAAAATATTTGTAAGCATTAAACTATAGAATTTAAGGTTCTAGGTACTCTTTTGTTTCAAGAGAAGAAACAGAAAGAAATTAAAGAATGATTTTGACTGAAGAGAACTGATATGTATTTGTCATTAATTTCTCAAGATGAGTTAACTATTATATTTAGGTTTTCTCATATATTTATAGCTAAATATTTAAAAACTGGAAACATCAAAGTTACTACATTTGGAATACAATATCTATGCAGGGGGCGAGATATGAAAATTTGGAGCCCCTTAAAAAAACACACTAATCCTAAGGAAAATGTGGAATTTGAGGGCCTGGACTTCTTCAATATCACTGACATTAATAAAATTCATTGTCATGGTTGTAAACGTATATACATCAGCAATATAAGGCTTTCCACACTCAATACACTTTGCATATGCCTTACTGTGATTAGAACAGTATTGTTTGATTTCTCAGCCATAGATTACTCATTCTGAAGCAGCTAGCAGAATCTTTAAATGGAACCAGAAAAATATTGAATCAATGGAGAAAAGACTGTTTTACTTTTTTTTTTTTTCTTCCTTGTTAAAACCTTCTATCCAACACCTGAAATAGCAAATTACAGGGAGATAGAGTTTAATCTTGCTAGGGATTTCTTCAACATGGAGGTCATTTTTGTTCTTTGAGATATAAGGTAGGTAATGTTTCATCTCTTGATGTTCTACGAATCCTGTGATTTAATAAAAATGGTCATCGCTGAGTAACGGATACAAACCTGCTCCATTGCCATGGGATTAGGACATGGTATTTAAGAGCATGGAAGAGTGGACTGCATCTATGTTTTTTCACCAACTGGCAGCTATGGGGAGATCTCTGGGGTCATCTAGCCACAGTCCCAAATGCCCATTGCCATGGGAAGTGATGCTGTGATGCGAGATGACTGATTTCCTGAGAGCCTGCTCTGAAGGGAGAAGGGCAGTAAAAGAGGGATTCAAAGGAAGGAAAAGAAAGATGAGGAGTGGAAGGAGCAGTATTGAGCTCTACAAGTAGAGAGGAACTGAAGGAAGGTTACAATTTTTAGTTACGGTCTCCATGTAAAAATGCTCTTGATTGAAGTGGTCAGAGGAAATGGTGATAAATCAACAGGAAAATCAACAGGAAAAGGAAAGAAAGAAATTGATGGATTTTGTGAGATGATGTAAGGCTCATTTTGGTATCCAATTATCACTGGAATTCTACTATGGCTAGGCTTCTTGACTCAGCTCTAACCTTTTATTCTTTGGCCTTGTTTCTAGTCATGTGCGCTGTTTATCAGCCTCTCATGTTAAACTTTTGTAACTGTGGAGATCCCCTAATCCGATTCCCCTTTTGCTGGCTACGTTGGGTCAACATAGTCTCTGTGATGGTGAACATTTAGTACCTCATTTTCTTTAGGTCTCATTCCCTTCTCTACTAATAACAGTCAAGTTACTTGGAGACTGATGTCCTGAATCTCATGCTCTTTTGCCTTTGAATCTGCTACTTACCCATGAATTTCTCTGATTTTGATTCTGCCCAATCACCCAGATTCTGCCATCCTGCCTACACGTGTTTTGCTTTTGCTGCCATCTACTGGGAAACCAACTACTTTATCTCAGGCCCTTGCTCGAAACTCTTGTGCTCACCAGACAATGCCTTTTATCACCTAGAGCAGGGTTCGGCCCAGGACCTGACCTACCCAAGCTGGTAGAACTGATCCCCTATCTAAGTTGTCTAATGAAGTTGCAAATACCCAGGGGAAAGAATGCTAGAAATCATTGAAGTGGAAATAGCAGCATAAATGAGAAGGTAAATTTGTTTCCACTTTCTGTTAATTTGATTTAAAGTGTAATTTTCCATGTGTGTCTCTTGCCACATCCCCAAAGACCCGCCTATCTTGGTTACAGAAAGTTTGCTAATGTTAGGCTGATATTAGTGAAGAGGCCAGTTTTTATACAGAGTCCGTATAAAGGAAGCAAATGAACATTGGCATTTCGACTGGGCAGACTTGATATTTAATTGTGGTACCACCGTTAATAAGCAGTGTAACTGAGAAAAAGTTATGTAACCAATTCTGAGTCTCAGTTCCTTCTCTTTAATATTGTGGCAATACTACTATCAACCTAGTAAAATTTGTGAAAAATAAGAAAATAATTCATGTAAAGTGCTTATCTCTGTGCCAGGTACAATAGACCTCACTAATATGTGGGATCATAGATGGCACCATTCCGCGCATATCAAAGACAGAATGCATGGGCTCAAATTATTATATGGCAGAATGAAAACACTCCCTTTCTCCTTTCCTAAAACATAGTTCAAGTCTATGACATCATTTTCATTTTTATCTCTCTTTCTTGCCTAAAAGAATTCTTTGTCCACACAGGATAATTCATATATGTCATTGCCTAACTGGACACCTGCCAAAGGAAGAAATGGAATCTAAAAGGAAAGCGAAAGGAGCTCTGGAGTTCTCTAATGCAAAGGGAATAATCATGTATTTTTTGTAGCCATTCATATGCAATTTAAGGGAACTTGCATTTCAGTGATTTATACTATATCTCCCGGTTTGGATTTTAAGATTTAAAGAACCATGTGTAAATCATCAGAAGAGACATGGCTGATCAGGTTGAAAGAAGCTATTTTGTAAGAGAAGCTCATTAATGGACTCTTAACCCAACAACATTTGTCAGCAATGTTGTTCTTTCTCTATCTTTGGCAAGCATATGGCTAATTGTGCATGAGAAATAGAATATACCTATGATTGAAAAAGAAATTCCTGCATATTTAATTGGTGTCTGGTACTCTTTTCTGATCTATGCCCTCATAAAAGTTCCTGTTGAACATTTGCCAACTTGGACCATGACCAACTTCATGTAAAGTAAATTCATTTACTCTTGCAATCCCAATATATTAATAAAACTGGTCAACAGAAATGGCAAAGTGGCAAGTCCTACCCTGATGGTTTGGACTCAGAATTTAGTGGCAATTGTTCTATTGAATGTAAACAGGTTGAATAAAGTTTAAAGGCTGCAAAATTAAGAAAAAATCTTTGCATGTTGAGGTTTGTGTTTACCTTGAAACCTGAAATTTTCAAAATATATTCACCCAATTATCTTTAGAGCAGTTGAAGAAATATTGATGATAGTCCATACCCTTCCAGCAAGAACAAGAGTTAACAGAATTTATTACTGTGCAGTAAGGAAAGGGAGAAGAACCTTGATGACCAATTCTTAAAAATTCCTTTGTCCTCAATATTCTATCAAATGCTCCAATTCCAATGCCTTAGTCTGCACAGGCTGCCATCATGAAATAGCATAGACTGGCCGGCTTAAATAACAGATATTTATTTCTCACATCTTTGGAGGCTGGGAAGTGCAAGATCAAGGTGCTAGCTAATTTGATCACTGTGGTGAGAGCTCTGTCCTTGTCTTGCAGATGGTCTCTTTTACACTGTGTCTTCCTGTGGGGAATAGAGGAAGAGGGAACTCTTTTGTGTCTTTTCAAATAAGGGCATTAATCCTATCAAATTAGGGCCTCATCTTGATGACCTCATTTAACATTAATTACCTCCCATGGGTCCTATCTCCAAATATAATCACATTGAGGTTAGGGATTTCAACATACAAATTTTGGGGTGCACAATTTGATCCATATCACTCAATTTATGATAGTCTAAAATGATCATGAATTTGTGTAAGTTCCATTAATAGGTGAGAAATTGTCAGAGCACTAACTACTCAAGCCTAAATCTTATAATCTCAGTGTCTAAAGAACACCATCTTTACCTACTGTTGTTAATAACTGACTTTGTGGTTGTTATTAGTAGGAAAATCAACCAAGTACATTTTAACAATGTTATAAGCTTAGTTATTCATCCAGATAGTTAGATACCAAACTGCTAATCTCATCCTATATATCACCGTATCTCTTTCTCTTCCCTTTTTGATTCTTAGTACAACTCCTCCTATTGTTAAGTGAATAGCACATTTTCTGCTTCAAAAGGAAAGAAATATAAAAGGTCCTCAAACTATTTTATTTGTTTCTAGTAGTAAATTGCTTGTGTGTGACTTACTATCAATTATCTTCCCTTAAGGAATGTCTGAAGTGCTGCTCTAGTTGCTTGGGATTATTACCTCAAAGATGCTTGTTGGTGATTATGACTCCTTATCTGGGTGGCACTCATCACTCAGTGCCAAGGTAGTGGTTTTACTTCAACATCATTTGCAACTATGGACAGAACCTTCTTTGTTTCTGTTTAAATATTATATCAATCTTGTCTTGACTATGCATTGGAACGAGGTTTAGCATAAAGACGGAGGGGGTTCAAATGCAATCTGAAAATAATACTGGCAAATAGCTTTGGGACTTATTGTTTAAAGTTAACATACCTTTATTTAAGATATTGAATAAAACCTACAAAAAGCCACCCTATAAAACTGGGAGGTAAAAAAAAAATTAAAAAGGTAAAATATATTTGCATCTGTTAGAAAGTCTGAACCATAACATTTTATAAATATTTATCTCTTTGACTCAATTTCATCTTTTAAATGAAACTTCTTTTAGAAATACATTGCTTATCTTGGCCCCAATAAAATTCATCCCTAGAATGAGAGTAGAAGAGTTTCTTCCACTATAAGCTGTATATATCTCTCAGCAGAAGCCTGTGAAAGTAATAAACATATCTCTGTTGTGAAGAGTCACTGCTTATGGTGTGGGCAGAGATTTGGGGGTTGGAGGTTATTGAGAAAGTAAAAAAAAATCCCAAGATACTTTCAGGTATAAGTGCATGAGAAATGGTTTCATGATATTTTGTGAATGGGGTCCTTAAGTCTCCTCTTACTAAGCCCTGAACATAAGGAATTAATAGACATCATTAAATCACACCAAAACTTTCTTAAAGTAGAAAGCTCTATGTTAAGAGGGTAAATATGTTTTGAAGGGTAGAAACTAAGCTAAGTGCATGAAATCTAATTTTTTCAACTTTCCTAATGATAAACATTTTCTCTTAATGGCACAATGTGGTTAAAAAAAATATAACACTACCTATGGTAATAAATAAACCATGAATTCACAGAAATATGAAGTCTTTATCTGCTTGATGAAGAACTTATAGAAAAGAATTTTCAAAATTAGATTATTTTCAAATAGCTTACTAAATTCAACTTTTAACTTAATTTAGTTAAGCAATGTAATAAAATACAAAATATTAAAAAAATAACTTTTTGGAGGTTTGCTGAATAATAGATGGAATTACGGTAGACAGATAAATGTGGAAAACTTGGCCAAGATCCTATTGGCACTTTAGGCTCATTAAAAACATTTAAAAGAATGTCCATGTGTTTAAAAAAATAAAAAAGGTAAAATCATCGATTTGAACTCTTGCTTAGTGGGAGTGTGAAAATTGGATCTTGGAGGCAACAGATGAGAATGGGTTTGATTTAGGTCTTTGAAGTAAAATAATATCTCCAGACAGTCATGCCATGGAAGCCACAAAGCAGAGAGTGAACTCAATAAAACACTGTGGATAAGAATATATATTATGTGAAGAATCTAGAAAAGTTAATAGCGGAATATTTCAGCCATGTCTCATAGACAAGGACCTACCATCTGGAGAACAAGATGATACAAACGTAGATGCCAAGAAAAAATTTAAAAGGAAATAGAGAATATAAAAACATTTCTGGGACTATCCAGTAGGCAGAGACTCAATCATGGAAAATAGCAAGTTGTTTAAAAATGATTTAAACTTTTATTGCAAAATGTCAAACACCACCCATTAATAAATTATGGCTAATTAAAGAAAGTGTTTCTATGGAAAATAAATTGGCCCTTTTGTATTATATGTCTGACATTATGTTTATATTATCAATGTGTTTACTATAATATTTTAAATTTAATACCTAGTATTTGAATCCTTAATGCTGTGTAATACTGCCATAATGTTCTCTCTCCCTTTAATATGGAGTAGCTGCATTTAAATGGAAAGCTGTAGCACATTTAAAAAGAAACTGAAGGTGGTCAGATCTGAATGAATAAACCCAACCAGACCACTTACGTACAGGTTTACTAAAGCTGTGTTTTCCCTGTTGTTGCTGAACTAATATAATCTGTTATGGCAGCAGGGAGGTCCCTAAGACATTCACATTCCTTTCTAATGAGTTAAATTTCTACCCTGTAGCAGTATCAGATGTCTTTTAAATCAAGCAAGGAGAAGCTGTATGCTAGAGGAAATGACCTGGGGAGCCTTGAGTTTATCATGGGTTTAGCTCTTTTTTCCTTTTATAACTACACTGGGAGCAGTTAGTGATGCTACCATTGTGTTTGATCTAAAATTCTTGAATCAGGGTGCCTGGGTGGCTCAGTGGGTTAAAGCCTCTGCCTTCGGCTCAGGTCATGATCGCAGGGTCCTGGGATCCAGGCCCGCATCAGGCTTTCTGCTCAGCGGGGAGCCTGCTTCCCCCTCTCTCTCTCTCTGCCTGCCTCTCTGCCTACTTGTGATCTCTGTCTGTTAGATAAGTAAATAAATCTTAAAAAAAAAAAATAAATAAAATAATTGAATCAAGAAACTAAGATCAGTTTGAAAATAACTTATTTAAAAACCTAGAACATTACAATATTGATGCTCGTTAGAGTCTTAAATATGTCATTAAAGTTAATTGAAAATTCCTCAAGTTGGTTAACTGGTTAACCTAGAGAAGCTTAATGTTCTACCCCTAAATGCCTTTTGTTTGAATCTTTACTTCTGAAACACAGTCCAATTTGTGCAAATTAACTTTTTATTATTTATAGTTTTTTCTTGAAATGTTTTGTCTCATGTAAAAAAATACGTAAGTAATTTACTCCTACTAGTTTGTGAATTGTTTGACCATCTTACATATACAATTTTCTTCCTTACAAAACAAAATGATAAATTTTGTGGTGGTGTCTATTATATCAGACCTTGGCTATGTAGTATGCCATACTAAGATCATACAGTGACAGAGAAGAAAAGGTAAAAAAAAAAAAAAAAAGGAAAAACAAATGAGCATGAGACTCAAAGATATTTATCTCTGTAAATAAGCCGGTATCCAGTAAGCCCTCAAGAGCCAAAAATCAAATAACAAGCTTGATTATTATTTCCCCCTCAGTCTCAATCGAATCAACATTGGCCAGTTGACTGAAGTAGACACAATGGCAAGCCACAGTCAACAGTCTGTTTGGCTCCGTGAAGAATCATCATCTCTGGTGCAGATCATATCCGCTGGCTTATATGACTCAGTCCTACTTCACTTACTTCAGTAAGTGTTTATCTAATTAAGGCTAGACAAGATAGTTCATCCAAATAAGATAATGGTACAAATATTCTTTCTCTCCTCCTACACAGTACTTTTTATTGTCTTTGCTAGACTTTATGCACAATAAATTTTGTATCTCTAGCATTCATTTTTTATTAATATTTACAGATCCTTATTTAGTTTTACTTGGAATAACATTAGGCATTACTGCAAGTTTGCATTCTGAGGTAGATCTTTCATACATAAGAACTCTAATTTAAAGTGTCAGGATTGTAGTCATTAAAACTATTTACCAATATTCTGTTCTCTCATTCCTCGGGCACCTGGAAGCATTGTGCTCCTTCACTTCCATAGATGTTGTCATGTAATTTGCTATGGCCAGTGAAACGTGAGCAGAAGTGAACCTTCTTACTTGCCCATGGAAATGTTATGAACCAGTCTGTCCTTCATCATGTTCCCTTTTCTCTCTGCCTCCATGAATATGTGTCCCATCAGCATGGGTCTTACAGTGAAGGCCATAGGTGCAGAGCAGACAGAGAACATGAATGAAATTAAATTTATTTTTTAATCCACTGTGATTTAGGGGTTAAAGCTATGGAACCTGGCTGCACTGACTGACAGACTGGAAGAACTACCAAAGTTTGAAGTCTATTTCCAGATTAAGAGAATATTTAGATTTTGAAAAATATGATAATATGAACTGATTTTTTTAGTATATATAAACTGGATCTTCCTCATAGAGTAATTCTAGAAATAATACCTTCCATATTGACTTGTTTATGACTAGATATAGGTTCAGCGATGTGAAATAGCCTGTATTTGACCTGTTTTTAATGTAAAAATGGCAATTTCATACAGTTTACCTAATAAATGTCCTGATGATACTATATTGTTTTGTGTATCTAAGGGAACTACACATTGTGTCTTAGTAAATTGATTGCTGAATAGAAATAAGATTACTCACATCTAGTATTTGCTTAGAATGTAATCTTATTTCATTAATGCCTTATGTTTAGGATATTAAAAAATTAGGCCAAATAACACAGTGTTATTAACAAACATTTGTCTTTTGCAGACATGATCTAATGCATTTTTTAAAGTTTTTGTTTTTTAACATGTTAACCGTTGCTTGTTTTAGGGCACATTCTTGAGGTCATAGACAACATTTATCACACTTAAAATGCTATGACACAGGCTATTTTGTTGGTTTTGAAGCTTTTGCCAATGAAAAATCAGGTAACTAATTAGCCAATATGGCTTATTTGTTAAACTTACCCACTAAGAGAGCTTTCAAAAAGATTAACATGTATTTTTCATCCTCAGAGAGGGAATATTTCTATTAAAAGACAACACACATGAAATATTTGACTATTACTTAAATTTTTAATTACTGAAATATTATTCCATTAGGGAAAACCCAAATCCACTACACTGTAATAAATTACAAGAGGAGTATTAAAAAATGTTTCACTAATTTTACTCCTATTTGGTTTCATAAGTGTACCAAATTAAAGTCAAATTTGAGGTTCTAGTTCTACATGCTTTAGAAAAATGTGACTTTCTGGTTTTAAGAAACAAAGTTCAAGAATGATAAAACTTTAGAATTTCCAGATGTAACTTCTCATAAAGCTCTTTGGATATCAAATGCACTTACCAAACATTTTGATGAGTTGTGTGTAAATGAATCAGTAACATAAGGATTAAATTTCTCCAAAAGTACATGAGAGCCTAAAAAATTAGGAAAAATAGTGCCTTGGCAGAATTCAGTTGGGTCTTGTCAAATCCAAAGAGTTTCAAAACTATGTTTTGAAGTTTTTCTGAAACTGAAAACTCACTATTTTTGATAATCTTTTGTTACAAATCCAAACTGAATATTGCTTCCCAAGTTCTATTGGTAGTAAACAAATTGAAAGTGATTAAGACCATGACCACAAATTCACTTACATAAATAATTTATTATAGCATTAATAGTTTCATCACATAATTTTTCTATAAATAATGTTCCCTAGAGTTCTAAAAATTAAAACTACAGGAAAGTGATCAGAAGGTACAAATATCTAGTTAAAAGACAAATAAGTATTAGGGATGTAATGCATCACATGATGACTATAGTTTACACTGCTGTATGACATATATGAAAATTACTAAGGGGGAGATCCTAAGAGTTCTCACCACAAGGGAAATTTGTTTCTTTTTTCTTTTCTTTTCATTGAATCTATATAAAATGATGGATGCTAATTTAACCTAATAAGGTAATTATTTCATAACATATGTAAGTCAAACCATTGTGCTGTACACCTTAGACTTATGCAGCAATGTTTGCCAATTATTTCTCAATAAAACTGGAAAAATATTAAAAAAGCCCTGAATTTCAGTAAATAATAAAAGTAAAAATAAAAAAAAATAATCTGGCTCCCCCGGTTCTCAAATTTTCTGTTATCAGTAATATTTTCACAGTGCTCTGAGGCCAAAATAAATCCTTAAGTTTTGTTTATTAAGTAGCTAGGTCTACACAACATAATAAGTTGCACTATTCCAAAAATTTAGAATCTTTTTCAGTATGACACTGAAAATCTTGGTGTTGTCATGGGCCACTGCCCTGTCCAGTATTAACCATATTGCATGAACAAGCCATAGCCAAAAAGTCTCCCTTGGCAGAGGTGTCCCTGATGCCAAGATCTGCATCTTTAATCTGGGGTAGAAGAAGGCAAAAGTTGATTGAATTCTCTCTCTGTGGCCACATGGCGTCACATGAATATAAGCATCTCTCCTCTGAAGCCCTGGAGGCTTCCTTATTTGTGCCAGCATGTACATGGTGAAAAGAGATGGCAAAGATGGTTTTCACATCCATGTGCAGCTCCATCCCTTCCAGAGCATCCCTATCAACAGAATGTTGTCCTGTAAGATATGTGGTGCGCCTTTGGAAAGCCCCAGAACACAGTAACCAGGATCCACATTGGCCAAGTCATCATGTCCACCCCTACCAAGCTGCAGAACAAGGAACATGTGATTGAGACCCTACACAGGGCCAGAAGATCCACATTTTCAAGGAGCGGGGCTTTGCTAAGTTTAATGATGACAAATTTGGGAGATGTGGTGGCTAAAAAGCAGCTTATCCCAGATGGCAGTGGGGTCAAATACATCACTAATTATGGCCCTCTGGACATATGGTGAGTGCTGAACTCATGAGAAATTCAGCACTGCCCCCTCCCTATTCATGCCCCACCGATAAATCCTACTTCTTGTCCTAAATAAATAAATAAATTCAAAGAATGTAGTAGTCATATGCAAAACCACTACATGTAAATTAAAAATAATATTTTATTTCATTCTTAAATACTATAATCACTTATTAACAAGTTATATGTGTCCAGTTGGATACCACAAAACTTGTCAATTCCTGAAATCTTGTTGACATTGCCATCTCAATTCTTGTTGCAATTTTCTGACAGTATTTGATTTTTATTACAGAAAAAAAATGGAAAACCCAGGTTCATAAAGATAACACTGCTGAGAGGAATATAACATGACCTAACATTGAAACTGTGAACTGCCTTGACCTGGTAGTTCAGATGGTGTCCAAGAGATGTTGAGTGTTTCTACATTTTTGGGGGGGGGATTTAAAATATTCCATGTCATCTCCACGACTCTGGTATGACACTCCAGGGTGCTTAGGATACAGTTTGGGAGTTGGGGGTTTTAAGAATTCTCTTAAATTTATCTTACAACCGTTTTAGGATTTTGAATAGCAACTTATTTATAATGAAGCAAGTATTGCCAGCAATGAAATCTAATATTAAGAAAAACTAATTAGTCTTATTGAACCTTAATAGCAGTACTTTATAATGCATTATAAGATATTCTTATATTTAACAAATAGTTTTAACAAATTAAGAAAATAATACAGTCATTGGGACTTAGTTTTTTCATAACAAAATAATAAACTTTACTTTGAAGGACTGTTAACTAAAAATTCAATAGAGGGGGTACCTGGGTGGCTCAGTCATAAAGTGTCTGCCTTCAGCTCAGGTCATGATCCCAGAGTCCTGGGATCAAGCCCCGAATCAGGCGCCTTGCTCTGCGGGGGGAGCCTCTTCTCCCTCTCCTACTCCCCTGCTTGTGTTCCTGCTCTCACTATCTCTCTTTCTCTCTCTTTCTGTCAAATAGATAAATAAAATCTGTAAAAAATTTTTTCAATAGAATTTTTTGGGTTTTTTTAAAAATTTTTTAAAGATTTTATTTATTTATTTGACAGAGAGAGATATCACAAGTAAGCAGAGAAGCAGGCAAAGAAAGAGACAGAAGCAAGCTCCCTGCTGAGCAGAGAACCAGATGTGGGTCTCCATTCCAGGACCCTGAGACCATCACCTGAGTCGAAGGCAGAGGCTTAACCCACTGAGCCACCCAGGCACCCCTAGAATTTTTTGTTTTTTTAAAACTGAAGATATAGGTATTATTTGTGTTAGAAAGGAATTTCAGGATATGATTTTTTAAAAGGGAGAGTTGATTTAACATTATTTTATTAAACTCCAAACAGTTTATCATTATAGCATAGAACATAATATGTTAGGGGAAAAAAATGAAGTAAGATTTGTTCATCTTGGTGTTGTATACATGAATTATGTCTAAAAACAAACAAACAAACAAACAAAACACACAAAAAAACCTCTGATTTTGCAATTGGAAGAATTTACAAAGAAGCCTCTAAGAAAATTTAAATACCAAACAAGTGTTATCTTTAAAGTCAGGTTATAATGATTTTTCAGGTAAGGTATATAGATACTTTTTAGTCAGAATTCAAATCTTTGTCCCAAATCTTTAATTAATGGAAGTCGTGTGAATATGTCCATAATAAACAAATAATTACAAGACTGTAGAGTCCATATAAGCAAGTTTTGCATGAATGTAGGATAGCTGTCCAATTAGTACAAATATTTATTGCAAGCTCACTATGTACTGGCATATTTCCGGGTACTCAGGATACAACAGTACACAAAACAAAGGGGATCACTGCCCTCATAAAGCTTTCATTTTAATGGATTCAGAGAATAAATATGGTAAATAAGTAAAATATTAGAATGTTAGTAATACATGCTAAGAAGATAAAATAAGTTAGTGGAAGGTGATAAGATATGTTGGGAGGACTGAAAATCTAGAAAATTTAAAAGTCCTCCTCCTCTGGGGAGGATTAAATATTTATGAAGGGCCTTACTGAGAATGTGAGGAAAGAACCACAAGACGTAAGAAAGCAAACCCTATGAAAATCCATAGGAAGAACATTCCAGGAAGAAGAAAAACCAAGATCCTTTTTGGAAATAAGCCTTTGATGCAAAGATCAGCATACCTGAAATAGAGTGAACAAGAAAGAGAATAGTAGAAGAAAAATCAGAGGTAGCAAGGAGCAAGACCACAGTGGGGCTGTAGTAATTTGGACTTTTGCTCATGTGAGAAATCTCTGGAGGGCTTTGAGATAAGTATTTATGTGATTCAACACAGATTTCAAAAGTATTGTCTTGGCTGCCGTAGTGAGAATAGAATGCAGAGGACAATAAAGAAAAAAGGGATCACCAGAGAGGCTATAGACATAAGACAAAAGATGAGGGTGCTTAGGACTAGTATTGCAATAATGGAATTCATTAGAAGTAGAGATTCTATTTTTATTTTATTCATTTTATTTTGTTAAAGATTTTTATTTATTTATTTGACAGAGAGAGACCACAAGTAGGCAGAGCAGCAGGCAGAGAGGGCGAAGCAGGCCCCCTGCTGAGAAGAGAGCCAGATGTGGGGCTTGATCCCAGGACCCTGAAGGCAGAGGTTTAACCCACTGAGTCACCCAGGTGCCGCTATTTTTATTTTAAAGGTACAGTGCAGGTGTACCACCCAATATGGCCAAATGCAGTCATTCAAATTTAACACTTTTTTTAGATTTATTTATTTATTTATTTGAGAATTGGGGAGGGAGGAGCAGAGTAAGAGGGGAAGGAAGAGAATCTCAAATAGATTCCCTGCTGAGCACAGAGCCCAACAAAGGGCTTGATCTTAGGACCCTGAGATCATGACCTGAGCTGAAACCAAGAACTGGATTGTTAACTGACTGAGCCACCCAGGTACCCTTCAAATTTAACATCTAAAATTTAACTACTAAAAGTGAATTAAACTAAAAATTCCATTCCTCAGTTATGTGAACCACATTTCAAGGGCTCAATAGCTTCACAAATTTGTGGTACCATATTGGACAACACAGATGTAGATCCTTTCCATTGATATAGAAAATTCTATTAGGCAGTGCTGATAGAACTAACAGGCTTTGCTGACAAATTTGAAGAGGTATATGAGAGAAAGACAGTAATCAAGGATGATTTTTGGCCTGAACGACTAGAAGAATTGAATATACTGATCTAGGAAAATCATGAGAAAAGCAGACTTGGAGGACATGCCAGGAGCTCAGCTTTAGAAATGTTAAATTTGAGATGTTTATTAGACATGAAATGGAGGTCTCCAGTAGACAGTTGGATATGGGAGACCAGGTTGAAGAGAGTTTAGGCTGAGAGCACAAGCAAGTTTTACTTTATGCCAGCACCCTTCTGAATACTTGCCTAACTCATCCAGTGTTTACAACAACCTGATGAGCTAGTCATAATTACCCTCATTTTATAGATGAAGAAATTATGGCACAGAGAAACATGCCCTTTGTTGGTAAGTTGAAAGAACAAGATTCTGAGCTGGGACAAACTGTCTCCTCCACAAAAGCTAGTTGGCAAAATAAAGCTGAATGAAACCAAGTGAAGAGAGCTGAATAAAGGGAGAGGAAAAGAGAGAATGATACTGACTCTTTCAGCGTTCCTTTGGATTCTGCGAGCTAACCCAAAAATCATTACTACCCAACTGTATGAGGCGATAAAGTCTCCTTTTGGGGCGCTTGGGTAGCTCAGTTGTTAAGCATCTGCCTTTGGCTTAGGTCATGATCCCAGGGTCCTGGGATCAAGCCACACGTTGGGCTCCCTGCTGAGCGAAAAGCCCGTTTCTCCCTCTCCCACTCCACCACTCCCCCCTGCTTGTGCTCCTTCTCTTGCTGTCTCTCTCTGTCAAGTAAATAAATAAAATCTTAAATAAAATAAAATAAAATAAAATAAAATAAAATAAAAGTCTCTCTTTTTTTAAGATTTTTATTTATTTATTTGACAGACAGAGCACAAGTAGGCAGAGAGGCAGGCAGAGAGAGAAAGGAGGAAGCAGGCTCCCCACTGAGCAGAGAGCCCGACGTGGGGCTCGATCCCAGGACCCTGGGATCATGACCTGAGCCGAAGGCAGAGGCTTTAACCCACTGAACCACCCAGGTGCCCCTAAATGTCTCTTTTTTATCAAGGCATTGCAATCTAAAAAGTTATATTATTATATTAATAATTGCCTAGCATGTAAAATAGTTTCTACTACCTGATACAGAACCAAATACTCTTTTGTGACCTTATAATATTGTGCACATATGTTGTACACACTCTGTTTGGGAACTTATTGGGTAACAGTAACATTATCTCTCTTTTCCCTACTAGATAGTGAGTTTCTTGACAACAAGGATGGTACACTGCAGATTGTTTGCTCAACACCCAGGATAGTGGTAGATTATATTCTGTCAACTTTGTAGTTTTTAAAATGTCTAAAAAGGAACATAATGCCTACATATAATAATACATATTTGACTTTAAAGAATCAGGGGAAGGTCGAATTGAAATTTTTTTTTTTAATTTTTCCCACTGTGTTATCTATTTCTGTGTAACACATAATCCCCAAACTTAATAGCTTTACACAGTAAACATTTATTATCTCACAGTTCTGTTGTATAGAAATTTAAAAGCAAGGAATATTAGAAGCCATTTTTGAAGCAGCTTACCATAGTTTATTTTCTAGCCTTTGATGTTTTTATTCTCCTTACATGTAATTCTTCTGCATGAATTAAAGCAGTGTCTAAAACCAAGTTCTCATTACCTAAATCAAGTCCAGATGTGAATGAAGCTTTTTAGGTGTAGTTCCTTGAGTGGAGCGTATTGTGTTCAGGTCCTCTTTTACTGTAGACTTTGAAACTAAAGAGACAATGTATCTTCAGTCCTCTTCGCATACCCAATATACCATGGTGGGACAGAAATAGGGGGAAATGGAAAACAAACATGGATCACTGGTCCATAACATTTCTGAAATCTTGTCAGATAAATGTTGGGTTTCCTCATTAGGTCCCCAAACTAAGGAATAATTCTAATTGGCTCTTTGCATCTCCATCTGGGCTGTTGTTTTTTTTCCTCTGAGTCTTATTTTTTTTTTTTTTTAATGAAAGGTGACATGTGTTTTCAGCTGAGTAGTTTTCTCATGCTGCTTATTGCAATGGCTTTGTAAGGGTATAGGGAAGTCCAGTTGCTTTTTACTCTGTGCTGTCACTTTTTGGGCCTTCTGTGAATGTCAATGGAATTTGTTCCTTTAGCCAAAACCATACTTACAAAGTTCTTGGCTATAGATTTTTAACAAATCTCTTGTGTGAGTGCATATTCCCCCCAAAACTTGCCATTAATCTTTCTGAGGTCTTGGCCAGAATGGGACATCTGTAGACCATGTTTTTGTTTGTTTGTTTGTTTTGGTTGTTGTTGTCTTGTTTTGGTTGTTGTTGTTGTTGTTGTTTTTAGTGATGCCATGGAATTGATCTTTTCTAAGAAGGTATTTTTTGATTTTCACAACATTTGTCATTTGGAGATTCTGAGCATTTTAAAAACCAACAAGCTTTGGCTCCATTTTTTAAAATAATCTTTCTCTTTGTCTAGCTCTCTTTTCACATTTTACAATAGACATTAAAAAGAAACCAGGCAGTGTCTTCAACACTCTGCTTTGAAATCTCCTTAGTTACATTTTTGGACACATTTTCTACATTTCAGGATACTGCACTTAAGAGTGTTACTAAACTTTCTGTCCCTACAAAACAGGATTCCCTGTTCTTCCTATTTCCAATACCATCTAGCTCATTTCTTTTTTAGCTCTCCTTGGCAACACCCTTGAAGTCCAGATTTCTGTTAACATTTTCTTCAAGGCAATAGGTTTTCTTTAACAAGCTCTGCAAAAATAATTTCAACCTCTGCCCTCTGCTTGGATACAAAGCCACTCCCACATTTTTAGTTGTTGTTGTTGTTTTGTTTTTATTTTTGTTTTGTTTTGTTTTAATGGCAATAGCCTACTTCCATGTGCCAAAATACCAGTTATCTATTATTGTGTAATGTATCACCTCTTAATAGACCAAATATTGACTATCTCATAGTCCTTGTAGATCAGAATCGGTATTGGTTAGCTGGGTTCTTCTGGTCCGTGGTCTTTATAAAAACTATAGTCAAGTGTAGGAGAGGCTGCAGTGAACTGAAGGATCAAACTGGGGAAGAGCACTACCAAGCTCACTTCTACGACTGGAAAGAGGGAAGATAATGTGGTGAAAATGTCTTGAAAACTTTGAAATGACAGACCTTCTGGCAAAAGCACTAATGGTATATTCTAAAGAGAGAGTCCTAATCTATGGACTGCTCCTGTAGGATGTACCTGTCTTATTACGTTCACATGTAGTAAACAAACTCAAATCTATGGTTGTATGGACTATAGCTCTGAGGAAAATATCACATCATCTATCCAACTATCAGAGCATCGAATGGAAATATTTTAGCATTGAAATAATTCTGTTTTTAAGTAAGCACACATTGGTTAGAGACCTCACATGTTAATCTGTGCCAAATGGTGTAGTGATATGGCAAAAAGGTGGATCTGACCATAAACGTTGTTGGTCTTAGAACTCTTCCTGCTTCTCCTATGCCTTTGGATTACTTATATTCCTGAAGTAGTTAAGTTTGATTTCACTGAGATCTCCGATGTTTTAAAGTGATTTGATAACCTATCCTACTTTGTCTTAGAAACAATCTCAAGTGAAATAAAACATGCATAACAATATAGTAAAATAAAATATCCCAGTGATAAGATAATTAAGGATGTCCTCTGGAACAAAGATTTTAAAGGTACTTACCAAACTTTTCATTTGACCTTTTCAATGTGTGTGTATGTGTGTGTGTGTGTGTGTGTGTGTGTGTGTGTGTTTTTCTAAAAAGATGTAGAGTATTTGGATACATGAAACTTAGGAATTTCCAATTTTTTACATTCAAAGGCAAATAAAAAACTAGAGGGAAAAACACTTTGTACACAAAGATAATCCTTAATGTCTACCAACTTTTTAAGAATTTCTTTTAATCTTATTTATTTATTTGAGAGAGAGAGAGAGAGCACGGACAGGGAGGGAACGGGCAGACTGAGAGGGAGAAGCAGACTCCCCTCTGAGCAGTTAGCCTAACTCTGGGCTCAATTCCAGGACCCCAAGATCACAACCTGAGCCAAAGGCAAACATTTTAACTGAGCCACCCAGGTGACCCTTTATCAACTTATTAAATGACAATTTCCCAAAGAGAAAATTGAGAGGAAAAACAACAACAACAACAACAGTGCCATCAATAATAAAAATAGAAAAAATAAAGGAAAAACAGTTGGGCAAAACACAAATTTAAGGGACACATCACTATTTCTACCTATAAAAACTAAAGAAATTTTTTCAATGGATAATACACAGTATTTTCCAGGGAAATAGGTTGTGACCTCTCTATTGCTAAGAAAAAAGTGTATTTTAAATTTAGAGGAACATTTTACATTTTGTGTTATGACCTTTTAAAATGCTTCCGGTTCAGGATGCCTGGGTGGCTCCATGTGCATTGGGCTCAGGTCATGATCCCGGGGTCCTGGAATAGAGTTCAGCATTGGTCTCCTTGCTCAGAGGGGAGCCTGCTTCTCCCTCTGCCTGCCGCTCCCCCAGCTTGTGCTCTCTCTCAACCTGACAAATAGATAAATAAAATATTAAGAAAACCCACAGGTAACTTTTAATAAATATATAAATAAATAAGTAGATAAAATGTTTCTGTTCCTTAGTCAAGTATTTTCACATCTATAAATTTAAAATAATATTCTGAGATATAAAGAGATTTATATAGAAAAAGGGTTAACACATAATACAAACTTTAATTGTCCAAAAATAATAAAACATTTTCATAAAATATGACACATCCATGGAGTCCATATGTTCTAATGATTTAGAATTATAGATTCATAATGATAGTTACTATCTACTAGTGGTAGCTAACATTCACTGTGTGTTTCTTAAATGTCAGGCATTGTTTCCATACACATATTAATGTGATCGTGTATCTGCATGAAACATAGACTATGGAAATAGTTATTTCTGGATTGTTTGATAATGGGCAACTTCCATTGTATCTTTTATACTTCTTTGCATTTTAAAGTCCTTCTATGGTAAAATTTTTTCTATTTAATAATGACAAAGGAAATATCATCATAATAAAAGGAACTAAAATGTTTTTCATTTCCTGCTAATGGCCTAGGTCTGAGTGAGCAATTGGTGAAGGGAATAAGTCAATCTCTAAACTTTATGTATAGTCTACTATAGCAAAAAAGATACAAAGACCTACTTTTTATTATACCCTGTTCCTTGCCTTCAAGTTGAGTATCATGTTTTTAGAAGAAAAAGAAATACATACACTTGCTATATTTATAGTTAAAAAGCAGGGATTGGTTTTGAGAACATTTGGACATTCCAACAATAGTTTATTGAAGTGAAAAAGAGGTATTCTATGAACACAAGTATTTATCTCTCACACTGTACTAACAACTATGCTTGGTGTTGGGATAGAAGGTTGAATAAATGAGTGCTCTTAGAAAGAAAAAGAAGTTAATCACTCACCTTTTAAATTATTCTCTCAGAGTTTATTGTTCCTAGACAGGCTGCAGAACAAATGTCCACATATCTTTGGCTTCCAAAAAAAGATATCTAGCCTCATTCCCCTTAAAAAAAGTTCTTGCAAAACACTCAAGAAAAAGCAAAGTAGCCTTTGATGTTTTTCTAAGCTAAGAACTATAAACAAGGGGAAATTATTCCTGGCCATGTATTTTTATTCTGTTCTGTTATGCTAAATCATTTTGTAATCAATAGTCTATTTACCTTGTGCCATAATAACAAATTATTCATAGAGTGAGGAACATCTTTCATCCATATTCCTTCTACATCCATTTTAGGCAAAGTTAATTGAACTCTTAACCTTAGAGAAATAACCTTCTAAACAAATACACCTGGAAAGACTTGGTCCTGCCCTCAGGGAACTTAAATCTGGCCAGTTCATAACAGAAAGGCAAATTTAGCTCTTTGCATGGAGATTGAACTAGATGGCTTTGAAAAGAGTCTTCCATTTTTATGTTTCCAGGAGCCTATGATTTGATAAATCTTGACCTACCTTCTATCTCACTTCCTGTTCCCTTTGATTGGGTTTGTAATCCCTTTGGAAGTCCTCATAGAACCAGGGTCTAAAGGGGTCAGCTTTGACAGCAACACCTTTTAAGAAATAATCCAACTATGTACAGAAACAAATGATTCCTTAGCATTTCCTCTACTAATTAAGATTTCTCTTTTGATATAAAGTATTTTGTAGTTTTAAGTTTGACAGTGTCATGCAATTACCTTATGTTGAATCAATTCCTGGCCAGAACAAAGAGGAACTCTCTAGAAAAATCACACTAAATTTAATTTAGAACCCAAGTGACAGAATATTGTTTATTGGAAATCTCATATGTACAATTAATATTCTCCTCAGTGACATAACAATATATTATGTCCACTCAATGGTAAGCACCGTTTTGGGTAATCAGATTTTGGTGTTTTAAATAACTTGTTTGTTAATGATGCTTTTTCACTTACTTTTAAGTATCGGTCATCAGAGTTTATAAACTAAACACAGAACACTGAAGTGGGCAATTCATTTGGTGAAGCTACTTCAAAAGTGGAAAAGGGAAGAAGAACTAGGTCATTCAACATTTGGCCTATGGTGGCATTTCTCACTACTGCCTTAATTAGAGCTATTGAATTATTTCAGTTCCTACACTTTCCTTCTCCAGCATGATTAGTTTTTATTACTATGAGCAAACTCATTATCACCTTCTGTAACTTTACTTTAAATTTATTGATTTAATAACATGAATTTGAAATGGCGAATATACAACTTCAATGCATTGCATTTCACATTTTGATTTTCAGAAACACACTCTTAGAATATAGGAAGGATAGGGGCACCTGGGTGGCTCAGTGGGTTAAGCCTCTGCCTTCAGCTCAGGTCATGATCTCAGGGTCCTGGGATCAAACCCTTGCATTGGGCTCTCTGTTCAGGGGGGAGCCTGCTTCTCTCTCTCTCTCTCTCTCTGCTTGCCTGTCTGCCTGCTTGTGATCTCTCTCTGTCAAATAAATAAATAAAATCTAAAAAGAAGAAGAAGAAGAAGAAGAAGAAGAAGAAGAAGAAGAAGAAGAAGAAGAAGAAGAATATAGAAAGGATATAGTTTCAAATAGTTTTTATCTGAAATGAGTGAAGTTATATGCTATTGTTTGGCTTAAGTGCTAATTACTAAAAATAAGGGTCACTGAAAGAGATCTGAATATTGTTAATGATCAAGAAATGTTGAATGAGGGACGCCTGGGTGGCTCAGTTGGTTAAGCAGCTGCCTTCAGCTCAGGTCATGATCCCAGTGTCCTGGGATCAAGTCCCACATCGGGCTCCTTGCTCAGCAGAGAGCCTGCTTCTCCCTCTGCCTCTGCCTACCACTCTGTCTGCCTGTGCTCTCTCTCTCTCTCTCTCTAACAAAAAAAAAAAAAAAAGAAAGAAAGAAAGAAAGAAAGAAATGTTGAATGAAAATATCTATTTGTATTTTTTTCTTCATATTTGTAGCTCACAGCACTAAATTAGTATTTATGCTGCATTTATCATGTACAAATGTTCAATGGTTTAATGAATTATGCTCTCAAAATGAAAAAAGAATGAAAGGATTTTTTTTTAAATTTTAAAAATGAAAGGATTTTTTTAAAGTTTAGACAAGAGCAGTCTGTCCATTAAACTCCTCTAATCAGTATTCTGCTCTAAGGCCAATATCAACCTAGAACAGAACGTATTCAAAAATAATAAATAAATACAAAAAAATGATTCAAAGAAAGTCCTTGGTTGCTTGGGGGTTACTAAATCATCCCATCACTCCTGAAAGTTTCTGCTTGCCCCTTTTCTAATAAATCTACATTTCCTTCTTAGGCAACCACATCCTCATTTCTGTATTTTCAGTTGTATTTTCCAGTTCTTGGACTTCATGAAAGTGGAATCATACATTTTATAGAAAGAGAAATTTTAAATTCCACTTTTTTTGGCATGGTAATATTAACACTTCAAAGTTATTATTACTCAAAAGCCAAAATTAAACCTCCTGCAAGAGATGTCCAGGAATATTTTATTGAAATAATTATCAATGGGAAAAATAACTATTTCTTTTCATATATTTATGCTGCAATAGCATGTGATAAAAATAATATCGTTTAAATTGCCTAAGTATTTAAGTCCATGGCAAAATAAAGGCAGAGGTTTTATATAATCGGTTTCATCCAAATAGTTCTAATTTTGTCTTACCATGGATCAGTTTATTTAGCAGGTAAAGGTCACCTATAAAACAATATCTGCCAATGAATTTCCAAATCACTGTAGATGTATGACATAGTATTTTTTATATATGCATATGTTTGAAAGTTGAGAATCCTATACTTAATAATTAATGTTATCCAGGGATTCAAAAGACATTGATATGTCTTCATTGTTATAGAAACTAGCTTTTCATTAAATCTGTCTGTCAGAGGACTAATATATTGAACCATGAAACTTAGTACTATTTATCAAGCAACCAACTTAATTTTGAGTCTTTTATTAGTGTGTCTGTAGTTTATATTTTCTTAATTGTAGTTTCCCTAGAATGATCCCCACCTCTCTCCATGGAATAGAGTCTATTAAGTGAAATAAATGTGTAGATGTTATAACATCCCAAGATATATGCAGCATGTGGATACCTCTTAACTGCAGAAGGTTTTGAAAGGAAATAGCAATGACCATGCCCATGGGAGAAACAGTAGTTACACACAGAAGACAACATATGATCTAACTCTCCTTTGAAGAATAAGAGTTTGCAGGAAAACTAGAAAAATTTTCTAAGCACAAGAAATAATATTGGAAAAAATTGCTAAAGGACATAACTATTTCTATAAGGCTATTGCAGGATATCATTTCAGAAATGGTGAGAAATATAATTGCTATAGTTGGTAGGGATGGATTTTGGAAGGATCTTGTATGTTTCTCTATGAAAGGAGATTTGAACCTTTGAAGATTTTTTTTAAGCCAGGTAGTAGAGTTATCAGAATAACATTACAAAAGATTGGCATATTGATTTTTTATCACTGCCATTATAAATTACCATGAACATAGTGACTCAAATCAGATTTACTTCTTTAGAGTACTTTAGGTCAGAAATCCCAGATGGGTCACAGTAGGCTGTAAGTGTCAATAAGGTTGTGTTTCTTTTTGGAGAAATCCCTGCTTATTTAATTATTGGCAGAATTCATTACTCTGTGGTTATATGACTGAGATACACTTTCCTTGATTGTTGAAAGGTCATCCTAGCTTCTAGAGTTACCCATACCCATTGTCTTAAAGGCTTAATTACCCAACAATCACACAGAATGGTATATACTGTTCAATCCAGCAACAGAGGAAAAACTCATAATTTACTGGGCACTGGATAAAGTTCTCAGGAAGTTCTTCCCTTAGTTATGAGGAGTAATTAGCTCTAGAATAATCACTGATCTAAACCCACCCAACAAATAATAAAAGAACTAAAAGGATTAAATTATTTTTAAGTAAGACAACTGCATCGCAGAGCAAAGCTCCAGAATATTTATAGAAGTATAAAAATATTCAATTCCCAAAAAGATAAGATTCACAATGTCTTCCACCTAAGCAAAGATTATCAGGCAGGCAAATAAGTATAAACATGAACCATAATCAAAAGAATAATCAAATGAAACAGATGCAGAACTAACACAAATGTTAAAATTAGGGAAAATGTATATTAAAATAATTAATATAACTACACTTCATGTAATAAAAAATAAATAGACACATGAAAAGTATAAAAAAAAATTCAAATCATACTTCTAGAGAAAACTACATTTAAAGTGAAACAACACTGAATAGATGGCATCAGTATGATGTCAGGTTTAGCTTTATATAGGTGAAGATCATTACTTATTGAAATATACTTAAATATGTAGCTATACACAGGCTAGTGTATACACATATGATTTCTTGCTCTGTCACCTGAGATGGCCTGGAAGTACTGACACTGCAATAGCAATGAGCATACCTAGTGGCCAGATCTTTGTTTCTAATACCATTCTTCAATTAAAAGAATCATGGCTCCTTGGAGAAATGGCTGATTTCTGGGCCAGAGAATGTACAATATGAGCAAGAAAGTAAGAAAGAGCTTTAAAGTAATAATAATAATAATAATAGTAGTAATAATAATAATAATAATAATTAATAATAATACTGAAACGGTGTTAAAGGGACACAAGACCTAACAGATAGAATTCCTAATATGAAAAGCAGATATGATTTGAGCAATGAAATAAAGTTGTACTGGATTATAAGCAAAGTAAAATATCCATCCAGTAGTCCATATACTGACACAAAAAATGACTGAATAGATAAATGGTGGAGAAAAGATAAATTTCTCATGCAGAAGATTTTCAAAAAGTTAATATATAAATACTCTATGTCTAACTCTTTAACTATAAGCTGCACATAGTAACTTCCTTCTAAAGAATACAATATAGAAAGTGGGGACTGAGTAACTTTATGGAGAAAGCTGAAAAGCCCTACCTTAGCCAGGTAGAAGTTAGCATAATAATAATTTCTGTTGATGATACATATGTACCCTTGATATGATGGGATGCAAATGGAACTATACCTTTCTTTTATCTTGCCAAAATAAATTCACAACCCAAGTTTAATAATTAGAAACACATCAGACAATACTAAATTGTGGGATATTCTACAAAATATCTGATCAGTACCCAAAACATCAACATCACCAAAATAAGAAAAGTCTGAAAAACTATCATAGCCACGAGAAGCCTAGGGAGATACGCTGAGTAAATAGTTGACGGTCTGGATGATGTCCTGGAACAGAAAAGAACATTATGTAAAAGTTAAAGCAATATGAATGAAATATATACTTAAGTTAATAATAATATATCAGTATTGGTTCATAAATTCTAATATTAGATGTTAATAACGAAAGTGGATGTGAGGTTATATGGAAACTCTCTGTATATTATCAAGCTTTTTGTGAATCTAAAACGGTTTTTAAATTTTTAAAAAGTTTATGAGGGAAACAAAGAAACAAAAATTGAAAAATCTATTGGATGGAATTCATGGAATTAAAAAAGATCGATGATCTTGAAAACATGGAATAGAAACTTTCCAAAATGAAAAACAGAAAAAGAAGAATCCCCTCAAAATGAAAAGTATTTCAGTGACCTGTGAGATAAGTGAAATGAAATGAAGCACATTTAATTAAATCAACTGAAAGAAAGCAGGAAATGGGGGCTGGAGACCAGAAAAAATATTTAAAGAAATAATGGTCCCCGATTTTAAACTAAACCCTACAAATCCTAAAAAACTTAATAAACTAAAAGCACAAGAAGCATGAAGGAAACTACACCAATGCATCTCATAATCTAATTGCTCAACACCAATGATAAAATAATATTTTAAAAGCAGCCAGGGAAAAAGGATACATCACATACAAGGGGGCAAATATAAAGATGACAGTAGATTTCTCAATGCAGGTGAGAAAATCGTGGAGCCACCTCTTTCAAGTAGTAAAAAAAAAAAAAAAAAAAGATATTATTTTAGTAATCTTCTATTGCTACTATAACAAATCACCACAAACTTAGTAACTTAAAACAGTATGAACTTTTTACCTTACATTTCTGGAGATAGGAAGTCTGAAATCACTTTTATTGGACTAAAATCAACAAGAGTCAACAGAATCCTGTTCCCTCTGTAAGCTCTACGGGAGAATCTATTTCCTTATCTTTCCGTGCTTTGAGGCCACCTGCGTTTCTTAACTCATGGTCCCTTTCTCCATCTTCAAAATCTGTAGCATAGCTTTTTCTTTCCTCTGTGTTAGTTGTTTCTGTCCTTACACCTTCTATTTTGACCTTACACCTGTTTATAGGACACTTGTGATTGCATTAGGCACACCTAGATAATCCAAGAAAAATACCAGAGCCCTTGATTGAATCACATCTGCAAAGTTCCCTTTACCCAGGTAAGTTAAAGCTTCCATGGATTCTGGGGCCTAGGACATAGACATCTTGGAGAGCACATTATTTAGCCTAATTGTCAAACTATAATTCTATGGCAACACAGATATCTCAAAAATAAAGGCAAATAAAGACTTTTCCAGATTTAAAATAAGTTGAAAACATTTCTCACAACCAAACTCAAGAAACAGTAAAGCCAATCCTTCAAACAGAAGAACATGATACCTTATGGAATATATGATTCCACTCACATAAAATGCTAGCAAAAACTTTATAGGAAAATAAATGGCATATGTAGCAGAAATGATTCTTCTTGATTATATTTTTTGGTTAGGATCATTGAGCATTAAATGCATTGTAATATATTATGAGCTATTTTTTGCCTGTGTCCCAGACACATCGTAAATGCCAAAGGGAAGTATTAGTTCTCATCATATTAGCATTCAGAAAATAAAGATGGGTTAGGGTGCAAATAAAATATAGAAAATTGAGGAAATCCAAAAAAACAGTCAAAATCTTCCAAAAAGAAGCTGTTAAATAATAGGTTTGATATTGCAAATTTAAATACACTTTAAAAACATAAGTTTTATATTTTATTTGTATTTTTTTTCAGGGAAGGTATATATGATTACAAAATATCTAGTTCTATTATTTTTCAGCCAGATAATCTTTAAAAAGTGATTTGAGTTTCTCTTACTCAATAGCTTCTACCGTACAAAGGATTTAATTATATGACTTTATAAATCCATCCAACCTGGAGTTTTTGTTTTTTTTGTCTACTAGTAGTTAGCTATTAGCTTTAAGAGGCTGATTGTTGGTTCAATAATTTTAAAAATACCATACTCAAAATCACTCATGTACTTACCTACATTAGAAAAATGTATTTTTATTGGCTTCACTGCTTCCATACATCATTTTTAAACCAGTTAGTGCTGATCATACAGCCTTGTGTCCCTCTTACATTGCATGAAGATCCATGACTACCTGGAGTAATACTAAAAAGAAAGGGACAAGAGCATTATCTACCTGGTCTGTTGAGCAGCAGAAAGACCCTAACCCTTTACCATGCTTCTATTGCATCCTTTGACCCCTTCTTCATACATATAAAAGCAACTGGAGTATGAGTGAGTCGACATCTGGTAAATGCCCCCCCAGATGTATTTTAAATTTATTACCTAAACTTTAGATAAAAATGGACATATCACTTTTAAACAGTAGCTCTTTTCTTGCATTGGCATGATTTTTTTTTGTATAAAAACATAAAATTATATATACATATTTGTATGTCAACTGCTATACCAGTCAACAATAAGGAAAAATAGAACTGAAGTAACTGAAATAAAATATAAGCCAAACATGATTTTTGAAGGATCCACAGAAAACAATAGAATATCTGAATTTTGTGCAAGTTTTAACCACAACCAACCAGACTGCCAGGTGACAGTAGGATACATTAGCATATGTTGAGAAAATGGTCTGAATATATAAATTATCTACATTTTCCCCCTGTTACATATGTTTCTGAGATTTTCACCAGGACATAAAATACAAAGAGATAAGAGAGGGCTCCAAATACTTCAATGAAGCCAAGAATCTCAAGATATATTTCAAACATGCTCATTTCCAGAATACTAAAAACATTCACTCAGCATGTTTTGATGCAAATAACTATGAAGGAAGAGAGCAATCACAAGGAAAGCGATGACCCCAATCTTATTTTAGTGAATGCAAATTAACATTTAAGAGTGTGGATAAAGCTATTCTATACATTAGTAATGCCTTGTTAGTTTTCATTAAAAAAAAGAAGAATTGACAATCAAGAGGAAAAAATATGGTAAATAGCTGGCAAATTAACAGATGCTATGCTAAATTCGTTATTCTGTATCTTGTCCAACCCTGCTGAAGAGGACATGTGGTGGAGAAAAGATCATTGACAAAACCAGCATGGGATTAATTAAATGGGGTGTTTTGTTCACAACTTTCCTCATCAGTTCTGTTCCATTGAACTCTAATGTTAAGCAGGGCAGAAGCCAAGGACTGCAGTTTAAGATAAGCTTTCAAGCAAAATTCTCATGCAGTTATCCATTCAATATTTACTGACACAGTGCTGGGTCTGGCCCAGATCTATCTTCTTTCATTCTCTCCCATCCAGCATAAGATCGGCTATGGTCCCCACTGTCACTCCTATCTATCTGCTGCCTTCTCATCTCTCTCGTCTCTGTATTATCTGCTCTGTAGCATCCCTTTGGATCTGGCTCACCCAAAGTGGCCTATTCCCTGGCTCATTGAAGAACAGGCAATGCCAACCAATGAGTAATCACCAAATTTACATTTGACTTCTTTGAGAAATCCCAAATGAAAATTGAACGTATAAAAATTTGAAAGTAAGACTTTCAGCCACCTCTTCTGTGCTGGCATTATTTATTATATATGTCTTTTCTATCTTCTCTACCCAGATTCTATATTAAATGGAGGGGGGCGGTTAAAGGGAAGATAATGAGTTCTGCCTCTTCCCTTTCCTTCCTTCTCTTCCTTTTCTTCCTCCTTCTTCTTCAAATGCACTAGTAGATTTTGATGAGGCTTCAAAACTAATATAATCATGAGTTGCGACCAGCACAATCCAAGTGATTAAGTAAAGTTATTAGTACATTCCAAGCAATAAAAATTAATGGTCGTAGGGTCTTAAAGATATTGAATACTAAAACTTATTTACCTGAGAAGTTCTTATCTATTCTCGAGGATCAAAATAACAGGCAGGGGGCACCTGGGTGGCTTAGTGGGTTAAGCCTCAGATCATGATCTCAGGGTCCCGGATCGAGCCCCACATCAGGCTCTCTGCTCGTCAGGGAGCCTGCTTCCCCTCTCTCTCTGCCTGCCTCTCTGCCTACTTGTGATCTCTGTCTGTCAAATAAATAAATAAAATCTTAAAAAAAAAAAAATCCACAGGCAGTAAAAGCAAACAGACAGGCCTCTATAGGTAGACAACTCATTTGTAGACAATCCATTTCTCCTTGCTGTACCAAAGCAGCTTTCCCTTCTGCTGAGGGTTGCCTAACAGTAAGGTGCTGAAGGGCAGAGGGCAGAAAGCAGAAGGGCTCAAGCAAAGCTCATCATTTATCTTTATATTTTCAGAGAAGCATAGCAGTGTTTTCCAAAAAAATACAGAGAGCTTCCTTCCTTTTGAACCCCAAATCACAAAACAGAAAAAGAGGTAAAGGTGAATGAAAGTGCTTTCTGTCTCAATTCCCAAGAACTGTTCCTAATAAAATCTCAGATGGGAGAGAAATTAAACAAAAGAGTCAAAAGGTATTAGCGAGGATTCCATTGTGAAAGTGTGGGATATCTATTGTGTATAAAATGTCCAAACATCGCTATCTTATTTACATTTATAACATTCTAAAATGATGTTCCAAGCACTTGTAGTTTTCTTTATTAGGTAAAAATCTAATTATCTTTTATTAATATTAGGATACAAAATGAAGTTCCAGAAGGAAATGGAAAAACACATTGCTGGTATTTACTCCTGTATTCTCTAGAAGATCAAGACATAAGGTTTCCAAACTAATAAATTATCATTTTAGCCCTTAGGACATGAAATAGTATTCAGTTATTACAAATGAGGCTTTTACAGAATATGTTGGACAAGGGAAATGCTCAAGATGTATGAAATATGAAATATAGGAAACACCGTTGCATACATTTTAGCTCCATGAAGTACATACCGATATGCCACACATTAACTACAATTACTGTTTGTGAATTAGTACTGTTTGTGTTCTCCTTCACTTTTGAAATACTCTCCAATTATCTACAATAAACCTATACACACAGGAAAAAAAAAAAGTATATTGAAAAAGTAAGAAAGACCCTTTCATGAACAAAAGAGTGAGCTTCTCATTATACAAATAATGTGTTGGGTAAACAATTGCTACCTACCTACCAATATGAAGGGAAAAAAGGCCACATTCCTGACATAGAGTATAACTTTTTGTCAGAGAAAACTGATAGGTCCTGGATTTAGTTCTTGATCTATTTAATAACATAATAGCAGCCTTTATGATCGGGTGAAAAGAAAGCACATACGTTTTTAAAGGGAAGAAATTTAAGAACCTTGGACAATGATGTTCAAGAGCATTCATTTAATGGTTTAAATTCTCAAATAAGCAAAACGTGTGTATTTCTGAAACCAGGCAATAAGTAGCTTCATCAAAGAAAGTAATGTTGATTTTAGTTCTGAAGTGTCATTACCATGACTACAGCTCCTTGGAGAATGAATTTAGCCTTTCGGTGAGAAGCAATATTTATTTTTAAACAAGTACTTCAGTGACACCTTCATCCTTGCAAATGTGTAACTCAGTGATTTATGCATGAGAGGGAAAAGATTGCAATCTCTTCAAGCCTTCTTAGTCCAAATGAAACAGAAATTTGAAGTCTTTTACCTTTCATTCTGAGTGATAACAGGTTTTCACATGTATTTTTCAGATAATTGCCTCAATTTTCTCATTCAATTTGGCCAAGAATTCCCCAATTCTCCACACATTTTTCTCTCTTTTGGCCTCTAGGCATAAGGAAAGAACTAAGATTATACAAACCCGACACTGTTGCAGATTTCTAAAAGGAAGGGCAAACAGATGAATAAAGCCATGAAAACAGCTAGGAGAGGCCCTTGGTTACTATGGAATTACAAGCAACTCCAGCAAAGCTTGTGTCAACATGGATTTTCAAATGACCAAGGAGTGTTCTGAGAGGTTTTGCCATGAGAGCAAGTAAATACAAAAATTCGTTTGGAAAATCTGAAACACAGATGGCTAATGGCATGCTGGCAAAACACAATTCCCAGCCCATGTCTGTATGGGCACGATAAGTGTGTGTTTTAAGTTGATCTTTGTTTCTTCTTCAGCACCAAACAGATTTATGTCCCTGGAGAAACCCTTAAACATTTTTGAAATTAGGGAATCCATTGTAACTTAAGTAAGGTGCAAACACTCCACTTTTAGCTCTAAGACCACGTAATTTGCTGGGGAGATATTCTCCTCCTATTTAATTGGTATTCTGCACAGTCATGCTCCTTTCTTTACAAGTAAGTGACATGAGAATCACGTGGGGTTTAGAGTCAGGCAAACCTGCATTCAAATACCTGCTCTGACCCAGACCTACTCTTTAACCATAGGTAAAATGTTTAACTTCTCTAAACCTGAGGCTCTTTACCTAGAAAATGGGAGAGAAAGAAGTAATATTACCTCCAGAATAGTTTTCTGTGAGAATTCAATGGGTTTATGGATATAAAGTGCATGGCCTAGAGGAAGCAGTTAAATGTTAGTGCCCCTCCCCCCAAACCTCTCCTGACCTTTCCCCTTCCTGGTTTCAATCCCAGGGGCCAGCCCTTGGCCACTTTCCAGTTATTTGTTCCCTTAAAGCTCATCTGGAGATAAAGAAGTGCATGAAATAGGGATACAAAGTGCAGAAACAGAGAAGGGAAAACGATAAAGATTAGGGGTGCCTGGATGGCTCAGTCAGTTAATAGTTCGACTCTTGATTTGGGTTTAGGTCATGATCTCGGGATCATGAGGTCGATCCTAGCTTCAGGCTCCATGGTCAGCAGAGTCGCTTCTCTCCCTCTGCCCCTCCACTAGCTCTCTCTCTCTCTCAAAAAAAAAAAAAAAAAAAAAAAAAATCTTTAAAAAAATCTTAAAAATAAAACAATAAAGATTAAATGGAAATTTCTCTTCTGTGCTTTTTGTTTGTTTGCTTGTTTGCTTTCCTTTTTTCAACTTAATACTGAACTTGGAAAAAATTCAAAGTGACACAGACACATACATGCAAACACACACACTCAATGACAAAGAAAACTATTCAAGAGTGGAACTCCGGGGCACCTGGGTGGCTCAGTGGTTTAAGCCTCTGCCTTCAGCTCAGGTCATGATCTCAGGGAGCCTGCTTCCTCCTCTCTCTCTCTGCCTGCCTCTGTGCCTACTTGTGATCTCTGTCAAATAAATAAATAAAATATTAAAAAAAAAAAAAAGAGTGGAACTCCAAGGCGGTAGGGGAGGGAGTTGCACAGTAAAGTAAGAGACAGCAAATGGGTACCATTTAAAAATAATATCCAGTTGTTTTTCCCTTCCCTCATTCCAAAGTAGAATAGGACAAAATCTGACCTTGGGAGAAAAGAAACCAAGTTATCTAACTCCCATCAGAATTCTTTGTGTAGGTCAGTGTTCTGCCTAGCTACCCACAAAGGACATCCACTAAGTGTTCCATCTGTGTACTTAGCCACACTGTGGTGAGAAGAACATTCCTCTGAGACTTACTAATCAGGAAGGGAGAGCACTCAGGCTGAAAAACAAACAAACAAACAAACAAACAAAAAAAAACAGGTGTTACTCTAAAGAAAATTCCTACATTTACCCTCATGTTAGCATTTATTAACTGTCCCCACATCACAGCACAGAGTGTTGGATCTTTGGACAGACTTAGAAATCTTCTCAGTTTACAAATAAGGGTAAGTGAGACTGTCTGAGATCATTCATTCATTTATTCAATCTCTCAAAGAATATTCATCAAACACCTACCACGTGCTTGTGAAGAACCAAAGATGTTATCCTGAACCTAACAAACATGGTCCCTATCCTCATTGCTCAGACAATCTGAATGGGTAGATAAACAGTAACCAAAGACTTACAAACATACACGTAACTACAAACATTAAGAGGCATTGTATTTTGTTAAGCTACTGAAGTTTGGGGGACTACCTGGGTTATTACTCATCTAGGAGCGTATATTTGACTACCACTGCAAAATAAATTACCAATGAGGCTTAAAATAATAAACATGAGTTCAGTGTGAGTAACAGGAAACAAAGCATGGCTTAGCTGCTCTCCCTGGCTCAACATCTCTCACATGGCTCCAGTCAAGGTATCAGACAGAGCCATAGTCAACTTGAAGCTTCACGGAAGACATTAGGATACCTCCAGACTGTCAGGTGGAGACATCAGTTTCTTGCCATGTGGAAGTTTCCAAAAAGCAGCTTAAAATACGACAGCTAACTTCTCTAAGAGTGACTGAGCAAAAGAGGGAAAGAATATAAGACAGCAGTCATGGTGTTTTTTATCCTATTTTCATGATGCCTCATCTCTTCTGTGATATTCTGTTTTCTAGAAATGAGCCAGTAAGTCCAATCTACACTCAAGCAGAGATGATACCAGAAGGGATTAAATATCAAAAGGTAGTTCTGTTTGGGAGCCTCCCTAGAGGCGGCTTACCAATATAGTGCTCCCACCAGACTATAAGAAGGGGCAAAAATAGACAATTTAGAAAGAAAACGGAAATAAGAGCATTTCAGGGTATGGAGTCTTAGGATGAAAATCACAGCCTTTGTATGCCTTCTCTCCATGATTACTTTACCGATCCTAACCAAAAATGTGGTTTCAAGAAAGAAATCAGAGAGTTTGAGTGAGTGATCTTAAGCCACTGAAAAATGATCGTCTCTTTCTATCCTATTCCCAGAACACACAGAATGATGCACTGTCAAAAATGGCAACAGGCATGTGGAAAGAGAACCTTGAATTACATATAAACTTGTAATTTCTTATAATACTTACATAGGTCCCTTGAGCACCTATATGTGATTACTAAAAGTTTCTGCACCCCAATTTTAGTGTGTGTGTGTATGTGTGTGTGTGTGTGTTGGAGGTTCTCCCATGAAAAATTCTCTGAAGCCAGCTACACAATTGAGTTGCCCTACAGTTCAACTCAATTCTGACACTATCTATCAGGAAATCACACCAGATTTCACAAGCTACAAGCTCAGGACCCGAGTATACCCACATGAATACACCACAGGCCCCTAACTTCAAATGCCAACAGCAAGTCCAAGTTGTCACCTGTGCATCGGATGCTACTGACTATAGCCAGAGGTCCCCATGAACCCCTTTTATTGTTCAATTAATTTGCTAACATGGCTCACAGAATCTAGAGAAACACTCCACTCACCAATCACTGACTCATTATCAAAGGATATAACTCAGAAACAGCCAGATATAAGAGATGCATAAGACAAAGTATAAGGAAAGGGTACAGAGATTCCATGCTCTGAGTACACCACTCTCCCCACATCTCTTGTGTGGTCATCAACCCTGAGGCCCTCTGAACCTGTCATTTGGATTTTTCTAGAGGTTTCATGACTTCGGCATGATTGATAAATCATCAGCCATCGGCAACTGATTCAAGCTCTGGCCCCTCAGCTGAACACTGCAGTCCTCGAATCACAGAGTTGGGTTCCCTGGCAACCAATCTCCATCCTTAGGGTACCTAGTATCTTCTGAAGGCCAGCTCTTTAATATAACAACAACTTTATTGCTCCTATCACTTAGGAAATTCCAATGGTTATAGGATCTCTGTGCCAGAAATGGGACAAAGACCAAATATATTCCTTATCATAAACCACAATATCACAGATATTTACATCTCATCTGGCACAGTCTAATGTTTAGGATGACTGGAGTAACCCAAGATGGTAAGGGTGAGAGAGGCCATCAATGTAGACACGTGCAACCAGTCTGGCATGTCAAGAATCTATGAATTTACAGATAAACGATGTTATAAGAAACAATGTAATAGGGGCACCTGGGTGGCTCAGTGGGTTAAAGCCTCTGCATTTGGCTCAGGTCATGATCCCAGGGTCCTGGGATCAAGCCCTGCATCGGGCTCTCTGCTCAGTGGGGAGCCTTCTTCCCTCTCTCTCTCTCTCTGCCTACCTCTCCACCTACTTGTAATCTCTGTCTGTCAAATAAATAAATAAAAACGTAAAAAAAAAAGAAACAATGTAATATTCTGCTTTCTTTTATTTTATTCTTATTTTAATTAATAGATATTTAAGAATCTCCTATAATGTGCTTAGCCCTAGGTGTGATCGTAGAACAAAACAGGCATGGATCATGGCCTCAACCAGTTTAGAGTATGTTGAAAGAGATAGCAAGTAAAGATACAATTTCATTTAATCAAACTAGCACAATGATAGTAGCATTTTCAAAGTACTATAGAAGCACAAAAACAGAGCACTTTTACTTTATTGGGTATTTTTAAGTAGTCATATGTACACAATTATGCATACTTTTCATGTAGAAAACCTAGACCTTCCTTATACATATAAAAACAAACAAAACTGCATTTACCAGGACTGTAGATCAGTATATGGATTCTCTTCTTCATCCTCCCACTCTGTTTTCATCATAGCCGACTCTAATTTATGGTCCACAATCCTTCTCTGGCATCCCACTTTCTGAATTCCTCCCTAAATCCCACATTCTGCGCTGCTGACACTAATATTGTCAGTCCAGGGCAATCCCTCTTAAAACTCTATGCTCTCTGGATCAGATATGTCCTTTTCCTTGTATGCTTCATGGTTTACCTTAATTATGAGTTGACATCATATCTCTTCCACTGGAATGCTATTTTCTTCAGAGCAGAAACCCTATGTGTGATTCATCTTCCTATGGCACCGGTACAGAGTACATGCTCAGTGTATATATTTTTAACAAGGTACCTGCTCAGTAACTTTTGTAATGTTTCTTTTCCAAGAAAATTTTTTCATTGTAAAGTATTTGAAAAATATAAGTCAGCAAAAAACAAATACATGGAAATGCTTAATCACACTTTCAGAGATAACTATTCTTAGTATTGTAATGCTATCCTTTGTTAATTAGTCATATAAATGACATGATTGTTTAATGTTTGATCTATGGTGGCACAAGGTAAACAGTTGCTGAATGTGTCTTTTCTCCACTTCAAATGTCTTAAATATCTTTATTATTAGATATTGTTCTTCAATATCATTTTAATAGCTACTTGATATTTTGATCTACAATAGATAATAAATTTATTTAATCAATTCTGTTGGTGTTCTAAATGGATTATAATTTTTCACTTCTTTGGCTATAAATAATCTTATGAATATCTTTGACATGTCAGGAAAAACACAGAAGCGTTTGAAATGAACCAAAATGAAAGATTGCTTTGTATGCTGTCTAATGAACATTTCTGGGTTATTTCATTCTATAGGGACTACACTGTTCATTGTATTAGAGCTATTTTATAATTCCATATATTGTAGAAAATGTATACTAATGCAGATTATTTTTGTCCAGAGACATGTAAATGAATTGTGTCCGATGGATGCGGTGATTATTGTCCTATGAATATTGACCAATCTCACTTTTATTTATGAATTAATTTCAGCATTCCTGATGTGTGTGTATGTTTAATTCTCCTTTGAATTGGTTCTGATAGCTTATAGATTTGATTATTAGTGAGTTATATAGTATCTTTGACATTTGTTCATTTAAAAAATAAAAATCCATAAGTTTCCCATTGACCAACTAAAGGTGACAGATAGATGACAAGTGCTTTTAGTCATCAGAATGGAGAAACCCTAAGGTATTTCCTAATGATCCTGACCTGGTATGCAAGCCCTTGTACCTTCTCTTCCCCTTGAGTGTTAGCAGGGCCAAAGACTTATGTGACCAACAATATAGCAAAGATGTTGGGTTATCATTCCAGTGGGTATGTTCCATTACATACAACTTTGCCATGCTAACTGACTCTCCTCCTTGACTCTAGGAAGTAAGTGACCATGATGAGGAATTCCATATGGGCAAGAAACTGCAGGTGGCCTCTAGAATCTAAGCATGGCCTTTAAGAGCAGAGGGTAGACTCTATCTGACAGTTGGCAAGAAGCTGAGGTTATCAGTGCTCCAGATAAAAGGAAACGAATTCTATCACAACCTGAGTAAGCTTAGAAATAGATCCATCCCCATTCCTTGACCTAAAATGTACCCATCTGACACTTTGCAGACTTATAAGACAGACCCTGAGCCAAAAACCCATCTAAAGAGTGCCTGAAAACCTTACCTAAAGAACCCATAAGATAATAAATGTGCATTATTTTAAACTGCAAAGTTTGTGGCAATTTGTATGCAGTACATAGAAAACTAAAGAAAACTAAACAGCCATCTTGAAAGCAAGTGAAAAGTCTGTGAGGATCAGTTGTCTTCAGGAAATAGGAGTGGAAATCACATGGTTCAAAAGCAGGAAGAATTGCCAGGCATGGCAGGAGAGCATACTGTTTCTGTCTGGAGCTATGCAGGGGAGAAGACCCCACAGAGCCCCCAGCTTTGTAAGCTCTCACTTATAGCCCCACAAAAAAGCTGGGAATTTGAACCCATGTCACAAAGGGTACTCAACAGCCATGACACCTTCGTCACATTGAAAGAAATGAAAAAGGCATTATTGTTTCATTACTCTCATTTTCCTCTAACCCTCCCTCCTTGCAATCCTGTGAAGCCAGCAGCAGAGGGAAGAGGAAAGGCAAGAATGAAATGATTGACAACATATTCCTTCTGGACACTTAGGACGTAGATTGGGGATGTGAAAAGAAAAGCTTGAATTAGATGTAAACTTGCATTTTTTACTTATCCTGGTCATTTCTGTTTAGTAGATAAAAGTGAGTCACACTTATTATTTATTGTTGGAGGTGAATCAAAAGCATGGAATCTTCTTTTAAGAGATATTATAGAGAATGACTTCTCTCCTCTTTTTCACTCCTTGAGTTTGGCTATTCCGTAAACTAATAAATATGTGCTTTTGTAAAGGGCACTTACTTCTCTGTCCATTCAGACATAAATGGAGATAGTCTGTGCTCTACCTAATTTACGGGATTGTGTTGTCATTAGATATCATGAATTATGGAAGTACTTTGTAAACTGCAATTCCCTATGTATTGAAGCATGTTGTCACTCCTCCTCCATATTGACATTCTGAAGTTGGTGCAGGCTGAAATAAATAAGTTTAATACACCTATGCACAGAATTACTCCACCTCTATGTTTCAGGAGACTGTATTCTTCTCAGCAATATAACATAAGACATGTTTTCTTTTCAAAGTTTGAGACAATCTAATCTCCATTCTGCGGCAAAAAATGACCTGCTTCCTTTCTGCGCTGACTTAATAATGTGTGAAGATAATAGGTATTTTTATTAAGCTCCAAGAGCTCTCCTTGGAGTATAAATGACAGAGCACAAGATCTAGAATTGAGAGGGAAAGGAAGAAAGAAAGGAAGGAAGGAAGGAAGGAAGGAAGGAAGGAAGAAAGAAAGAAAGAAGGAAGGAACTTTTCCAGATTGAAGAAAACTAGGGAGATATGACAACTGAGGACAGCTTGTGATCTTTGCATCAAGTCATTTTTTATAAAAGACATCATTAGGATGGGGGAAAAACGTGAAGAGTTCACTGAGCAAAATGAATATAGAGTTATTCGTGTTGCTCTTGAAAATTTTCTGTAATTTTGAAATTATATCTAAATAAAAAGTAAAAAAATGCATATATTTTATAATGGAAAAGATTCATCAGAAAGATTTGATAGTTCTGTATTCGTATGCATCTAACATCATACCTTTAAAAGATAAAACCAGAGGTTGATAAGCAAAAGAAAAAACAGACAAACCCAAAATCAGAGTAGGAGACTTAAATAAGCATCTCGACAATGATAGAAAAAGCAGGCAAAAATCAGAAAAAAAAAAAAAAAATACAAACTACATTTGCGGTTAACTAACTTAACCTAATTTTTATATATAATAACTTGCACTCAACTGTTATAGAATGCATACACTTTTCAAATTCATTTGACGTATTTTCCAGAACTGAGCAAAGTTGGAAAATAGAGTAAATTTCAACAAATTTCAAAGGTTTAAAATCATAGAATAGGGAAATGCCATGAGATGAATTGTATCCCCTCTAAATTCATATCTTTAAGTGCTGACACCTAATAGTCCAGAATGTGACTGTATTTAGAAACTGGACCTTTAAAAAGGTGAGTAAATTTAAATGAGACTGTTAGGCTGGACTCTCGCCCACTCTAACTGATGTCCTTTCAGAAGAGGGAATTTGGACACACAGAGAGGTGGTAGGGATTGCCATGCACAGAGAGAACACCATATGAGGGCACAAAGAGTAGGCAGCCATCTGCAAGCTAAGGAGAGAGGCCTCAGAAGAAACCAAACCTGTTACCTTGATCTTGGATTCCTAGCCTCCAAAGCTTTGAGTAAATAAATTGCTGTTGAGTAAGCTACCCACTCTGTGGTCTGCAGTTGTGACAGCTCTAGCAAACTGATACAGACACTATTTTGGCTACACATATACTTAACAAAGGACTTGAATCTAGACTATATGAAGAACTACTACAAATAATAAGGAAAAGGCATCCAATAAAAAATGAGTAGGAGACTAGGACAGGTCACATACATATATACAATAGATACATGAAAATAAGGATCTTTGCAGAGATGCAAATGAAAACAGACACTCAAAAACTGAGGGGAAAAGCCAACAAGGCAAAGTATTGTTGAAGTGACTAGATCCTTCAAACATTGCTAAGTAGAGTGTAAATTGTTACCACCACTCTGAAACTCTTTGGCAATATCTAGAATGGTTAGCATACACATAGCCCATGCACCAGCAATTCCATTCCTGGGTAACAGAAATGTGAACATACATGCTTCAAAAGACATATCATAGAATGCTGATAGCAGCATTTTCATAATGACACCTAACTGGAAATATGCATCAATAATAGGATAGAAAATAAATTGCATTAGAAATGTTTTACCTACAGAAATCAAAATAACTCAGTTATTGTTGCATACAATCACTTACATGAATCTCAACAAACAAAATGTGCAATGGGAGCCAGATATAAACTGTATGATTGCATTGAATACAAATCTGAAAAAGAAAAAGTTCTAGGGTTTGAGGAATCATGATAATCGTTATCTTTTGGACAGAGGCTTCAATAATATGTAGGACAGGGCATGAAAGAGCTTCTAGGGTGACTGTTAGAGTTTTATATCCAGGCATGACTGGTGGTTACTCAGGTGTACTTGCTTTGTAAACAGTCATTGGGATGTACTTATGAATCATGCACTTTTATGTTGCTTATGCCATTCTTTAATATCATAGTTTATATTAAAATTAGAAATTCATTATACCATTTTCCAACAGGCTTTTGAATCTTTCCTAATATATTGCTATTTAAACAATGCATGTGCTAATAAAATAAGTGAACTTGATTATTTTCAATTAATATTCACTATAGGTATTTCAAGTTTGTGTCCACCAGTGGTTTCAGTAATTCTGGACAATTTTTTGGGTTCATTTCTTAATTTTTATTTCTGGTACCTTCCAGATAGTATAAATTTGGATCCTGTACCCAGAGCAGGCCTCATGGGCATGATTCCTGTTTTTTTTTTTTTTTTTTTTTTTTTTTTTAAGAGTGTGGTAAAATTGTTTAATTGGGTGAAAAATATTCACCATCACAGTAAATAAAAAAGGATTAAATAAAAATTATAAATCCATTATGCACAAAATGATATATATTTGTATATAAGAAAAAAGCTATAGAAGATACAACTATAAAGATATATGCCAAAATGTTATTTCTGGATATATTAGTTTTCTATTACTTCATAAAAAATTGCTACATAAACTTAGTTCCTTAAAACAACACACATTTATTATCTCACAGTTTCTGTAGGTCAGAAATCCAGGCACAGCTTAGGTGGATTCTCTGCTCAGAGTCTCTAGGCTGAAAACAAGGTGTCATCCAGGACTGTGGTTTTCATCCAGGGCCCAGGGTTCTCTTCCAAGCTTACTAGTTGTTGGCAGAATTCATTTCCTTGTGGCTATATGACTGAAATTCTTGTTTTCCTGCCAGAATTTAAAAGCTGCCTGCAGTTGTTTTTTTTTTTTTTTTTTGCCACGTGACCCCATAGGCAATTCACAACACGGGTATTTTCTTTTGTCTAGGCCAGCTGGAGCATGTCTTTTAGACTTTCTCTTTTCCAAACATCCAGTGCAAACTCTACTTTTAAATGGTTCACCTGATTAAGTCAGACCCACCCATGATAATCTCCTATTTGCCTTATGATGAAACATAATTTTGGGAGTGATAGTTACCATCATATTTACAAATGCAACCTCGACTCAAAGGGGGAGGGATTACATCTGGGCAAGGGTCATGGGGCATCATCTTAGAGTTCTGCCTCCCACAACAGTTTCTTTGTGTTTTAGATTTTCTTCTTTATCATTTCTTATTACATTTCTATAATTTAAAAATGCTACTAATAAAAACCTGTGAATTGTTTCATGTAAATGAGTGCTGTTCCTAATCTCAGTGCACATTTGCCCTTTTTTCATAATTATATTGGTCACAAAATTTATAATGCAATGTAGTAACATCTGTATAGTCATGATCCCCACACTCAAAAAGAGCTCTGTGCCTAGATGAATATTCAGTTGTCACCTTCCTGAAACTTTTGATAATTGTTATTTTTAAATTTATGTCTTCTAAGTGAAGCCTACTGGGACAGTGGTGCAGAGGAGATAATGTGCAGGGTAGGTATCTACCTTTCCTTGTTGCCCTGTTCGCAGAGAATGTTCATAACGCTCCCTAAGCACAGGATTCCCATACACCCATGATGCATGGGAGCTCAACAAAACTGAAGACAAGGAATCAGGCTACATCCACATCTGGGGAAGCATAGGCACTGACAGGCCAAAGAGATCATTCTGTTCAACTACAATTTACATCAAGTAGGAAAAAGCACATTGGAATTCTCAGACACGCTAATGACCAAAGAACCCTATCAGACCCTTTCTCACTACCTCACATCCCTGGTTAAGCCAACCACTTACACTGAAAATGATAATGTGGAAAGAAAGGGAAATACAGGGCTTTCCATAGTTTCTTGTTTTTTATTTATTTGTTTGTTTTCTTTCAGTGCTTATGGAGAATGTGCATGTATCAAGAAGTTAAATAAAAACAGCAGAGTTTGGTAAGCATTTCCACTGTTCTGATAGAATGACTACATGTGCATATATGAGTTACAAAACATGAAATGTATGATTCTTGTGTTTCCTCATACTAAGCATTCATATTTGTATTTAAAAATTATTGTTGCAGGTTATAAATACGAAGTGTAAAATTCCTGCAAGTGATTTTTTTTTTTTTACTTAGAAAAACGTTAAATAGCAAATAAAACACAGGATGACAAACCCAAGAGACATAAAATGAGAGAAAGGTAAAAGTTGTATATTTTACTTGTTTTCTTCTTTTTTAAACAAGAGACCCCATGCTTTCTTTCCCCACCCCCCAAAGATTTTTTTTATTTGACAGACAGAGATCAGAAGCAGGCAGAGAGGCAGGCAGAGAGAGATGGGGGAAGCAGGCTCCCCGCCGTGCAGAGAGCCCGCCCATGTGGAGCTTGATCCCAGGATCCTGAGGTCATGACCTGAGCCTAAGGCAGAGGCTTAACCCACTGAGCCACCCAGGCACCCCCACACTTTCATTTGTTACTGACCCCAGAAAATTATTTTAGGCTTTGTCTATGCTCAAAGTTGGTGTAAGTCTAGAACCCTTTTACTGATGATGGCTTCCCCCCCACCTCCAGCATCCAAGCATTAGACGGATGAAGTCCCTAACTAACTGGGCCATAAAATAGAGGGTATTTTTATTTTCAAATTATAAAGACTATGAGCACCTGAGGTTCCTAACTTTTATTATTTACCTCTTCCCTTGCTTCTAGGAGTATATCTGTTACCAAAACTTCCATGGTAGGAGATGACTTTGGCACCCTCTGGAGCCTTATTATTCATGTCTGCTGACTAGATTCTTTCCTCATTTTTATTTTATTCTGGATGTATTTTGCCCCATATCCACGTGAATTTTTAGTAAAAAAGGATCCTACTAGATCCGAATTTTTTCTGCCATATTTCCAAAATTCTGCCAGCTGTTTAAAATCATTAATTTCTTGTCATTTTGTTATTTTTCTCTAAATTAAAAGGATACTAACTCCCCTACACAATATATTCACTTGTCCTAGACTTTATAATCGTAGCTTTATATTAAAACTTTGTCAGAATTTATTCTTCTATAGGATTTCAAATCCCTCATGTAAACATTTCCATTAGAGCCATGGTAATTATAAAAAATTATTCTCTATAGGTAATTTTTATAGGTAATTATAAAAAATAATAAGCCACATCGACATTGAGTTCACCATACTTTGCTTTGAATCTCTTTCTGTCTAGAAAAAAATCTCCCAGTTTTTCCTCACTTTTTCATCTAAACTGATTTTAAATGTAACTGGATAAACCAATATACTGCTTTCAATTGTTTTCAAAGATAACACTGCAGAAAAGAATTATTATCAGTTAACACAGCTTAAGTGAAAAAATATGTTTTTGCCACATCCATTCTATACGTATAAATGAGACAATGATAATGAAAGAATCGGGCAAACACTATGACTATAAAAATATTGGGTATTCATATGTTAAGACTGCATTTGTCTACAAATAATGTAATAATGACTTACAGTGGAATAAAGAAATATCTTTTATTCATTCAAAAAAAAAAAAAAAGGTCAGAATTTGGAGATTGCTGACCTTGGGCCAGGGGCTTAACATGTTTATGTTTGTTCTTACTTTTCTCACATGGAGCAAGAGGACTGCTAATGCCCCAGCTATTACCATTTTTGTTTGGGGTTGGACACATTGCCATTCCAAACAAACGTGTGATTTTTTTTCAGCATACAAGGGATAGGAACAAATATTGAATGGGCAATATTGATATTATTATTATATTATATATTATATATATTATATATTGTTATTGGTATTTTTAAAGCTAATTTGATTGGCATCACATTATTTATTATTACATGCCCATGAATGCGCTTTTGCTTTTCTTAGATTTGGGAACTTTTACCAGTGGAAGATTCTAACCTTAACCGGTTGAAAAGATGTATGTGAATAAAATTAACTAAATAAAAGAAGCAGAATCTATGCAACTGTCTCTTGATATTTAAAATTTTTAAAGGTGTACTCTGTCTTTTAGAACTTGGAAAGTCTTATTAAAATTCACATGCTGGTACAAAAAGAAGAGCTGGAAATTAACATTTTTACAACAATAACCAGTAAGAATTGGACACAAATTAAAAAAGACCATACATTATAACTTTCTAGGATCTTGTAAAGAAAAGAAAAGAAAATATTTTCATTTGTTTGGAATTGAAATAACCAACACTTACAGCATTAACTGAGATTTTTTTTTAAACTTTTTAAACATTAAGGCAAAATATATGCCAATATGTGGGGAATCACTTGATATCTACAAAAGGCAGTCTTAGGAATACCATTAGTGTTTAATTATAGCAATCAATGGAAACAATAAAATCATTAATTAAAAATTGTGATTTGTGTCCTAATCCAAGAAATTATAAATTTTAAAATATATTACAAAGAAAGAAAGAACACTTAGTACACTTCAATCTAATTGTAAACTGCAAGACCATTAAATATTAAAAAATTCAGAAAAGCTCTTTCCATTGAATTAAACTCAGGTGTATTTGATTTTCTATAATGTGTCAAGGATAGAGGAATAAAGATTTAAAGACAAATTAAAAGGATTCTTCACTACTCCATCCTTTGGTCAAAATATCACACTAAGCTAAGAATATTGTTTTAATACTCTGACTCTCCATCTCTATAAGTCATGGCAAATTTATCTCCTTCCTTCCTCCTTTCCTCTTTCTTTTTTTTTTTTTTTAAGATTTATTTATTTATTTGAGAGAAAGAGAGTGAGTGAGAGAGAGCACGAACAGGGTGAAGGGCAGAGGAAGAAGCAGACTCCCCACTAAGCAGGGAACCCAACGCGGGGATTGATTCCAGAACCCTGAGATCATGACCTGAGTGGGCCAAAGGCAGAAGCTTAAATGACTGAGTCACCCAGGTGCCTCCTCTTTTCCCCTTTCAAATGAGAAATTTCCTATTTTCCTTCCTTTTGAGTGTTGAAAATTATGTCCTTTTCTTCTATTAGTTTTTATATATGTATATATGTATACATATATATTTATGTGTGTTATTATTTAATATTGAATAATTCACAAAGGCTCTTTCCACAAGGTTAAACTCAAGTGTGTTTGGTTATCTATAATATGGCAAGGATAGGGGAATAAAGGTTTAAAGACAAATTGAAAAGTTTCTTTACTACTCCATCCTTTAGTCAAAATATAATTTTAGGTACTTTTCTTAGTCCTGTAGTCCTTGTGTCATCAATATTAGACAATACCTTTCTTTTTAAAGATATTTATTTATTTATTTATTTGATAGAGACTCACACACACACACACACACACACACACACACACACACACACAAACAGGAGCAGTGTGGAAGGGGCAGAGGAATTAGCAGACTCCTCGCTGAGCAGGAAGCCTGATAGGGTCTCCTTCACAGGACCCTGGGATCATGACCAGAAGCCAAAGGCAGATGCTTAACTGACTGAGCCACCCGGGCGCCCCTAGACAACATCTTAATAACCCACAGTAGAAGGCTGGAAAATCGGACTCTTACATTTTCCCCAACCTTTACTCCTTTTACTTTTTCCACTTGCTGATAATTATATTTCTCACTTAAAGACATTTGTAATAGAAAATGGAAACTCAGAGACAGTGGCAGGTCATATTGCCCATATTGGTTTACTGTCTCATACACAATAGACGTTTTCTCTAACTACTTTTCAGTGGCTGGAGGAGACATATAATCCAACTCTGGTGAATCAAATGTAAGTTTAACCATGTGAGCAGAGCATCTTGAAGAGGTTTTAAACAGAGAACAACCCAGGTGATGGCATGCTGTTCCTTAATCCTCTTCCTCTTACCTACTTGAATGGTGACTATAATGCTTGGAGATGTATAAAGTTATTTGAATGCTAAGGAAAATCTTGAAAGTGAAGTCTTCACACAAAAGTGGTATGAAAGATATGAAAAGCTGTTGGGTTTCACCAGCAATCTTCGAGTACTTTTGTGGAACTTAACCAGAGAATTTTGGTTCCATGACATAATTAATTAAGCTATTCTCTGCTGTTTCTTTCTTATTTTCAGGAAAGAAAAAACTAAACTGAATAATGTGATTAAAACAAATAGGATTCATTGTTTACTTAACTAGAAATCCAGAAATGGGGGGGAGACAATATGGCCGGGAAGTAGGAGGAGGCGCCCTTTCAACCTGTACCCTAAAGTGAGCTGATTACCTTCCAAAGAACTCCGATCACCCACAAAATCAGCCTGAGATAAGAATTATACACGTCTGGATATCTACAGGAGCAGAAGACGCCAGTGGGCAGGTAAAGCAGAGGGGGAACGTTGGACTGATATCGGAAGATAAATAAAAGGGGGAGGGAGCCACCAGAGGCAACCCAATGGAAAGTAACATCCCAATACATACCAGAGTGCCCTGTGTCTGGGGACCAGCATTAACTTGGAGTCTGGTAGAAAGCACTCAAAAAGAGCAAAGGATCACAGGGGAAATTGTGGGACTCGGGGCAGTTAGGGACAGGGGCTTAAGTCCCCAGACCCAGGACAGAAACCCCTGGCGCAGAGCCAGAGAGAGTGCAGCGGAGAAACCAGGTCTTGGTCCCTGAGCCACCGGCACGCCTGAGAGCACATGGGTTCCGGCTCCCGTGAGGGGCTGGGAGCCTCGCCAGCCGGCAGAAGCACAGCCTTTTTGCAGTCCTCACGCAAGTACCATGCCTTGCTATCAGAGTCCGAGTCACGCCCCGCGCCCTCCCCTGAGAGAGGTGTGCACAGGAGCCAGCCCGGTGCTCTCGGACCTGGAAAGACCAGGCACTCCCAGCCTGGGCCAGCGGGAAAATCTCAGTGTGCGATCGCTGCTTGGAACTTCTCTGGCTGTTTGGAGCTGCCCAGACAGCCGCCGCTGCCGTGGTTTTGGGTACAGGCAAAAGATTCTGCGTCCCCAGGGACCACGACTCGGAACCTGCTCTGCCAGCGGCCAAGGGGAATTTATTTGGGCTCTGCAGCCAGACTGAGGCTTCTCTCTGAGAGGGAGGTCAGGGTGCAGTTTGCTTTCCTCTAAACCTACAAAAACCATCAAAAGTGGTCAAGGTGAGAGAAAAAAAAAAAAGTGAACAAACATAAAAACCCCCAGAGAACAAAAGCCTGAAAAACCGGTTTCCTCAGAGCCCACTCCCTTGAGGGGGGGGCAGGAGGACTTAACTCAGGGAACATCATTGACTGAAAACCCACGTGGCAGGCCCCTCCCCCAGAAAACCAACCAGGAAAGAAAAAAAAAAAAAATAAGACGACAAGAGAACAACCACCACTATTTCATAGGACAACTTTTATTTTTAATTCATTTCCACTATTCTGGAAATATATTTTTATATAGATAATTTTTTAACCTATTTACCATCACAGTGAGATGTCCAGTACATCAAATTCCATAATAACCTTCTAACCTGAACTTTTTGATGCATACACCTGTGTTTTTCTTTTGCGTTTCTATTTTTTAAATTACTTTTTTTAAAATTTCAGTTTAGTCTAGTTTATTCCTTTTTTATTTTTATTTTCTAATATTCATATAGAGTTAAACTTCAAGGTAATCCCCTTTCCCTAATCAATGCTACCCCTGTAGGTAAACCAATTTTTAATCCCCCTTTATCTTAGGAAAGTTGAGTCCTTTAACAAAGATATTAAGATACATCCAGGAAGAATCAAAACAACCTTCCTCACCCACACTGAGAATTTATAACCACTCTCCCGTCTTTTTCTTCCACCAGTGCTTCTGTGTTTTTGTGTTTGTCCTGATAGTATATAAATCTTACACTTGGGGTTCTTTTAAACGAGGTTCTTCCTTTATTTGTTTATATATATATATATTTTTTTTTTTTCTCTTGTCATATACTTTTATCAGTCTTTGTCTGTTTTTGTTTGTATACTTCATAAATCTTACCTTGGGGCCCATTTGGGCTGAACCTTCTCTTTTATCTCCCCTTTCTTTCCTCTCTCTCTCTCTCTCTTTTTTTTTTTTTTTTTTCTTTTTTCTCTCATTTGGGTGGGGAATCCTGATTGCTCAGAAGCGTTCCAGAGTGCACCTTGACTGCACCACGGTTGATACATCCAGCTACATCCGTTCAGCCATCTCTCACCAAAATGACTAGGAGGAGGAATGCCCAAAGAAGAAAAATACAGAGGATGGGCCTTCTGCAACAGAGCTAATGGCTATCAACATAGACAATATGTCGGAAAGAGAATTCAGGCTAACAATTATCCAGGCAATAGCTAGGTTGGAGAAAGCCATGGCTGACCAAATGGAATTGATTAGGACCAAACTGAAAGCGACCAGAGATGATGTTCACAGTGTTAGGGCAGAGCTGAAAGCTACCAGGGATGAGGTTCACAATGCTCTCAATGAGTTCCAATCTAATCTAAATTCTCTCAAAGCTAGGGTAACTGAGACAGAAGATAGAATTAGTGATCTGGAGGACAAACAGATAGAGAGAGAGGATCAGGAGGAAGCCTGGAACAAACAGCTTAGAAGCCACGAAAACAGAATCAGGGAAATAAATGATGCCATGAAACGCTCCAACATCAGAATTATTGGAATCCCTGAAGGGTAGGAGAAAGAAAAAAGTCTAGAAGATATAGTGGAACAAGTTCTTCATGAAAATTTTCCCAATCTCGCGAATGGAACCATGTTCATGTACTAGAGGCTGAACGGTCTCCACCCAAGATTATAGATTCCAGAAAAACATCAAGGCACCTGATAGTCAAATTGAGGAATCATAATTGTAGATATAATCTCTTGAAAGCCGCTAGGACAAAGAGGCTCCTTACTTACAGAGGAAAGCCATCAGAATAACGTCAGACCTGTCCACAGAGACCTGGCAAGCCAGAAAGGGCTGGTAAGATATTTTCAGGGTACTAAATGAGAAGAACATGCAGCCAAGAATACTTTATCCAGCAAGACTGACATTCAAAATGGATGGAGAGATAAAGAGTTTCCAAGACCGGCAAGGCTTAAAAGACTACGCAACTACCAAGCTGACACTGCAGGAAATATTAAGGGGGGTTTTATAAAAGAGGAAAAATCCTAAGAATAGCATTGAACAGAAATATAGAGACAATCTACAGAAAGAAAGACTTCAAAGGTAACATGATGTCAATAAAAACATATCTATCAATAATCACTCTCAATGTGAATGGCCTAAATGTGCCCCTAAAATGGCACAGGGTTGCAGATTGGATAAAACGACAGGACCCATCCATATTTTGTCTACAAGAGACCCATTTTGAACCTAAAGATACACCCAGATTGAAAGTGAAGGGATGGAGAAGCATCTTTCATGCCAATGGGCCTCAAAAGAAGGCCAGGGTAACAATTCTCATATCAGACAAATTAGATTTTAAACTAAAGACCGTAGTCAGAGATACAGAGGGACACTACATCATTCTTAAAGGGACTACCCATCAAGATGATCTAACAATTGTAAATATCTATGCCCCCAATATGGGAGCAGCCAATTACATAAGAAAACTGTTAATCAAGATAAAGAGTTTTATTGATATGAATACATTAATAGTAGGAGATCTTAACACGCCTCTCTCAGAAATAGACAGATCATCGAAGCAGAAAATCAATAAAGAAACAAGAGTATTGAATGACACATTGGACCAGATGGACCTCATAGATATATACAGAACATTCCACCCTAAAACAGCACAATACTCATTCTTCTCAAGTGCACATGGAACCTTCTCAAGAATAGACCACATACTGGGTCACAAATCAGGACTCAACCAATACCAAAAGACTGAGATCATTCCCCGCTTATTCTCAGATCACAATGCTTTGAAACTGGAGCTCAATCACAAGGAAAAGTTCGGAAGAAACTCAAACACCTGGAAACTAAAGGCCACCTTGCTTAAGAAAGCTTGGATCAACCAGGAGATCAAAGAAGAACTGAAACAATTCATGGAAACCAATGAGAATGAGGACACTTCAGTCCAAAACGTATGGGATACAGCAAAGGCGGTCCTAAGGGGGAAATCCATAGCCATCCAAGCCTCCCTCAAAAATACTGAAAAATCCAGAATACACCAGCTGTCTCTACACCTTAAAGAACTGGAGAATAAACAACAAATCAAACCAACTCCACACATAAGAAGAGAAATAATCAAGATTAGAGCTAAAATCAATGAGGTAGAAACCAGAGATACAGTAGAACGTATCAATGAAACTAGAAGCTGGTTTTTTGAAAGAATCAATAAGATCGATAAACCATTGGCCACACTAATCCAAACGAAAAGAGAGAAAGCCCAAATAAATAAAATTATGAATGAAAAGGGAGAGATTACAACTAACACCAAGGAAGTAGAAACAATCATCAGAAGTTATTATCAACAGTTATATGCCAATAAGCTAAGCAACCTAGATGAAAAGTATGCATTCCTGGAAAACTATAAACTCCCAAAATTGAACCAAGAAGAAATTTACAACCTGAATAGACTGATATCTAGTAACAAGATTGAAGCAATGATCAAAAACCTCCCAAAAAACAAGAGCCCAGGACCTGATGGATTCCCTGGGGAATTCTACCAAACTTTCAAAGAAGAAATAACACCTATTCTCCTGAATCTGTTTCAAAAAATTGAAGCAGAAGGAAAATTTCCAGACTCTTTCTATGAAGCCAGCATTACCTTGATCCCCAAACCAAGCAAAGACCCTACCAAAAGGGAGAATTTCAGACCAATATCTCTGATGAATATGGATGCTAAGAGTCTCAACAAGATCCTAGCAAATAGGATCCAACAGCACATTGAAAAGATTATCTACCATGACCAGGTGGGATTCATTCCTGGGCTACAAGGATGGTTCAACATTCGCAAATCAATCAATGTGATAGAACAAATTAATAAGAGAAGAGAGAAGAACATGGTCCTCTCAATTGATGCAGAAAAAGCATTTGACAAAATCCAGCATCCATTCCTGATTAAAATGCTTCAAAGTATAGGGATAGAGGGGACATTCCTGAACTTCATAAAATCTATCTATGAAAGACCCACAGCAAATATCATCCTCAATGGGAAAAAGCTTACAGCCTTCCCGTTGAGATCAGGAACACGACAAGGATGCCCACTCTCACCGCTCTCATTCAACATAGTATTAGAAGTTCTAGCAACAGCAATCAGACAACAAAGAGAAATAAAAGGTATCCAAATTGGCAATGAAGAAGTCAAACTTTCTCTCTTTGCAGATGACATGATTCTTTATATGGAAAACCCAAAAGACTCCACCCCCAAACTTCTAGAACTCATACAACAATTCAGCAACATGGCAGGATACAAAGTCAATGTACAGAAATCAGTGGCTTTTTATACACTAACAATGAAAATACAGAAAGGGAAATGAGAGAATCGATTCCATTTACTATAGCACCAAGAACCATAAGATACTTGGGAATAAACCTAACCAAAGAGGTAAAGGATCTGTACTCAAGGAACTACAGAACACTCATGAAAGAAATTGAAGAAGACACAAAAAGATGGAAGACCATTCCATGCTCTTGGATCGGAAGAATAAACATTGTTAAGATGTCTATACTGCCTAGAGCCATCTACACTTTTAATGCCATTCCGATCAAAATTCCACCGGTATTTTTCAAAGGGCTGGAGCAAATAATCCTAAAATTTGTAGGGAATCAGAAGAGGAAATGTTGAAAAACAAAAATAAAACTGGTGGCATCACGTTACCTGATTTCAAGCTTTACTACAAAGCTGTGATCACCAAGACAGCATGGTACTGGCATAAAAACAGACACATAGACCAGTGGAATGGAGTAGAGAGCCCAGATATGGGCCCTCAACTCTACAGTCAAATAATCTTTGACAAAACAGGAAAAAATATACAGTGGAAAAAAGACTGTCTCTTCAATAAATGATGCTGGGAAAACTGGACAGCTATATGTAGAAGAATGAAACTCGACCATTCTCTTACACCGTACACAAAGATGAACTCAAAATGGATAAATGACCTCAACATGAGGCAGGAATCCATCAGAATCCTAGAGGAGAATATAGGCAGTAACCTCTTCGATATCAGCCACAGCAACTTCTTTCAAGATAGTCTCCAAGGGCAAAGGAAACAAAAGCAAAAATGAAATTTTGGGACTTCATCAAAATCAAAAGCTTCTGCATAGCGAAGGAAACAGTCAACAAAACAAAGAGGCAACCCACAGAATGGGAGAAGATATTTGCAAATGACAGTACAGACAAAGGTTGATATCCAGGATCTATAAAGAACTCCTCAAACTCAACACACACAAAACAGACAATCGTATAAAAAAAATGGGCAGAAGATATGAACAGACACTTCTCCAATGAAGACATACAAATGGCTATCAGACACATGAAAAAATGTTCATCATCACTAGCCATCAGGGAGATTCAAATTAAAACCACATTGAGATACCACCTTACACCACTTAGAATGGACAAAATTAGCAAGACGGGAAACAACATGTGTTGGAGGGGATGTGGAGAAAGGGGAACCCTCTTACACTGTTGGTGGGAATGCAAGTTGGTGCAGCCACTTTGGAGAACAGTGTGGAGATTCCTCAATAAATTAAAAATAGAGCTTCTCTATGACCCTGCAATTGCACTACTGGGTATTTACCCCAAAGATACAGATGTAGTGAAAAGTAGGGCTATCTGTACCCCAATGTTTATAGCAGCAATGGCCACGGTTGCCAAACTGTGGAAAGAACCAAGATGCCCTTCAACGGACAAATGGATAAGGAAGATGTCGTCCATATATACTATGGAGTATTATGCCTCCATCAGAAAGGATGAATACCCAACTTTTGTAGCAACATGGACGGGACTGGAAGAGATTATGCTGAGTGAAATAAGTCAAGCAGAGAGAGTCAATTATCATACGGTTTCACTTATTTGTGGAGCATAACAAATAGCATGGAGGACAAGGGGAGTTAGAGAGGAGAAGGAAGTTGAGAGAAATTGGAAGGGGAGGTGAATGAGAGACTATGGACTCTGAAAAACAATCTGAGGGTTTTGAAGGGGCGGGAGGGTGGGAGGTTGGGGGAACCAGGTGGTGGGTATTGGAGAGGGCACGGATTGCATGGAGCACTGGGTGTGGTGCAAAAACAATGAATACTGTTATGCTGAAAATAAATTTAAAAAAATTAAAAAAAAAAAAGAAATCCAGAAATAAGTAGTCCTATGGTTGATGCAGCAGACCAAATATGCCATTAGGTTTTCAGGCTTTTCTGTATTTCCTCTCAAGTAACCCTGCTATATTGATCTATTGGACTCGTACTTGTTACCTGCTTCAAGGTCTCTAGATGAATACCGGAGCAGCCACGGAGCTGCACTGCTCAGAAGTCCATCTAAGAGAATCTGCTATGGAAAGCGGAGTTGCCTGACTGCTCCAGCTGCTGCACCGCTGGATGACTCACCATATGAAAACTGAGACCACAGTTCCCCTGATCTGCTCCTAATGACTGAGCATGATAGAGGTACTAGAGTCAGGCTTTCCCAGACCAGTGCTAGATTCCACAAATGGGAAATGTTGGTCCAGGTTCACCCCACTGGCCTGAGACTTTTTAAAACTGCATCACTTTCTGAGTCTTTTCCTCCCAAGACTTCCTTCCCATGCTCCATTGATAGAGGTCAGAACCACTTTGTGGTGGGAAGTCACTTCTTGAGTAATCCTGCTCTCTTTCCCTTTTTTGCTTTATAGACATTCCCCCCATAAATCTTTTGGATGTCCAGTTAGTCCTGACATCAACTTCTTGGAAGACTCACACTAACACAGGTGGTGCTGAAAATGATTAGAGAAATAGGCAATAAAATGGGCTTTGAGGACTGGCTCACTCCATGTGGAAAGTGGGGCACAGGAGGACAGCTAAGCACTCAAGTTTTCACCAGTGGAAAACTGGAAAAACATCCCAGTCACTGGAGAAATGTGCCAGCATGAAGATTCGGGCATCTAAGTAATTGGGGGGGGGCATGTTCCAAGGTCAACAGTCTGCTAATTATTACTGAATTGTGTTGGTGATCTGAAGACAGATAATGAGAAAATGAGAGTCATGAGCAAAAGGTTAGAGGCTGACTGACAAGACAGAGTCTCCTTCCTAGTTTATCAAAAGGCAATAGAGGGGCACCTGGGTGGCTCAGTTGGTTCAGGGTCTGACTCTTGGTTCCAGCGTATGTCCTCATCAGCCGGTTGGGGGCTCAAGCTCTGTGCCCAGCTCTGCTCAGTGTGGAATCTGTTTAAGATTCTTTCCCCATCTTCCTCCTCCTCTGACCCTCCCTGCTCACTCTCACGCACTCTTTCTCTCTCTCAAATAAATAGATAAAATCTTAAAAAATTAAAAAAAAAAGTAGAGGAACAGATAGATTTGAAGAGCAAGGTCAGGATTTCATCACTAGAATCATAGCTACCCAGGAAAGGTAGACCTGTCATTGCTAAAGTCAGGTGAAATCTATGATCCAGGAGGATGGAATGGGAAATATTGGTGAACGGAGCCTTATCTGTTCAGACCCCTCTGAACATTCAAACTTGGAAAAGTAAGCCACTCTTTTATTGTAAGTTCATGTTGTTCTCCCAGTGTCCCCATTTTCCATATGCCTTTCTTCTAGAAAGCAAAGGCACCTCCTCTGGTGTTGTCCTTATCATTTTTCCTGACAGGCCAATAACTAAGGTTAAACCTGCTGGGGACCTGCTGGACCTAATAAAGGAAAAAGGACAGGTCAGCCTGAAAGAGCCATAGAATAGACTAGCAAGAGACATTTAACTGACTGAGCCAACGAGCTGCCCCCTGGAAATACCTAATAGTATGCTTTAAATATAATTTCAAATAAAACTAACAGAGGCCAATTCAGAGTATGACTTCAATATCAAATCATTATATAAGATCAAGCAATAATATTTTGATAACAAAACATATTTTTGTAAATTTAAAGTGCAGATATTTTATAATCCAAGATATTTACTTAGTATTAAAATTTTTATAAAATGGTAGAACTTACTTTCTCCTTTTGCATACCCTTCTTTAGCTTCATGATGTGACATGAACTTTGTATGGAAAGATTCTTATCATTTTCTTTGAAAATTTAAACCAGAATTTGATCCATGCAATTTCTTTCAATCTATGAATTGGCCATTTTGATGTTATTGTTTCACTTTAAAAATATAAGACCCCTGTTATTTCAATACTAGAACTATGTTATGAACTTAATTGTACAAAAGAATTAAAAGTTCTTTACATGATATTGTGTTGTAGATTATAAAACAAAATGTTCCATTGCTCTCTTGTTTTTATGGAAAAAACACAAACACTTTATTTTGGAAGGATTTTTGTTTGCTTGACCTTTTTTAGTCAATTTAGTATGGTGAGAAATATAGATTGGCTCTTCATGACAATTTAAATTATATTCTATTCTGTGATAAATGTATGAAACATGTAATTAATATATATAGTAAATATATAACTATAATATAATAATATAAATATAATACAAATATATAATATACATAGTAAATATATAATTACTATTTATATACTCATAACACTAAACAAGCCTTGTTATATGTGCTATTTTTGTAATAGACATATGTAAAGATAACCAAATCACTTATATTCTGAGTATCTAAATAAACTTGATAATTAGATTTACCCATAATTTCAAATTCTTATCTCAAAATGCTTCAAATTTTTTCTTGCTAAAACAAAAATGTGGGGTGCCTGGGTGGCTCAGTCATTTAAGCATCTGCCTTTGGCTCAGGTCATGATCCTAGAGAGTCGAGATTGGACTTGAGCCCCACATCATCCTCCCTGCTCAGCCTGCTTCTCCCTCTCACCCTGCCCCTCCTTCTGTTCACTCTCTCACTCTCTCTCTCAAATAAATAAATAACTTTAAAATAAAAAAAATTCAAAATATGTAATGTATGACCATATTGTATTAAATAGATACCCATGTGAATCAAGATTTAGATATTTAGGTTGCTTGTTTTTTTAATTTTATTTATTTATTTGACAGAGAGAGAGAGAGATCACAAGTAGGCAGAGAAGCAAGCAGAGAGAGAAGGGGATGCAGGCTACCTGCTGAGCAGGGAGCCCGATGTGGGGCTTGATCCCAGGACTCTGAGATCATGACCTGAGCCAAAGGCGGAGGCTTAACCCACTGAGCCACCCAGATGCCCTTAGGTTGCTTGTTTTAAAAACCAGTTAACTCACTGGAGAGGTTCTTATGGAACTGAGTGTATAGTATGGGAGACCTACTGAATTTGCAATAGCAGAAAGGTGTTTCTGATTCTCCTGGCAGTGTTTGCTGTATCAGAACGTGCAATATTCTAATGATCTCACTAATGTGTGGGATCCAAAAACAAACCAAATTAAAACAAAACAAAACAAAACGAAACAAAAAACAACAGAGCTCATAGATAGAACAATTTAGTAGTTGCCAGGCAGAGTGGGAAGGTGAGAGTGGGAATAGCTATGGGGTGAAATGGAAGAAGAGGGTCAAACTCCAGTGATTAAATAAATCAGGGGATATAACGTAGAATGTGGTGAATGCAGTTAATAATATTTGTTTCATATTTGAAAGCTGCTAAGAGACTGGATCTTAAAATTTTTCATCACAAGAGAAAAGATTTTTTGTAACTATGAATGGGGACAGATTTTCATTAGACTAATTGTGGTGACATTTTGCAATATAGACATATTTGGAATCATTACATCTTACACCTGATGCTAGTAAAATGTTCCATGTCAATTATATCCCAATAAATAAATAAATAGATAGATAGATAGATAAAGTGATTCTACCACCTTCTCCTTGGAATTTTGCAGAGCTATAGGAAGCCATGAACTTGTATTCAATATGTAGAATTTTATTAGGAGAGAAATGTTATCAAATCAACAACAGGGTTAAACAAATGGCATTATTTATTGAGTCCTGAAACCATTTCCTGCCCCTTGAGGAACGAGCAGTCTATGTCTGGATAACAGCCAACATTAAGTTCTCCCCTTCTGAAGCACCATTTTCAGAACACAGCTGAAAAGGCACAGGAACACAGGTGCAAATATTCGAACAGATACAATAAAGGAAAATCATTTTCCATGAATACATTCACTTTTGTGAGAATATTCAAAAACATAAGAAGAAATTTTTAAAATGGATTTGAAAGCAATGTTGGATTGATTCTCTGAAATGCATATATAGCCATAATTGTGTGAGTGTGTGCACACACACATACACATTAGGCCATTTTTTTTTTCTTTCAACATATTTCTGCGAACGTTTCTAAGCACGTCTTTATTTTTTTAAAGATTCGTTTATTTATTTATTTGACAGAGAGAGACATAGTGAGAGAGGGAACACAACAGGGGGAGTGAGAGAGGGAGAAACAGGCTTCCTGCTGAGCAGGGAGTCCGATGTGGGGCTGCATCCCAGGACCCTGGGATCATGACCTGAGTCAAAGGCAGACGCTGAACGACTGAGCCACCTAGGTGCACCACGTCTTTTCTTTAAATGTTAGTGAGCTGTGAACATTTTAAGGAGGAAGCTCCAGGGTTATGAGAAACAGCTAAGCATTTCACTTCATGTAATGACATAATTAAGATAGGACTATTGGGTACATTGTCTTAAACTTACCAGTATTTCATTTAAAGAACACACAATTATTTTTAAAAATTATCATAGCTGGGAGAAGTACATATACAGAAAATATTCTCTGGCTGGTCCTCTGAGGAGCATTAATGCTACGTATGCTGAAAAGTGCAAAGCAATTCAGTGGTTTATTTTAAGAGAATTTTTAAAAAATCAAGAATAAATATTTCCTTTCTTTTATTTCTCAAAATAAAGCTTGGCTTTTATTTTTCTTTGGTAACTTAAAGAAGTTGTTAGTATAGCCAATTATAACTATGTGGTTAGAATATGAATTATGAGTTCAGATATGAAGTAATAACTGTAGGAGATTACTTGGTATAAAACCTCTCATCCAAAGATATAAATATGTGAAGGAAAAAAAAAAAGTGTTCTAAAAACAGAAAGCTTCACTGCAGGTGCCTGCTATTGGCAATGTCATGTAATAAAGTAGTTGGCATTGATCTATGTTTTCATAAGCCCTGTGGTATTCTGCAGGCTTATTAGCAAAGTGTATTTTGTAAAGTTGCAGGTTTAAATGTCTTTCTGAGGGTGAGTGCTTCTCACAATGAAGAAATAAGAGTCCTCTTGCTTTTTCAATGGTTGTGATAAATGGCTCCAGGGGGTTTGGAAAAGAAGGCCTGTCTAAGATAAAGCTGACCTTAAGATACTTGGAGGTCCTCCACCACCTGTATAATATCAACTGTAATAGTACTGAAGCATTCAGTATTTGGGCCGTCCTCATTATAAGTTAATGGAATAGCCAGATTTGAGCACAAATTGTGTTGCTAGGAGCTCCTCAACTGACCATGTATCATCCCAAGCCTTAATAGGAATGACAAGTAGGAGTACAAAAGCATTACAGGATCAGGGCTGAAAGAGGTTTCATTGCTAGTTCTAGGACACCACAAAACCCTACTATATATTTTATTCATTTTAACTTTGACACTCTTTTTTAAGTTATTTTAACACAACTCACCTTTGCTTGTCTTTGGCAATACTTAACATATGAGCCAAATATTTAGTAAATGATTGTTTTTATTCCTTTAATATAATGCATACTTCCTTTTTCTCATGTAATCTTCTTATGGTATTTTGCAAGGTTGCCATTAGGATTAAATCTATAGATGATACAGCAACTATATTGAATACAGTAAAAAAATCATTGCCTTAGAGCATCTTAGAATCTAATTTCTTATTTCATTAGGGTCTATATGGAAAAGCAAATAATCAAGCCCTCCAAGTGTGTGAGACTTGTGCCTCTATCTGACATCCCCTTGAGCTTCATTAACATAACTTATTTAAGAACAGAATCATTCCTTTCAGGAAGAAACCAATAGCCTAAAAAACATCAGCTCCATTGAACTTCAAGGTCGAATTAGTGGCTGAATCTGGTCAGGGTCCACAGAAGAGAATCACGCCAAAAGTACCCTTGATGGGTACTTTAGTGATGTGCCTTTTTATGTCTGTTTTATACTGAGGAATGAGCCGAATTCTAGCCATGGCCTCTATGACCCTTCCAAACTACCCCTGTTCTCTAATTGTTCTCTATCCTCTGTTCTTTTCCCACTTTAGACTATATTCCCCTGAGGATAAGGACCCACATCTGTTTTCCAGCTGATTGAAAGAGATTATATTCCATTTCATGATTATACATTACTAAAGCGTTTGTTTGATTCACTACAGGCAGAAATAAACTGAACATGCCAACTTTCCTTAGTAGTTTAGTGATAATCTGCTGTGCTCATCTTTTGCGCACTATATTTTGGGGACTCGTATTTGAAAAGTATAAAAACTAAAGGTTAAAAATTGGATTATACTGACCCACTTCTGCAATTACTATTGATTTTCAATATCTTACATGCACACTGCTAGTGGAATTGACGAATAACAGAAAATAATCAATTTAACAAGATTTTGACGGGATTGTTCTCATATGGGAGTGACTATGGCAAATTTTTTTCCTATGGACTTAAAACATTATGGTACTATATTAAAAAAAATAGTATTAGTATGTATTTGTAATATGAAAAGATATATACCTATTTCTTTTAACAAGAGAAACAATTCTTGATTTCGTGCAATTTTGAAAACAATTGAAGTTATTATTACATATTATTACATTATTATTTTTTACTACCTCAGAACCTTATTTCAAAGTATTTCTGAAGCACTTATTCAGTTACAAATCTGGTAATACCATCATAAGAAACTTCCAAAAATTAGTTATAAATTAGAGGATATTATAAAAAGATTCTTTGTGAAATGTAATTGGAAATTATTAGTGTTACGTTAGTACAAACCACACTAAAATGAATCCAATTCTAGTGACACTAGAAATATCCAGTTTAAAAATGGTCCTTTTATGCTAATCCTCAAAGCTGGCTAAAAATATTTGTCACATTTGCTGGTGGACTCTACTGTTGGGTCATTAATAAATGAACAAGTAGAATGCTTATTTGAATAGAGACAAAAGTCATGCTTATAAAATTTACAAAGAAATGCTCTTGTAAAACATAAATTGAGACAGTATACACACACACACACACATACACACACACAATATAAGCAAGAGTAGGACCATATTTAAAATAAGGCAGATTCCCCAATTAGAAAACATATTTTAAAATTTGGTCACCTACAAAATATTATCACCTGTAGGATCATCTTTTTTTTTTTTTAAGATTTTATTTATTTATTTGACAGATCACAAGCAGGCAGAGAGAGACGAGGAAGCAGGCTCCCCTCTAAGCAGAAAGCCCGATGAGAGGCTTGACCCCAGAACCCTGGGATCAAGACCTTAGCCAAAGTCAGAGGCTTTTTTTTTTTAAGATTTTATTTATTTATTTGAGAGAGAGTGAGAGAGAGCATGAGAGGGGAGAAGGTCAGAGGGAGAAGCAGACTCCCCATGGAGCTGGGAGCCTGATGTGGGACTTGATCTTGGGACTCCAGGATCATGACCTGCACCAAAGGCAGTTGCTTAACCAACTGAGCCACCCAGGCACCCGAAGGCAGAGGCTTTAACTCACTGAGCCACCCAGGCGCCCCTAGGCTCATCTTTTGATATTCTTTCAAAAAGATTATGCTCTTAATGATTTTTGGTAGGAGACACAAATTGCCATAACACAGGGGTATATGAAAAAGAAAATACAGGGGTATATGCTAGGGATGGATATCAGTCACTAGGCAATTTGGAAGTTTTCATATGAAGAGATGAAATTGTAACATTACTAGAAAATTTTGAAAATACATTTTCTAATTAAGTTTGAGCCATAAAATATAATGTTGCCTTTGTTCTTAACAGATTTTAGTAAAGATGAATAATAGAAAGTCAATAGCCATTAGTAGTATGTTATTAATCGATCTAATTATATATCTAGTATCTAAGAGCTTCTAATTTCTAAAAGCTTATTTCTCCCAGATTGTTAGCAAGTGTGTACATTTGGGAAATTTAGAAAAAAGTACTTATACTAATCTCTGTCAAAGGTTTTTTCTGTTTCTTTATTGCCAAATACTAAAATTAAGAAGTTTTATAATTTTTATTCTTAGAATAAAATACTGTTATTGTGACTGATATAATATCTGATGAGGAAACTTCATTTGCATTAAATCCGTTTAGTCTGTGCCAAGGTGTATATGTAATACAAATAAGAAAGGTTAATTGCATGGGCTTCAATTTTGGACGTTGTTGGTTGATTCTGACTGTCCATTCTCAATATCTGTGAAAAAGGTAATAATATATAATAGTACCTTATTGAACTGTTGCAAGCACTGTCTAAAAAGTAATAATAGACAATAACTGTTGTACTGATTATTGATTTTATTGAGACAAAGGGTAAAGGCTGGCTCATAGATAGACTTGCTTTTAACTTTTTTTTTTTAAGATTTATTTATTTATTTGACAGACAGAGATCAAGGGCAGACAGAGAGGCAGGAAGAGAAAGAGGGGGAAGCAGGCTCCCTGCTGAGCAGAGAGCCCTATGCGGGGCTCAATCCCAGGACCCTGAGATCATGACCTGAGCCAAAGGCAGAGGCTTAACCCACTGAGCCACCCAGGCATCCCAACTTGCTTTTAACTTTAAGGCCTTTTTATATTCTCTGACTTTCTAGTCATGCGTATTTATAATTTGATTACTGCATACTAATTATATAGGTCCTGCCATTGTGCCCAGGCATTGATTCCCCAACTCCCCACTGGAAGGCCATTGGTTTTCCAGGACAACAGATCTATCAGACTAGAAGATTAAAGAGCCATTCAATAATATTATTCCTATGGCCAAGTTCCCATTGCTGAACTTCCCTTCTGGCTGAGGCTTTAGTTTTACTAATAAAGTTCCATTGATTTCCCAAGTCCAAGTTCCCTAGCCTCCCCTCCCAGGACAGAAAGGCTCTGGCCAGTATTACATTGTCAGGGGTGGAGCAGGCCTGGGAGTGGAGCAGACTTTTGTAGATTTTTGCATGGTGGAAGTGAAAAGGAAATTAACATGAATCATGAGAGATGTGGGGCTCTAGCTTCTGGACTAGCTGTTTTTAGGAAAGAAAGCATGGACCATTAAAAAATTAGGGCCAAAGTTGTGTACAGTGAACAAACCAAGATCCAAAGCAAAACAATGAAAGAGAGAGAGAGACAGAGAGAGAGAAGAGTTTAAGAGTTTCTGGCTATAAGTGTTCCCTAAAGCAGTGGCTTGCCCCTGAAATACTGTTTAGGGTTTTTTTTTTTTTTTCTTTTTTTAAGATTTTATTTATTTATTTGACAGAAAGGGAGATAGCACAAGCAGAAGGAGCAGCAGAGGAAGAAGTATGTTCTCCACTGAGCGAAGAACCCAAGGCCGGTCTTGATCCCAGGACCAGAGGCTCATGACCCAAGACGAAGGCAGCCACTTAACTGACTGAGCCACCTGGGCACCCCCTGAAAAACTTTTTTTTTATGGAGCATACTCTGGAAACTGTAGGGCACCCAGAAACACTTTGGAAAGCTATTTCCCTCAGGACTTCATCCACGGTTAAGCCAACCAGCATTTCTGAGTCTTGGGTGCAGGATAACAGTGCTGACTACTTACCTCTAATACTGTTCAGCATTTAAAATTCCTGAGCTCATTGATCCTAGTAACCGAGCTTCAGAGGCCAATTTCCTCTTCCAATTTTTCTGCTTGGAAACACTTCTGATAATGGCAGACCTCTTTTGTTCCCAAGTGTGAATTTCTAAGTCTAGTTCTCTTCTGGAGGTACCCTAGACTCCATCTAGAGATTTTTGTTTCTTTGTTCCTATGAATTCTGTTTCTATAATCTACACGAGGATCCAGGCCCAGCCTTGCTTTTGCCTCTTCTCCAAGCCATCACAGTCCTGTGAATACCATCTTGTCGTTCGGTGGACTAGGGAGACTCTGGAGCCCCGAAGCCTCCACCCAGCCCGTCCCAGGGAAATCACCAGAGGCTCTGGTCTCGATGCAAGAAAGAATTCAAGGACAGACCAGACTTGGGGTTGGGCGATGCTAGTAGGAATGTTTATTCATGTGACAGTATACTCTTGAGGTATGAGAGCAGGCAAGCTGAAGGAAGAGCAGCACCTGGAGTTTGGTTCTTGACCTTTTATTGACAGCTGGTTAGTGAGGGCATGGGATATTTATTCCTTGGTGAGGGGATTTTGGGGGGATCAGGGCTTCACATCTTTTCTCCCTTACTTAGGGCTTCTGCCTTCTTTGTCTTGGGCCTGCCTGATTTAACCTGACATCTTGTGGTTTTGCTTTTGGAGTGCTGCCAGAACAGGTCTCTAACTTTCCTAATTTTCCATCTGCCCCTTTGCCAGCCTCAAGGCACCCTGTTCAAGCCTAACTAACTTCCAGCTCTAGCACTCTCACTGTCTGCAGTTAGTGTCTGCTGAAGACTTCCAATTGCAGTACAATCCACTCCACATATGCCATTAGCATGTCTTCCTCATTGTTGAAACCCCCCATGACATTCTTTCTATTAATGCTATTTTTTAGAATTAATTCATTTATTTTTACTTGTTCATACCCATGTGAGTTTCTGTCATCATCATATGCCTTTGGGTATATTCCCTTGGGCCTGCATACCTGTTGACCAGCTTTTTGGGTTCTAAGTTATAAAGACTTTTTTCAGTAAATTCAAACAAATGAGGATTTACATAAGAGTATGCATACATAAGCAACTAGAACTAAAGATCCTAAAGAATTGAAGTATCCCTAAGGACAAAATTATCATTCATTCCTGAATTTCTATCTTCTTGCACATCTGTTTCCTTTACTGATGACTTTCACCTGCTAAATTGTGCTATTTGTACCCTCATGATTTGCCTTATATTTTACTTTGGCTTCTGTGGTCTTTCTGTCTCTCCCTCATAGCTGTTTTGTTTCTAATCTCTCTTCAAAGGACAGCTGGGTGGCTCAGTGGTTTAAGTGTCTGCTCTCATCCCAGGTCATCATCTCAGGGTCCTGGGATGGAGCCCTCCCTGTTCAGCAGGGAATCTGTTTATCCCACTCCTTCTGTCTAATGTTCCCCCTGCTGTGCTCTCAATCTCTCTCTCTCTCTCTGAGATAAATAAAAAATCTTAAAAAAAAAAATCTCTCTTCAAATTGAAAATTCTTAGTATGTTGTTTAGTTCAACTATCTGGTCACCAAATAAGATTTTTTAACTATATTTCCTATAGGGCCACATATTCTAAGTTATATATCAGTCTGCTTAACTTGTTATGCTTGGATCAGATGTTTAACACTGGACCAGTCAGTTGTACATATGGAGATGAGGTCTCAGAATATAATAGGCCTACGCCTAGGCCTATTGCCTCAGAAAGGCATGAGAGCAGGATGAGGACTGTGGCATCTCTAGTGTACTATTCTTGTGAGGGTATTTATTCCACATTTCTGAATCCCAAGAACTGACAGAAACCACATTTTCAACATCACATGGGAGCAAGAAAACTTTTATCATTTCATTCTTTTAGCAATCTGTTTGAGTTTGATCCAGATTATAAAGAAATGTTAGTTAGCAATAGCTAGAAAAAATTTGTTTTTAACAGTTATTATGCAGATAAAAATGATATAAGGCAAGCCATGTCTTTGAAAATAATTATTCAAACCAAGAAAAGCTAGATTTATTTGTAAGTAACCCATATAAAATGAACAGCAGCAGGAAAACTAGCTCTTATAATTTTTATCTGCCAAAGATTATAGATTTGTGTGCTTTATAATTAAACAGCTTTTAAAAGCTTTCAGATGATTAAAGAGAAATACCTCAGAAGCCAAATTTCCTTCCACAGATGGAGACTTATGAGACAGTCTTTAATGAGGAAAATAGACCAAACCTTGTAGTTTGAGCATCAGAAAAGACTTTCTGTAAAATACAGCTGAGAATGAACACAGAGTGCCATCATTTGGCAGGCATCTTTAACATCTTCCAGTTCTTTATTAAATTCTGAAGATAAAATAACTAAAATAGGGGCGCCTGGGTGGCTCAGTGGGTTAAGCCGCTGCCTTCGGCTCAGGTCATGATCTCAGAGTCCTGGGATCGAGCCCCGCATCGGGCTCTCTGCTCAGCAGGGAGCCTGCTTCCTCCTCTCTCTCTGCCTGCCTCTCTGCCTGCTTGTGATCTCTCTCTGTCAAATAAATAAATAAAATCTTTAAAAAAAAAAAAAATAACTAAAATAGAGTTTTAAAACTGTTGTAAGAAGAAAATATTAATTAAAGTTGTTAAAATAAAATAATATTGTTATAATTTACCAATATTTTGCACTACTATCAAGGAAAAGAATACATACCAACGTTCAATTTCCGTCATCACTTTTTAACACTAATTGTGTTATTTTTTTTAAGATTTTACTTATGTATTTGACAGAGAGAGAGACAGAGACAGAGACAGAGATCACAAGTAGGCAGAGAGGCAGGCAGAGGGGGAGGGGGAAACAAGTCTCCCACTGAGCAGGGAGCCCGATGTAGGGCTCGATATCAGGACCCTGAGATCATGACCTGAGCTGAAGGCAGAGGTTTACCCCACTGAGCCACCCAGGCGCCCCTACCCTAATTGTGTTTTTAAAAGAAACTTCTAGACTTTGATTCAACAAGTATCAAAGGAAGAACTAATTGCATAAATAATTTCTCTTCAGTCTAAGGGAGCCTCCAAGAAAATGAAATGAGACTTTTAGGGAATTCCTTTCTACATAATGTGCTGGACTCAAAACAAAGAAACATGTCTATTTGGATCATTGTAGAATTGTCTTCATCATTAACCAATGGCCTCATCGAGAAATGCTAGAAAAAAAATCGTGTCCAATTCAATATTCCCAGTAATTTAGGGATGTTGCCAAGGGCAATGTCTGCTTCTCCATGCTGCCCGTCCTCCCATTCAGGTCTCAGAAAAATATTCCTATATTCAAAATAATTGCTTGATTCTTAATTTCTATGGAAACTTTGACTAAATAATTAAGCATGTCTTTTTCTTCCCACTCCTCTATCTCTCTCCCTCTTGCTATTGGGCAACCTCAAGCCAGAACGGAGGTCCACCGAGAGGAACTCAAGATACTCCAGCGGACATGTCTGTGTGCATTCACCACGCTGGCTTTGGTGTTTGTCCCCATGTTCTCCTTTAATCTTGATTTCCTCATTATGTATTTTGAGATTTATAAGCCAATTCAAATCCTTTATGGAACAAAGTGGTAAATAAATAAATACACTGGTATTCTGCAATATGGGAAGAACACAGTCACTCGCTTGTTCAGGTTTATATTGAGGATCAAATCTTGGGGACAAATTGGCTATTGTGGTCCATGGACCTAGGCCCTGGCTGTATAAACACAGTCTCAATAACACCATTATTATCAAAACAGTTGAAGAACTGTTTTACATTTTAAGATTATAGAAATGCCATTAAAGAAGCTAATTTCACAGGTTTAGACCTGTCATGTCTATTCCACTTGCCAAAAACAACTGTAGCACCCTGCTATCTAAAGGCTGCTCACAGGAGGATTCAGCTTGGTTTCTTGGAAGAATATAATCGACCAACACAAATTGACCTTCATATCTATTTTTACTTTTTCCAGTAATTCTTAAAATTTGTGCAGAATTCCTTGTATAACCAGCTTTGAAAACACTCTGAAAAGACGTTCCACCTAATTAATTCAGAATAATTGGCAGAGATGTATTAAATTTGGAAAGAATTAAAAATGATGGACTATATCATAGAAAAATAATTATATAATTGCCAAGTACTTATGGGAGTAGGATTCATAAGCCAGCAGCAAAATGCCAAATATAAGTTCTAGAATATTCTGCCTTTCCAGAAAAGTTGTTTTAAAATTATTTTGGGTTTATGATTAAGAATGATGAATATATTTTTATGTAATAAAAAATATCTTGCTTTAAATTATGATACTATTTCCCTGTTTTTATTTTTTGCTTATTTTAATTACTGTGTTCATAAGCTTTCCTTCCCCTGACGATTTAAATTTAAACTTTACCACAACCACATCTGATAAACCCAAAGTTCAGTATTCATAGAAATTTAAAAAATAGAGCATCTGTATCATAAAATCTTTTTATAGTCTATTGATCTGAAATATGCTGAAAGTATTTGAATCTCTAATTATCTTTCTCAAGGTTTGCCTGGTGTGAGGTGCAGTAAGTTAAGTGGGGTTATGTGGAATTAAATTCTTAGTATCCCACTGTCATATTCCAAAAAAGCAAGGTTGGCATTATTCCTACAAATAAGGCTTCAGGAGAGCAGGTGAATTCGTAAAAGGAAGCCCAGTGTTCACAGGAAGGTGAGTGTACAAGGATAATTCTTGTTAAAAACACCTCTGCGTGTTTTTCATGCCACTCTCACTTAGCTGCCTGGGAAACCACACAAAGACTTTCTGTTTCATGCACAGGACCAGACTCAAAATATTTATTGAGCTTTCCTAAAACCATACACATAACGTGCTGAATGTCTAGACAGGAATAATTAGCATTTAAAGTGAAGGATAACTTGTGATGAATTGTGAGCACTGGTGACTAGTTGATTAAATGTGTATAGATGTTTTGATATTTAAGTTCCATGAAAAACATCAGTTTCCTGAGCTTGTCTAACTCCTAAGATTCTATTTCCACTCAGTCTCACTGAGCTTCCTCTCATTATTCCCAGCCCGAGACTCCACATCTGTCAAGTTCATTTGTTTGCTGTCATCCACTCATGAGATTTGCCTGCCTCCTCAGTACCATCATGCATGATTTGCTTTAACTGGAATTCTCTTTCCACCCCACGTGGCTGATCATATCCTTAATTTCCTTCAAAATTCATTCTCTACAGCTTACCCTATCTGGAAAATTTCCATAATTAGTTCATCCTTACTCAGTTCATCTCTGCAATAAATAAACACCCCCTTTTTGCAGGCATAGAATGGATGGCTCAGTGCATTCTCTATTTGTGTTTCTTGGGTCTGTTAAGTTAAATATACCTAAATTTAAAAGTCAAATCTCTGGACATACCCAGGTGTGATATACATTGGTACAAACTATCATTTTAACTTTATGTATGATAATTATCTTTGGGTATTTAATTTCTCTTGTTTATTGAACCCATAAGTTTAAATGAATATGAGAAGTGTTATATGAAAAAAACTCTCTATATCATGTAAATTCAGAAAGCCTCTGTTGAATAGTGTTGGATAAGTTTCCTTTACTGCAGAACATTTTGAGGCCATTCATGTGCTGCAATATAGAACCTTTCTAAGTGGGGCTATAGTATACAATTGTTTCTAAACCTGTGTAACCATAAATCCTTTTTATTTTTAATGTTTTATAGAGTATCATCATACCACTTTTGAAAACATTATGTTAGTCAGTTCAAGGTGATCCATCCATTGAGGCTAGAGTCTCTGTTATTCAGGAAATGCGATTTAATATTTGTTTTCACTTTGTAGATTATTGTTATTCTTCAATCAACCTCATTTCATAAAACAATCTATGAAAGGATTTATGATCATTTGAGGATAATCTGTTTCTGTTAAACTATTAAAGGATTTACCAATTCCATGCAACTCGTGATAGTGTTAGCTCTCAAATTCTGACCATTAAATTTCAAACCCTGATGAATCCTAAATGCATGTGACCATTCAGCTTCCATGCACATGAAATCAGTCCTGAGAAAATTCTTGTGAAGCCCAGCATTCTAAATAAAAAAAGATCACCATAGATATGTTGGTTGAAATTAATTACAGACCTATATAGCTGGTAAGTTTTACTGACATTTTCTTGATCTTAATAGACAAAGTTTTAATTAAAAAAAAAAAAACATTTTGTCTCCCAAACAAGAGGGAAAGAATACAATACTAAGAGGAAAGAACTAAGATTTTAAAGAAAGAATAAGGAAAACATACGTGATTTTATGAGGTCAAAATATTTTGCAAATCATATTGACTTTTGAGAAATTTGATCTTTTATATTTCTTTTCTGCTAATTTTAACATTTTAACAAAATTGAAATAAATAGTATTCATTTCTAGAATTGTGTTCTAAAATTTTGAGGAAATGATATACAGTGTTTTTGAAATAATTTTAAAATATGTATTTTTGAGCAGTATGCTAATATCTCTACTAAATAAATTAATATACAGCCAATAAATAAGTGTACCTCAGGAATAATGGAGAAGCTAAAGACATATTCTTTCCCTCAGATGAAATGGAATTTTAAATACCTGCCTCTATCTGGATAGCATGAAATTTATGCATGAATAAAGACTGTGCTTAAATTCCTTTTCCTATGATTATCTTTATTTTCACACCTAACACCTGCTGACTAGAAGATTCCATTCTGTTTCCTCTCAACTACTTGATGTAGTTTTCTGGGATACATTCTTGGCTGGTGGGCATTCTTGATACCATTTCCTCCCTTCACTTGGAAGCTCGCATCCATCCAATATGACCCCCAGTATTCTTCAAACCTCAGTGTTCTCTGTGGAGAAGACTGCTGGAGTAGAAACAAGATGGGAGCAGAGGTACCAGGCAGGAAGAAATTGCATTATCTCAACTTGAGGAAATCTGTGCAAACCAAGATAGTGGACTTATGGAAGAAGAAGAGCACAGAGATTTAAGGGGTTTTAGACACATAGCATTGATGTGGTAGAGTGAGTAATTAAATCTGAAAAATATGGGAAGAACAAATCTGATATTTAAACTGCATATTAAAGAAAAATGCCTTTTATCAAGATAGAAATCACAGGTGGGAGAAAGAAATCTCTTGGAGGAAGTAGAATTTCTGTAGGACGAAGACAGAGAATTTCCAGAGAAGCTGTTTATTACAGTCACACATACTTGGAGATCAAGAGGAAAAGACCAAAAGAAAGCTGAAAAATAGAAGTTTGGCAATCACCAAGGTGTAGGTGATAGGTAACATTATAAAAGGAAAATATGGAAGTAAGTATAGCAAAGGGCCTTGCACACATCTGTAAAAAATCCTAGCTTAAGAACGACATAGGCAGAGGAAGATGAGCACAAGGAGGATATTGGGAAGGATGGACTGGACAGAGTCGATGGACCAGGACCATCTGATCTCAAGCAGAACAAGAAAGACTGAGTTTCCAGGACCATCAATAGGCAACAAAACACAATAAAGCAGTTGTGGCACAAAAGATAATAATTCAATCAGAATTTAAGCATTAATGCTTTATAACCCACAAAACATTCCCTCTTTTTACTTGTTCACCCAGTTTTTTAGAAAGCATAATTTATTAATGTTTAGTATATAAACTATCTCAACATTTTGCATCATGTATATAGCAAGAATCAATAAATCATAAAGAAAACTCCTTATACAAAATAGTGTAGAGTGACTTTCTTTCAAGGGAATTAAAATGTCATGCAGTGATTTGTCGTGCAATATGTTTTATGGAGTTTTCCCACAATTTTGAGGGGGAAAAGATCACCTAAAACAAGCCATCATCCAAAAAAATATGTGACAGGCATTTTACGCACTAGTATATTTGGGTCATTTTCTCTCAACTTTTGGAATCTTTCCTTACAAAAGTATTCAATTTAGCAAAACAGAGTTAAATGCTCACTTTTAAGTACTAAATGTTAAAATAAAGACAGACATCATCATGAGTAACAACACATGTTTTAATAACATAGCAGGGAAATACATGGGACTGTCTGTCTGAGGGTCAAATATTCTATGGTGTAGTGATTTCTTTATTTCTAGTTAGTGAATTTTTCCTTCCGCCAAAGGTAACAAGAGTAAATAAATCGCTTGGTAGACAAAGTGCCCTGACTGACATTTGCAAATGAGCTTAAAAAGATTGAAGCTTAAATCTTTGGAATTTCTCTTATGCACTTGGTTTCTCTCTGTTGTAGTTCATCAGCGTGCAAAGAAAAAGGTCAAATTCCTCTCACTTCTACAAACGTTGATTTACAGAACTAAATTTCAAATTAATTTCACCTTGAAATTTCAGAAGTGGAACAAAATGCGATTTGTTTCGGCCGTGAAGAAGTAGTTATTGACAGTCTTTCGATTTTGAAGAAGACCGTAGGAGGTAAAGTCACGCCAGGGACAGTGCTGAAATGCTCGTTCAGTCAGAGATGGGATCTCCGCTGTCTGAACAGCTCTTCAGGTTGTCAAAGCCCTTAAGTAAACAGGGCTGCTTTCGGCCTTTCATTTCTTTGAAAAGCAGTTTTTCCAAAGTCTTTGAAATAAAAAATAAAAAACAAATTGTTTTTTAAAGATCTTAAGAAGCATATCCACCAGATCATTGCACCACAAAATGCAGCTTGATGTCTTGCTGGATTCAATTTTATAACTCAGTCATAAAAAAATATGTGACGGGCATTTTATGCACTAGTATATTTGGGTCATTTTCTCTCAACTTTTGGAATCTTTCCTTACAAAAGTATTCAATTTAGCAAAACGGAGATAATTGCTCACTTTCAAGTACTAAATGTTAAAATAAAGACAGAAAATTCTACCTTCTGTGGAGCAAATTAGGGTTAAAGAAAATAAAGGCAGTGAAAAATCACAATGTAGTATGTGAAATTGACAAGGTAGAAATAAAAAAATCTGAATTTATACATATACTTAGTAGTATAGCATGATAGATGTGATTGGCTGATCTGGAGAATTTAGTCTGAATTTAACATGGAATGAAACCCACCAAGAAGGAAACACATCTCTCTGTCAGCCTAGTAGACAAGTTAGCATTTTTGTCCCTTAAACTTAGATCTCAGGGCAGTAAGTGACCATTTTGAACACAACACAACAATGCTACACAATGATGAATAATGCCATCTATTTTCAGAAATGTTAAAGATGTTGTAATCTCAAATTGATGCAGTCAATAAAGTTACAGTTATAGCTTTTACAGGATCTTGATGTATAGTTTTTAATAAAATCATTTCAAATGTGTTTTCTTTGTGTTTTGTCTACTCTAGGTAGCCTAGGAGAGAAGCAAGTATAGTTATTTACATGACTTGGAGAGTTACTATAAAACTTGCAGTTCCAATGTATTCATGTGAATCTGATTGAAAACATTGTAGATTTGGGGTATGGCTTTGTATTTCGTAGTTTTTCATCTAAAAAATGTATTCCTCTATCTCCTTAAAATATTTGGTGTATTATATTCATTTGTCTACTTATAGTTTTTGCCAAAAGTATTATGCTTTAGATCTCTAGTGCTTTATTAAAAAAGATTATATCTTCTATAAAAATATTAATTTGGGGATGGTCTTACTATCATAATTTTTACTTTTGTTAGACTCGAGGTTGAAGGAATTTTCATTTTCATGAAAACAGAGGAATGAACAAGTATAGTCAATCTCTCCTTCACTATTGGAAGCTAGAACTTTAAAAATATGTATTTTGTTATTATAAATTCAATTTCATCATCAACTAAATATTGAGAATCTTACATATACCCACTAATTTCCTATCTTTTAAAATATACACAGGTGAAAAGTATGGTTCTAGTCCTGTAGAAAGTCCATCGGACTGGGCTTTGTAGAGAAGGATTTGTGACATGTCAAATGTCTACCAGGTGAGAGGCTTTATGATAAATCTTGGAATCTCATGAATAAATCAAAACAGAGAACCTCAGAAAATGTTAGAATTCCCAGAGGGCACTTGTTCTGTTTCACATTTTTTATTTTCCACGGCTACTATTCTGATACTGATAAACCATATAATCAGAGTCAAATATGACTGTCTTTAAATTGGCAGTGCATATACTAAGCATATGCTATGCACACATATAAATGACATTCATTGCGAAAGAAGAAAATGTACATTTATAATTATATAACAAAAACAACTAAATGGACATCTTTACATTTAAATATATCCCTTCAAACAATTCTGTTTCTCTAACTGGATTTTCCTCATTTTCCAAGAAGATGTTTTCACACCTTCTTCTGGCTGCTCAAGCCTCTATCACTTCTTTCTCCATTTTTTTCTCAACTAATGACCAAGGTTCACATTGGAACCGAGGAAAAGAGAAGTCATCAAATACAAGGCACTCATCTTCCCGCCCCTAACCATAGTCACTGATGGCGTTTCTTCTTCAGTCTCCATACAACAGAGGAAGTATCCTCTTGTGAACTATGAGTTATTGGTTTTGCATTCTAAATCCCAAGACTACTTCCTTTCTCCGGTACTGCTGTTGCCTTATATCTCTCTCTCTCCTATTATCAGATGCACCTTCTCTAATGGGTAATCCTAATTAGCAAAACATACTACCTTTACTTCCAATTCTTGAATTTGAAGGCCTCTTTCAAATGCCCCATGTCCCCATCTCACTGTCAACCTGTTTGATACATTTGCCTAAACTCTTGTTTTTATTTTCATACTTGTGATTCATTCCTCAGTTCATTACAAACAGGAGTCAACCCAAAAATCCACTGGGTTTACTCCTGTTAAGTTGTCAGACCCTCTGTGTTTCCGAATTCAAACTCCTCACCTCCAAATCTCCCAGCAAAACAAATTCCAACACAACAAAAACGATGAAAGTGCTCATGTAATAAACAAGTAGATCTCAAATGTCTTCTTCACACGGCACCACAAGGTGGTAACATCTGTAGAATCACATCTGTAAACTTTAAGAGAATGTGTTTGTGACACAAGGATTCTAAGGCCAAGTGACAAATTTATATGTGAAGGAAGAATAATAAACTCCTCATGTTTTACTTAGAAAATATGTCATGCATATATATTTCTCCCAAAAAGTACTCATACCTATAGTTCTCCTTATTAAAATAAAACTCATGAATTAAAAATTCAAGCATAAAGAAATTGGAGTTTTATGTAGACTTGCCGGAAACATAAAATTCAGTGAAATATCAAGTTACACAAACCAGTATCACATACCGACACAGAATTAGCCAACTACTGACATATATTTATGGAACAAAATGGCGTAAATGGTATCCAAATATTAGTAATTGAATAACAACAAAGTTCTGAATTCCAAATTATTTTTATAAGCAGTCATGAATAAGAAAGTAGGAGAAGGATATAAAAGCTTATTCAAGTTCTTTTTTTTTAAGTTCTAATAGTACACAAGGGAAATGAAAAAGTTAAATTACTCAACAATAAAGACTCAATTAAGCTTTTCAAAATTTTAAATGTAAATTAGATTTTTTCAAGAACCTACATACGTTCAAAACAAAAATAGGTGTCATTTGAATTGTGCAGTTCAGTCTGGATAGGGAAGAACTTTACAACCATGAAATTACTGGAGAAAAAGACCTGCAGTGGAAGAGTATGATAAATTTGACTATATAAAAATGAGAAACTCGGGGCGCCTGGGTGGCTCAGTGGGTTAAGCCTCTGCCTTTATCAGGTCGTGATCTCAGGGTCCCAGATCAAGTCCCGCATCAGGCTCTCTGCTCAGCAGGGAGCCTGCTTCCTCTTCTCTCTCTCCTTCTGCCTGCCTCTCTGTCTACTTGTGATCTCTCTGTCAAATAAATAAATAAAATCTTCTAAAAAAAATGGGAAACTCTGGGACATCAAAGTACACACAAATAAAAGGCAAATAAGCCATGAAAAATGTTTGCTAAAATTATTGCAGACAAAACGTTAAAAAGCCCGTATAAGTTAGTAAAAGAAACAAGGACACACTAGTTACTATTAATATAACTTCTTTACATTTATCTTTATAAATATTAATTAAATATTATTGACTTATCACCATGCCAAATTATACAATTAAAGTGAGTTTGATCTATAGTGAGTAGCTATAAGCCTTTATTTGTTTGTTCTTTGTTTTGTTTTTCAGAAAGGATTCCTTTATTTTCCCATTTATTTCTAGGTATTTTTGAAGTATAGCAAATAATGACTCCATTCCAAATAGTCTAGTTCCATTTCCAAAATTAATTTAACCATTGATCTTTTACATTACTTTCATTATGTTTTTATTTTTCCAAGTATGCCAAAATTAGGTTCTTAAGAGTAGAGCCAATAGAGATTGTGTCTTGGTCCAGCCCAAGTGGAAACATTCAGTCATCTAGAACTAATGTTAGGAGGGAATTACTTCCTTTTGAAAGCATACCTTAGAATAGATCCCTATTTCTTGCATGAAAAAAATAAAAAAGAACTTTTAATATTGAGCGGACTTTTCTCATACTCCTGAGTGTGTGTCTACTGTGGTGTTTCTAGCAGTTTCTTTGGTCTGTGGCAGAAGTGGACTTAAAATTAAGTTAATAAAACATGAGTTTCAGGCTCTCTCACTGGCAAAGAACTTCTCTTTCAAGCTGTCAGCGGGCACCTAGCCACATGTTCATGTCATTATCTGTTTTTGTCAAGAGTGCAGAAAAAAATATCTGAAGTACAAAGCTGCCCTGCTCCTGCCACTTCACCCTCCTCTCTTGTCCGGTGTCATTGGAGAGGCAGTGACACTTTGGGACACTCCACCAAAGAGGAAACTGAGTTTGGTCAATTGTGTTTCTGAGGTTCACAATCACGTTCCTGCATAAGTTCTTGCTAGCTGCCTGGTAAGTAAGACGGGCTTCTGGGACATCTGTGTGGAGCCCTCAGTCCTCTGACATGAAACTGTAGGGCCAGAAGTCATCTTGCCATGTATGTCCTATATTTTCCTGCCCCAGAAATAGTGTGGCTAGCAGAGGACCAAGAAATTTAAAAAGCATGCAGCCAGAAACAAATATGTGGAAAATTTCATTTTTTCCACTGGAGACTCAAATTCTAAGTGGAAGATTTTATTCTCATCAGTGCCTCATCGAAGTTTCTCTTCAGTCAGAAATACGTTTGATAATACAAATAATATATAATTTATATATATATAATTATATGTATAATTATATATATATATATAATATATAATTATAAGGGCTTCATATTTTTTTTTCCTTTTTGATGAGAATCTGTATCATTGAATAAATTCTATAAGAATTCCTGTGTTGTCTGGGAACAGATCTGTGGCAAAATTGCAAATAGCAACTTTTGCCTCTTCCTGAGCAAGTATGTTTTGTGTGTCTTGACATTTTCATAAAACACATAGCACCCTAGCATCTCTGACCCATCCTGTCCTGACAATGTCTGCCGGTTCCAGATGAAATTGCACACAAACTCATGATTAGAACAGCAGAACAGCCAGAAAATGGAAGTGCTGGGGACAAATTTCCTACATGTATTCGTCACGGTCGGTATAGGCAATATAAGACTCATTTGGTTATGCAAGTATGTTGTTTGATACAGTGAGAAAGCAACTTGTAAAACCCTGAATTGGGGGCATCTTCGTGATTCAGTAGGTTAAGCATCTGCCCTCAGCTCAGGCTATGATCCTGGGGTCCTGGGATGGAGCTCTGCATGGGCCTTCCGGCTCAGTGAGGAGTCTGCTTCTCCCTCTTCCCTTGCCCCTCCTTCCCTCTTGTGCTCTCTTTGCCACATGCACACTCTCTTTCTCTCGCTCAAATAAATAAATAAAATCTTTAAAATGTAAATAAATTTTTTTAAAAACCTGAATTGCTCCTGTATATCCTTTATATTCAGATTAATTTTATATACTTGTAAGAATTATTGATCATAAGCAAATTCAGAAAAATAATTACACTTGCATCCTGAAGCTTATTAATAAATTAAAGTGTTAGATTAATGGAAGAGCCTATGCATTATGAATAGATACATGGAAATAACCTAATTTTCAGAGCACCAACAAAATATGTAAGTCCATTTACATTTCATCTTTATTCTATAGTGAATAAAGTCAATAATCTCTCAGCTCTCCTTTATAACACTCTATTTTAGTTACAGTACCTGAATTATTCTGGTATTTAATCAATATGTGCATGCCATACAGAAGATGGCAAAGATATTAACTTTGTTGATTCAGTAGTTGAAACTTCCATATTGTGAGTGTCCTGGTATAAAGCCTTGGAATGCAAAAATTTGTGCTAATTAACCATGTTGAAGAGACATCTTTCCTGAGCTTTAGGCTTATGTGTAATGCACTTGATATCTTCACATGAAAGTCAAATAAGCACCTCAAACTTAACTTAATTCCTTGGTACCATCCAGTGCCTCTCTGCAGTATTCTGTCTCATTAAAAGTGCCAACAGTTGTTCAAGCTAAATCCCAAGGAACGGACATCATTTCCTCCCTCTCTCTCACTCCCACAACCATATTCAATCCATCACGAAATCCTGTTAGTTCAAACATCAAAATCTGTTTCGAATACAACCACTCCTCTCTATCTTCATGATTACCACTCCAGGCCAAGAGATCATCTATTGTGTGGTTAAGTATTATGTAAATATTTTTGTTCACAAAATGTTTAAAAATACTGGAAAACTTACATACTACTAACCTAGTATATATCTGTGTTGGCATTTTAAAGATTTTATCATAAACTTAATTAGCTAGAAAGAACATAATTTCTGAAATACTGTAAATACTGTATTTTAAAATAAATCTGTTTCATGGGATCTAATATTATAGCAAATTTTTTTTTACTTAGTACCATCCTTTTAAAAAATTGATGAACAGATGATTCTTTAATGTTTAGAAATTTAACTTTGTAACATCTTTCCTTACACCTATATTTTCACTTCTCAGAACTTTAATATAAATCACTTACTAACGAACAAATTTTTTTTTCTAAAAAGTATGTATCACAGTTTTTCATCATTTTTTATGATCACAAGGATCCAAAAAAGTTTCCAAATTATTAGTACACGAATTGATCAAAACACCAATGTACTGGATGTTTGCATGAAGAATATTTAAATGAAAAAAAATATTGTAAATGCATATCTTAATGTTTTGGATGTTTTTTCTTCTTGATTCACATGTGGATGGATAAATACTACTTATTGTTAAAGTGAGAAAATTTATGGGGCACCCGGGTGGCTCAGTTGCTTAAGCATCCCACTCTTGGTGTCAGTTCAGGTCATGATCTCATGATCTTGGGATCAAACCCTGCATTGGCTCTTAACTAAGTCTGCTTGAAATTTGCTTTCTCCCTCTCCCTTATCCTCTACCCCTTCCCCCATTTGCATGTCCTTTCTCTCTCTCTCTCTCTCTTTTTTTAAAATAAATAAATAAATAAATAAAATCTTAAAAAAATAAAAATAAAAGAAAGTTTATTATCAGTTGCAGTTTATTTCTCACATTTTAGATATAAACATTACAAATTTTTTCATATAAAAAGTAGATGAGAATGGAGAACAATTAATTATAGCAACATCGTTATATTCACTGAACAGAATTACAAAGCAAAAATCACAAAGTTGTCCATGAAAAGAATGTATGAAGGTTGATCAGTTGATTCCCTCTGCAATTTTGTTAAAAGAAACATTTTATCACCTGACCTACAAAAGGGCTTTTATAATCAGTGAAATAATTTTCATCCTCAATATCTATATCAACATTTCAAGCTGCTCCCTAGTGGTGCTTTGAAGGATTTGACAACCTGAAAAATTGCTCCATGTATGCTTCAGGATACGTAGGAGGCAAACTAACTTTCTTTCTTTCTTTCTTTCTTTCTTTCTTTCTTTCTTTCTTTCTTTCTTTCTTTCTTTCTTTTTATTGCTTCAAGTTCTTATTTAAATTCTAGCTAGTTAACATATAGTCTAATATTAGTTTCAGGAGTAGAATTTAGTGATTCATCACTTATGTGCAACACCCAGTGCTTCTCACAAGTGTCCTCCTTATAGCCCATCCCCCTACCCACCTCCCTTCTAGCAACCCTCAGTTTGTTCTCTACAGTTAAAAGTCTCTTATGGTTTGCCTCCCTCTCTCTCTTTTTTGTTTTAATTTTACTTTTCCCTATGTTTACCTGTTTTGTTTCTTAAATTCCAAGTATGAATGAAATCATTTGGTGTTTATCTTTCTGACTGACTTACTTTGCTTAGCATAATACATTCTAGCTCCATGCACATTGCTGCAAATGGCAAGCTCATTCATTCTTTTTGATGGCTGAGTAATACTCCATAGTCAATATAGAACACCTCTCCTTTATCCATTCATCAGGTGATGGACATTTGGGCTCTTTCCATAATTTGGCTATTGATGGTAATGCAACTATAAACAGAGGGCACATGAACCTTCAAATCAATATTTTTGTATCCTTTAGATAGATACCTAGTAGTACAATTGCTGGGTCATAAGTAGTCTTATTTTTAACTTTTGGAGGAACCTCCATACTGTTTTCCAGAGTGGCTGCACAAGTTTGCATTCCCACCAACAGCGTAAGAGGGTTCCCTCTTCTCTACATCCTTGCCAACACCTGTTGTTTCCTATGTTCCTAATTTTAGCCATTCTGACAGGTGTGAGGTGATATCTCATCATGGTTTTGATCTGCATTTCCTTGATGATGAGCAATGTTGAGCATCTTTTCATGTGTCTGTTAGCCTTTTGGATGTCTTCTTTGGGAAAATGTCTATTCATGTCTTCTGCCCATTTCTTAACTGGATTATTTGTTTTGTGGGTGCTGAGTTTGATAAATTCTTTATAGATTTTAGATACTAATCTTTAATTAGATATGTCATCTCCAAATGTGTTCTTCCATTCCAAAGGTTGTCTTTCAGTTTTATTGATTGTTTTCTTTACTATGCAGAAGCATTTTATCTTGGTGAAGTCCCAATAGTTCGTTTTTGCTTTTGTTTCCCTTGCTTCCAAAAATATGTCTAGTAAGAAGTTGCTCTAGCTGAGGTCAAAGAGGTTGCTAACTGTGTTCTCTTTCAGGATTTTGATGGTTTCCTATTTCACATTTAGGTCTTTCATCAATTTTGAATTTATTTTTGTGTATGGTGTACGAAAATGGTCCAGTTTCATTCTTTTTTTTAATTTATTTTTTTTAATTTTATTTTTTATAAACATATAATATATTTTTATCCCCAGGGGTACAGGTCTGTGAATCGCCAGGTTTACGCACTTCACAGCACTCGCCGTAGCACATACCCTCCCCAATGTCCATAAATAAATAAATAAATAAATAAAATCTTAAAAAAAATAAAAATACCCATCCCCGCCCTCTCCCAACCCCCCTCCTCCCATCAACCCTCAGTTTGTTTTGTGAGATTAAGAGTCACTTATGGTTTGTCTCCCTCCCAAAGTTTCATTCTTATGTGTGTTGCTGTCCAAGGCAAACTTTCAAAGATGGTAGCCTTCTCAGATGAATCTGTTCTAGGGAAAAAAAGAAAATGCAAATCGTTTCTTAAAACAATCCTTGCTTGCATACTTCTTTGTATACAGAAGGAAACTCCAAGTGCGTCTGTTGAAGGTGTCCGTGTGGGCTGCTGCCGACAGCCTCCACCCTGGCTGGGTCCATGCTTCCAGTAGCTTAGTTCATTTTCATTTTCCACAAGTCGCCATTACCATTTTAAAATGCAAATCAGATGTTGTCACTCTCTGCTTAAAATACATCAATGGATTTTTTTTCCTTGTTATAATTGTCTTGTTTATGTTCCCAGAACAGGGCAAGCTGTTTTCTGCTTCAAAGCCTTTGCCTTGTGGTTTTTTTCAGGTTGGACAAGCTTTCTCCCAGGTGTTAGAAACTGCATAACTCTTACCCTTGAGATGTGAACTCAATGTTTCCTTCTCTAAAAGGCTTTTCATAAGCTCCCCATCCAAAGCAGGGTTCACATTCTCTATCCCATTACAACCTTCTTTTCTTCATTGAAGTTATCATAATCTGAGGGGAAAAAATACCCTTTTGTTTGGTATGTATATATTTAATATATTATCTAACTGCCTGCCTAGGCTCTAAACTCTGAATGGCTGGAATTGTACCCTGGTAAGTGGCACCATGCCTTTAAGAGTGCATAGTAGGTGCTCAAAAAATATTTGAGTTGGAATGAATGACTTTTAACTCTAATTTGTCTTCTCCTAATGGATAAATGAGAGGGAGATTTGTAGGAAAAGGGAAGGTGCCAGAGAAATGAAAACTGTTTTGAATTCCTGATGTATAGTCTCTAGAGGACAATTATTTTTCAAATTTTTTAATCACATGTGAATTCCTTTCACTGTTCTCTAACAAGCTCCAAACAACTAAGGTAAATGCTACACAAACACTGAGGGATTTGGTTTCCCTTATAAAGAAAGCTTCTTAAAAATATTAAAGACTTCTTTAAAATGTTATATACAAGCAAACCTTAGAAAATATAAATTTTATCCTTGTCACATAAATATTTAAATTAGTGTGAATTAAGTCTTAACATAACAGTTCTTGAAATTTGTATTAAATAGTGCTTTTTGTGAACTTTAAAATACGGATTTGTCTAGGTCTGCCTACACTGAAGAACACAAACCTATGCACACCATATAATAAGTAATTGACATTTTCTCATAGTTAGTAGTCCAGTATTTTCTGCTACCATGTTATATATTTATCAGATGTCTATACGAAATTTCAGTACAGATTTTCCTTCTCTTGACTTTGTGAAAACCAGGAGCACAAGCTTAACTGTCCATAAATCTTATATCTGTATTTATTAAATAAAAATATGTGTGAAGCTGAATAATTCACTGAAAAAAGCAAAGAACGTTTTTATATCCAAGCTTACTCATGGAAAATGTATTTTTTAATTGTTTTATTTTTAAATAATTGTATTGTCAGTGAGCCATAAACTTGATTTTTCCTAATAGCTGTGATGATTTGTGAATCAGATATTAAGATGAAGATAAATGATGTTTTACAGACAAAGCTAGGTCCTTTTTTAAACCGTCTGATGAAAATACTCTTCATTTGTTTTATTTAGTTTGAAGTCTAATAGTGTTTTTCTTAATATTTAAGATGACTTTTAACTTAAATGCACAGCTGTTTTCCAATTTAAATATTGTACCACTCCAGTGAGGGAGAAGCTAATGACAATTTTAAAGTATCTCTTCTCTGAGTAAAAAGTTTGAGAGGACTACAGAGTTTGAAAGGTCTCACTCCTATCTCCACAAACTCTAGAAGTAAAAATAAGGTAAAATATGCAATTGTCTTGTTAACTTGGAGAGAGCTATCACCACACAGAAACTTTATGAAATATAAAAGATGCAGTGCAGATGGGTTCAAGTTAAAGTGGGCCTCACTTGCTCATTTGGAAAGTGAATTCCCAAAGAACTAATATGGTCTTAGGAGGAAAAATAAAATAGAATAAGGACTTCTTGATTTCAGAATGATCTGTCTTGAAGGAATCAGAAGTGAAAGCTAAGCAGACTTGAGAAATTTTAAATTTCAGACAGCCTGGCTGTCTTTGTCATGACACTAGCCTGTCTCCATTCCTGCAAATATACCCAATGGTAACACGGTAACTCTGTTAATAGGTGGTCTAATTGAGGTGGTCTAATCTAATGGTTTTTACTCCAGGATTCTGGGAACTAGGAGGCCAGGTGTTGTCCATGTACAGATGGTCTTTCTCCAGCAAGAAAGAAGAATGAAGCTGCTATGTGGAGGGCCATGATATGAAGAAAAGAAGAGCCCAGACTCTATGTGAGCCCCTCCTGTCAGCTCTTCCTTGGGATCTGGCTGTGTCCTCACACTTCCCAAGGTTAATTACACCAAAGTCTTCTCACAAATTTCACTTTCGACAATACTTTGGTTTAAGAACTTTTATCCCCTTCAGTAAGAAGCCTGACTGACACATAGGGAGTACCCAGTTTAAGCACCACAGACTCTGAGAAGAGGCAAATCTCTAGGGCAGCCTCAAGGCCCTAGATTGGAAGATTGACAGTGACAGCAAATGCTAATCCCCACAGTGCTGCTACAGAATTTGGTCCTGGACTATGGTGAGGACAACACAGTTTTTCTCTCTGTAGACTTTATGTTTACTAGTAGTAATAAATAATTAAACAAACAATGACAATGCACACAAAAAAGTGATATATTATAAAAACACAGAATGGGGGTACCTGACGGTTCTGTCAGTTAACCCTCCTCTTCTTGGTTTTGGTTCAGGTCATGATCTCAGGGTTGTGGGATCGACCCCCTCAGCAGGCTCCATGCTCAGCACAGTCTGCTTGAGATTCTTGCCCCTCCCCTCTATGCTTCCCTCTGCTCTTTTCCCTTCTCATGCTCCTTCTCTTGAAGGAAGGAAGGAAGGATATCTAAGAAACACAGAATGATGTGAGAACATAAAAAGGGGCATTTATTTAAGAAGAGGAAGAGGAGATGACAGGCATTGAGAAGGATGTGTAATCCACAGAGAATGGAGATCACATGTGATTGCTTAGAGGTGGGAGACAATAATTTATACCAGAACTTGATACAGTTTATTACAGCTATCTTAGAATTAGAGGAAAAGTGAAGAATGAAATAAGCTTGAGCAAATGAGCAGGGCATTCAACTCAGGAAAAAAATAGACAATACAATTTTTTTTTTTTTTTAAAACATGAACTTCATTTGAAAGTTAATAAGGAGGTATTCTTTTTTAGGCAAGAAGTAACATACAGGATATAGTTTTATAATATCACTTTAGGGCACCTGGGTGACTCAGTTGGTTAAGCCTCTGCCTTTGGCACAGGTCATGATCCAGAGGTCCTGGTCAGCAGGGAGTCTGCTCCTGCTTCCCCCTCTTCTGCTTTCCCCCTGACTTGAGATCTCTCTATCTCCCTCTCTCTCAAATAAATTTAAAAAAAAAAAAAAAAGAAGAAGAAGAAAGAAAGAAAGAAAAAAAAAAAGAAAGAAAATCACTGTCCACTATGGAGTAAAGAAATCGAATGTGGTCATGATTAGAGATAGTGAGACTAGTTAAGAGGCTTTCACAGTAATCCAGTTTAATTGACCATAAAAGTTGAATTGACAAAACTTTCAAATTGGTATTTCGAGGAAATGAAAAAGAAAAAAAAAAGGATGAGTAAAACCTGATGCTCTGATTCAGGTTAGACCAGCTGGGTAGTGACGCTCACTGTGCCAGAAGGCCAAAGTTGGGGGGGGCGAGCGTTAGTGAAAGGTTAATGTGTTAAATTTAAATATGTTGATTTTGAAGTGCAAGTGGGCAGTTTAAGTGGAGATTTCCAATGTCTTTCTCAACCATGAGAGACTGTGGACTCTGAAAAACAACCTGAGGGTTTTGAAGGGGTGGGGGGTGGGAGGTTGGGGGAGCCAGATGGTGGGTATTAAGGAGGGCATGTATTGCATGGAGCACTGGGTGTGGGGGTGTGGTGTAAAAACAATGAATACTGTTACGCTGAAAAGAAAAAAAAATGTAAATATATAAATCTCAGTCTGCCTCAAAAAAAAAAAATACAAGAAAGACAAAGGCAAGTTATCTGTGAGTTTGAAAGGAGACTTGACTAGGTACTTTGGGTCTGGAATTGTGCACAGGAATTACACCAAAATGTAGAAGAAATTTTGCAAATGTCATCCTAATAAAATTTGCCACGTTACTGCCTCCCTCCTCACTCTGCCAAAATGAACTAGCAAATAAGACTTCCCCAGGAGATTGAAGAATGTTACAGTATACCTACATGACATTGAAAGTGCCTCAGAAAAATACAGCAAACTTCTTTATAAAAAAACAATACACTAGTTCAGGATAAAACTTGATCAGGTTTCAAAGATAACTAAACAGAAGCAGGAGCATCCACATGCAAACAAAATCCAAGCCGTCGGTCTACGAACATACAATATGAAAGATTCACTACAGAAAACATAAGGAAATTTCAGATGGCATATGCTTTATAATCTTGATAAAGCATAATTATTGTGAAATAATGAAGGAAAGGGGATATGATAAATCTACAGCAGAAGGGAATTAACCCACTGAGCCACCCATGCGCCCTACAGCAGAAGGGAATTAATAGCAAGCAAACATTTAAATGAATTCAAGTAAGATATTTATGGAACATTTTTAAATGCTAGCTATTATAAAGAAGACTTTAAGACCATATTTGGAAATAATGTTTTTTGGAGGGATGGCCCAATAATATTTGAAGGTCTATAATTATTCTAAGTTATCAGTTAATATATGTAAATGGAGCATTTGAATACATTTAAAAAATATTTAATGACAATATTGTTTAGATTTCTGTTACTAAACAGGGAGACCCCTAATGAATTTTATGCATGATTCTCTTTTCCTCCCCTTACCCAGAAAAAGACTTGAAAACTTCCTGAGTCTGAACTTCTCAGAGGGATGAGCTACAGGCCACCTCCCATCAGGCTGTTCTTATGGTCTATGGTGGCAGTTGCCCCTACAAGCTGGAGGGGAAATTGAGGTCAGAGGCATTCAGATTTGTTAGTCAGTTGATCCGAACTCATTCTAAATCCCCTCCCTAGAGCTGTGCAATGGTTTATAGTTATTATGGAGCTGGAATAGTATGAAGATTCTAAACTCAACTCTAAATTTCTGAAAGAGAGAGAGAGAAGGAAAGAAAGAAAAAAAAGGGAGGGAGGAGAAAAACCACCTATGATTGATGTAACTCCTGTGTTCTGTTCTCTTGCTCACAGAAGTTAGATTTGCTTCTATTGGGACCTACATCCCCACAGGCAGTATGATCTACTTGAAAGAGAAAAATACTCCCACAAAATTAATTTGCCTCAATCACGTTATGGTGACTAGAAGTTTTGTTTTGTTTTTGGTTCTTATTGTTGTTGGTGTTGTTTTGTTTTGTTTTGTTTTGGTGACTAGAAGTTTTAAGGTAAAGGTTTATGAATGTCAGGGTCTGCCTCTCATCAAACAACTCTCACAGAAGCACTAAACTGTAGGTCTGAAATGTCCATCAAAACATAACAAGCCACAGGCTGTTTCTGGAAACTAGGGGATTTGAAAAAAGAAAATGAGAGGTTCATACTGCCTGGTCAGTGTCATCATTCCTAAAACCAGGCTAGGTATTTACAAGTGATTTCCCAGGATTATGATCAATGATAAATACAGAGGAGACTCTTCAAAGAGGCTTAAGGATTATATGGAAGCCAAGAGTCAGTCCTGGGATTGGATCCTGGGATGTGTCCCAGACTAGATGTGATATGGTTATGGCCTTTGTCAATTTGGTTTTCCAGAATTATTCAGTTGCTTTATAAAAATGTGGTTCATTTTCAGCTAGAGGGAGATGGGATTTTTTTCCCCACATTCTGATTTCACTATCAGGTGGTATTTTACAATGAAAAAAGTCTCAGATCAAATTCTATCACACATAAATATTTATCACTAAATAGGCAATAAAACAGTCATTCAACCTATTATATAAACTCAATGTGGCCCAGTTTCCTGAACTTTTACCTGACATGACAGCCCATTGCACGAAAGTTTTATACCAAGAGAGTTATAAAAATAGGCTAGTGGCAGAATTTAATTCTTTTTTTCCTTAAGAAATCCTAAGTCACTAAAAGTAGCATGAAGGAGTCTTAAAACCTGAATGTCATTTTGAATACTATGTGCTCCTGGACACAGCGTGTTCTCGTACATTTCTCACGCAAGGGCAGGAGAGCTTGCACAATATTTCCAGCTGATCTACCTATTCTAAAATTCTCACCAATGAAAAGAAATTTGTAACACTTCCATGCTAGTTAACAACCACGTAGGTGTGCCTGGGTGGCTCAGTCAGTTAAGCATCTGCTTTTGGCTCAGGTCATGCTCCCAGGGTCCTGGAATTGAGCCCCACATGGGGCTTCCTGCTCAGCAGAGAGCCTGCTTCTCCCTCCCATTCTGCTGCTCTGCCCCCTCGTGTACGCAAGCTCTCTCTCTCTAATAAATACAATCTTAAAAAAAAAAAAAATGCTGTGTTTAGGGAAGATGAAGAGTTGGGAACAGACTCTTCTGGGGTGTGGACTTAGAGTTTTTTGTTGTTACTGTTTGGGTTTATGTTATTGTTTGTTTGTTCTTCTTTTGAAATGTTAACTACTCATACATTTTTCTAACACTTACTAATCACCCAGAGTGTATACTTTTGACTAGAATACTTAGAATGTTAACAAACTGCTCCTATGATATAAATTGAAGTAAATATATACCTTTTATGTTGGGTATTTTAAAAATAAATTACAGACAATGTAACAATCCTGGATCACAAACTTTCTGAGTAGCAGTTTCTTTATCTTTAACTCTAACAGTTTGAAATACACAGTGGAAATAGAAACCAGAAAACTATTTTAGATAGGAACTAACACATCTTTTTGCCCTTTTTGCTGACAGTTTAAGAAAGATAGAAGTCAGGTTACTCCCATGAAAAATTTGACATGTTTCCAAGAACTTAAAGTAGATAATATGAAAATAATAATTTACCATTTATTAAGTGCCTACTGTATGCCGTTCCTTCTAATCCTCATCACAAAATCACAGCATAGGCATTAATATTCCCCTCATTCTCAGGAAAGTCCCCACCTTGTGAGTCATGCCTGTCCTGAATAATGTCAGAACTTTTCTTTAAGGATAAAGGTGGTTCAACACAGAGGGGAAGAGCAGACTTTGAAAGTTACAGCATACAACCACAATGATCAAGGTGATTATCGCCTCTGATTCTTTGGGACATGAGGCAAGGACAACATTAGTCATTAGCCAAGACTAATATAATATTATTATATATTACATATATTATTAGTTGATGTTAATATAGCCAGCATAACTACAGAATAGTCTAGAGCACAGTTCAGACCACGATTCCCACTCCTGTGGTGTTATAATAAATAGCTTCCAAACCGCCCTGTTTTTATCATCTGGGGGATGTTGAGCTGCACTGTTAGTGGAATTTAGAAAAATTTAAAAGGCTGATGTATTGCTCAGGAGCCTAATGTTATCTTTAATGAGGAACATGTAGTTTTAAAAAATTACATCATGAAGAGCAATCAAGTGGCCTTTAAGTACACATGGCTCCTCAGACTCTTACCTCCTTACTAAGGAGAGACATAAATTGACCTGGGAAGACAGAGCCTCAATATTTCTATGACAAGCCATTTCCAGATTCTGTGGGAAAAAATCAGCAATTTAAATTTTCTCATGTCCCCTCAATCAGATTTTATTTTAAAACATCTCTCTATTCTCTTGTGATTCTGTCATCATCTGAAATTAAAGGGAGTCTAAGTAACAAGGGTGACCCCGAGGAAGCCTAGAAAATGCTCTCATGGCAGAAAGTATCCCACATATTTTAAGAGGTTCTCTTCTTACTTCCAATATTATTTTACCTCTTCTTATCCTGGGGGCTACATAAGAGCAGAGGAAAAAAAAAAAATCAAGGATACACAACTGGGTTTGGCTTCCATGGATACACCATCTGTCTTTCTCTGTTCTTTCCATTTTTGGCAGCATCATGAAGCTACTTCCTGGAGTGGTGCCACCAAGGCAGCCCGTGCACGTGTGGGCTCCCCGCACACACACACACATTCTGATCCTTGTCCCTCACAAAAGAGGACTCACTAGAAGTCACTGTCTAAGTGCTGCCATCAGTAGGTTTAAAAACACAGGGACTGTGTATTCTTGGCCCTATTTTTTTCCTCAAAGTCAATAGGCTTCTTGATTGACAATGAAATTAATAATTAAGGACTGTGATAACTCTTTTGTCATTGGCTGACATGCTACCCTGAGGGATCCTGATTACTCACAGGGAGTGTGAAAATACCCCGAGAACTCCCCACAGCTTGTCATCCTTTGTAGACCCCTCAATGATGTCAGAGAAACAACAGGGAAAAGAGTGTGTCTGTGCCCTAACTGGGAGGTCACCTTAGCTTAGAATGGAAGACGGCTTTCAACTTTGACATTTTACCGGAAGCATTTTTCTTGAAGATGTATTGCGATGTAAAGTGCAGTTGAAAAGATATGTATAAAACAGGATCCCCCCCCCACACCCATCTTCCTCTTAGGAAAAAGAACCATATTCACAGCCTAGCTCTTTTTAACTGTTTGTTTTTGCTGCTGTTTAATCAGGACAGCCATGCACCAGGAAGCGGGGATTGGTTTGGAGTCAGGATATCATAGTTTCTGCCCTGACTCTGCCCCCATGCACATTGCAACTTGCTCGTATTTCACTGCATGATTTTTCTCTAACAGATGAAAATGCCCCTGCCTCCCAGAAAGTTCTGGGAATTGGTAAAAGAGCTTTGATGTACTCTTCAGAGAGTTCAGGTTTGTCCTGGAAAGATACAATGTATCCCATTTGGAAACAAGCAGGAGAAAACAGTAGATGCTAACCTGGAAAATGTATTAAGAGGCAGAGACAACAACAGGAAAGCAGGAGACCTCTCTCCGCAGGCAGATGGACTGAGGGAAAAGGCACACAGTTCCCGAAGTAAAAAAGAATTGCTTGCAGCACTTTAATGCAATGCCTCTAGGGTCTGGCTCATATTTCACTTGTATAATAAACTATAAAGCATTTATGTTAAAAGCAAAGCCAGGTTATTGTTGGTCTTTCCTCCTCTTTTCCAATCCTCCCCCCCAATAAAATATCAGCATTCATTTATAGACCCATATTTAATCAGATACTTCCAGTATTTATTTGATCCTTCTCTTTGAAAAATGCCATAAGCTCCAACTCTGAAATCACTTTCATATTTGAGAATCTAACCATTACAAAGCAGAAACTCTTCTGTCATTTTTGATCAAGTGGGGCCCATTAGATTTTATTTACTGTGTTAGCTTGTTTCTTGGAACCCGATTCTGTAATTATCGTCCCTTCTAACCTTGTGCAAATGCAACTTTTGACCTTCCTTCTCCAAAGCTTTTTAGGATAGAGAGCCAACCAAGTGTGATGGATGGTTTCAATAGCAGTGACTCCAAAAAATTAGCACAGAGGGTGGTCGAGGGAAATGTGGAAATTCAATTCACCTCTACTGTTCAAATATGTCAAGTTACAGGTATGTGTATGTGTGGTTATGTGTGTGACTATGTCTGGGGTTTTTAAGTTAATAGAATTCTATCTTGTGACTCAGAAAGAATGTAGTCCAATATAAACTGTGTTTTTGACCCAGACTGCATTGATCCCCAAATATCAGAATGCTAAGCAAGTTTCCCATTACATTCAACTCTCTAAGATGCACTGGCAAAACAAAATAAACTTCAAAGCAAACCACCACAGCTTTCTCTCAATTTTGCCAACTCACTTTATAGGCAGCTGGGTACTTTGAACTTTTAATTTCATTTGCAAAGCTTAATTGGGAGCATCTAAATCATTCCTGATTTAACATCACCAGCTGAATACAGTGATTGGATCACAAAAAATGATGAAGCCTCAGTCTTTGAAGTCTGGCTGTTAATGTAGCTGGGTCAGGAAGACTTCAAAGGACCAAGTGTGGCTTCTTGGGCACCTTTGCCTACATGGCCAGCTGCTCAACACAATTTCACAAACAGGTAGGCTGTAGAGGGCACTTGGGTTCTGTTAAGGAGTACACATCCATGTTGAAATAGCAAGACTTTAGAACAAGTTTTGTACCTGCAAATCACTCAAAATCAACCATGAATTTTGTTCTTGAAAACTGAGATACTTCCTTGTTTTTTGTTTCTCGGTGTCCATCTAATTAGCTTGCAAATATTAACTATCCTGCTTCTGAAATATGAATTTCTTTTCTATTCAATGTGAAGTTCCATAAATCCTAATTTTAAAAAATGCTTTAGACTATTATTCCTACACTTAGATAGTCTATCCTTGCTCTTTTCTCATATGTCCATCCCCTCATCCCAACGGGAGTATATGTACACTAACGAAAATTTTGCTTTTCTGTGTTTTGAAGGTTTTTCTGTGTTTTGGTTTTGTTTTATTCTTATTTTTATTCTTGATGTTTCTGCTACCATTTAAAGTGTCTGATTATCCAACAAGATCAAGAGTTGGCATAGTTAATAGTTCACAGATGAAAGAGTGCTAAAAATTATCTATAGCAAGCTTTCAATAGCCAAAGGTTCTCCACTTAAGGCCCAACACATGCATGTGGGTTTCATTGTTCAGAGATACATCTAAGAGAGATGAAACCTGAGAATAAACTCACTGACAGTCAGTTAGAATAACTCTTCAGATGCCTGGCCTACACACATACGTATAAACCGGTCTGTTCAAAAGGGTTTAGGTGAAATTTTGTCTGGAAGTTGTAGAATGAGCTGAAAAATCTCTTCAAGTCCCACGGAGTCCTTTGATTCTACATTAAGCAGGCCGGAGACCACACACAGACAGGCACTTTTTATGACATCGCTTCCTTGAATATTTGTTTTCTTTAGGGAGCAGATGGGAAGGCAGAAGGAAAGGTCCTCTTTATCGCCACAGAGACTTACAAATGAAAATGGACAATAGAGATAAAATTACTACAGGAAAAGATAAATTATTTGTATTTATCCACTTGACATTGAATTCTGGCTAAAGTTAAGAATAAAGAGTAAGAGTAAAGAAGTAAGTAAGTTTCCTGCCTCATTTTGAGGTAGAGTGTTTATCTTCTCCTCAGTTACTAGACCAAGAGAATATATATATTTTTTTTTTTTTTTTTCCTTCTGGTCAGGGTAGTGGAAGCGTGTTGCTCATGTTTAGTCTGCACCATTACAGATTTTATGGTCTGATTTTGACTCACAAGTATAATTCCAAATAAGGAAGTATAAGAATTTATAAGCTCAGTACTGCAGAACAAACATAGGCTACATTCAAGCAGAAGAAACAAAGTAGGGACTTTCCTTAAAATGATTAATTCTATGCTATTTTTGTGGTCCAAGAATGATTTGTAAATAAGTCTAGGAATGAATATATTGAGTTTCCTTCTCTCTCTCTTTTTTTTTTTTTTTTTTTTTTAAGGAGAAGCTGACCATGCCATACTGAGAGCTCTTTTCACAAATTTGTGAGGCTTCGAGGACTTTTCCAAGCACAGAGCTACTTGTGAGAAATTACTTTGCCTACTCTAGGTCAAAGAGAAAGGGCACCTCAATACAATAATCCAAAACTTATTTTTTCTTCTTATCCAAACATTTGTATTAAATACATTCATTGCAAAGACTAAAATGAAGAGAAGTAAGCTTGCCTTCGATGACACCATACACCTTTACAGAAACCTTCATACAGAAACCTTATTCATCCCACTTTTCCTTCTCCAGGATGGTCTCCATGCATTCCCAACTGCCCAAGGTTACAGCAAGGGAAATCTCCATTTTGCCCTTGGGCTTCTGGGCTATGTGTGATTCCCTGGCCTCTCGGTACTTGAAGTCATCTGAGAGTGATGGGTTTAACAAGAAAAAACCTACATTGGCTTTAAATAATGGGTGTATAAAAGTAATAATAACTGCTATTAATAAAAATAATGAAGAATATAATTTATTGCACTTCTATTATTTGGCAGGCATTTTGCTAGGCACTTTGCCCACATTATTTCATTCAGTTCAAAATATTAGCCCTTATGATAGAAATTACTATCTGCATTTTACATAAAACTAAAGCTCAGAACAGTTCAGCAAAGTGTAAAATTTACACAGCTAGCACTGGGCAGAGTAGGGATTCAAAACAAGTCTCATTAACTATAAAGCCTATGTGATTTCCATTCCAACCTTCTCTCCTTTCATCATATAAAAATGCTAGATCGTTAAACAAAGCCTTGGGCAAACTTTTCCCCTGAGCTATTACTCTATCTATCTTCTCTTTTCTTCGTAGCCAGCCTTGTTAACATATTCATTTTACTACTGCTTCTCCTTCCTTACCTCACGTCCCCTCCCTAGCCTAGTTCAGTCTGGTTTTCATAACCACTACTCCACTGAAACTTCTCTCAGTGAATGTGACCTATAACTTACTAGTCGATTGTCCCATGAGCACTTGTCACCCCCAACTGAGCTTATCTCCAACAGTTAGTACTCTTAACCACTTCCTGTTCATTTATCACCTTCTTTGTTCATAAGCTCCTTCCTTAAACTCTGAAACAGCATTCCTTCTGAAAACTCCATCAACTATTTTGTCTTAATCTTGGGCCATCTGCCTCTGGCTATTTTAGCACCTCTTCCTCAGTGACTCACCGACTGGTTTCAACTACCAAAGTAATAACATCTTTTTCTAGTCTAGTGCTTCCTCTCCAGCTCTACACCCACATATGAAAGCACCTTCCTGATTTGGCCACTTATTTCTTCATAATCACCTCAAACTCAACCAGTTTCAAACAGAATATATTATTAATGCTCTTCTAATTCCTCCATCCTGCATTCCCTATCTTTATGAACAAGCTCAAATATATTTTGGATGCCCAATTCAAAATCTTATCATTCATTATCCCATAGATTTCTTTTTTTATTCTGTATATGCCATCAGGTATTAATTCTCAATGACTTCTCAATAATTTAACCAATTTACAGTCTCTTGAATCTACCTCTTCCTTTGTATTCTTACTGACTTTTTCTGACTTTAGGTCTAAGCTTGTAGAGCATTTCAGGTACAACAATTGTTTTGTTGGTGTCCCTGCTTCTATACTTGCCATTTTCTTACTGCATTCTGCACAGTGTAACCCAATTCCCTTGTTTAATGTTTATCAGTAACATTTTTCTTTTCTTCATGGTAACATTCAAAAATTTTAGAAAGGCATGAGATCTAGCCTAGAGCTGAGCAAAGTTTTTTGTAAAGGGCTGAATAGTATTTTAGGCTCTGAGCACCACAAGATGTCTGGTCTATCTCCTCAACTCTACTGTTGATGTACCAAAAGCCATGGAGCATATGTAAATAAACAGGCATGGCTGGGTTTCAATAAAATTCTATTTACAAAAATAGGCTTCCAGGCTGATTTGGTTAATGGGCTGGAACTGACCAACCCTTAATGTAATAAGTCCCTCCCCACTTCTTCAGGTCATTCCTCATGTTTCCATACCTCTCGTGTTATGGTCCAGCCTACATAAAACTATTCTTAATTCTTCAACTTGTCATGTCCATTATTGCTTCTAAGTATACCTGCTGTTCCTTCTCTCTTGGAGGAATATTCTTCTAAACTTTCTTCAAGGATTCACCTTCCAATTATCTTTCAAACTTCAGCTTTGATATAATATCTTTCAAGAAGTTCTCCTCAACTTCTCCCACACCAACTTCAACACGTTACCATGTAATTTTTAGATGCTGTTATAGTCATCAATTTAACTGTATTTTCCCTACACTCTGCTGTGCTGTCCCTGAAGACAGGGAGTATGGCTTCCATCTCACTATTTTTTAAGATCTCCAAATACTCTTCTATATGGTTGGTGTTATAAATTCTTGATGGTGAGTGAATTAGTACACATCACCATGTGTTTTCAAATCCATTCATGATCAGGCCAGGTGAGAAGATTTTCAGTGGTTGCTTAGCAAGGAAATCTAGTTGGGTACGGAAGACAACTGTCAATAAATCTTAAAGCTCTGCATATGGGTCACTGCCAACTCATATAAGCGCTCACAAGCCAATTGCTGCTATCCTTAACTGCATCACTGAGGTAAACTTTCCAGAAAAAAACAAAAACAAAACAACCAAACAAAACCCAAGGATGTGGCTTCAGTTATAGAAACTAAGCCATATAGCTCACATTTTGGAGAATTTTCAAGGATCAAGACTTTATTTCTCAACAGACCTGGATTTGTGGGCAAAAAATTAATCTTTACAACAGGATTAATTTTTAGAAGAGCCAGTATCTGAAAGTACAATAGGAAAAAGAAGGCTTTAGCCAGCTGGTATTAAAGAGAAACAAGTGAAGTAGAAAAACAGAAGCAAAACTGAGAGCAGTCTAGTATGATATATTTTGATCAAGAAAATTCTTCCACACAAATGATTTTCATTAGAAAATGCATATCATCTACATTATATGGACTGTATGGAATATATATATATATTAAACAGGACAGTGAATTTACTTTGTTTCCAAATGAAAAGTTTGTTGGTTATTTTAGAAAATGTTATGGCCACATAGGTAGTCCTGAAGTAAGTACAGTGCTCTTGTTATACTGTTAAGAAAAAAATAACTATATTGTCAGTTACCATTGCAATCCTAGATCAGCTGACTTTTATTCCAGAAAGCTTACTTTTTATCAGGTGTGTGTTTGGACTTTTTCTGTCAATAACGATATTAAGGTTTCATGTATATTGTGTTGAGAGCTCTGATATTGCACTGGACTGTCTTGGTACATACATGATACCATTTATGAGCTATGTAACTATATACAAATTACTTAATCTTTTCTGCTTCTTTTTCCAGGAGATAGTAGTTGAAAATAATTGTGACAATACTTTAAGCCCCATTATATTTCAGGGTCACTTGTACCGATACTTTATATAATACAATGAAACTGTTTGGCAGAAATTCATTTAGGGTTCTCCTCCAGTTGAAGTAATAACAGCAATAATAATAATAGTAATAATAATCAAAGCAAATGCCCACATCGAGCTTATTATGTAACAAACACTCTCAACACTTTACAACCATTCATTCATTTAAACTCCATTCATTGCTTCTGCAATCTATGAAGGTAGCTACGATTGTCCTCAGAAAAGGAAATTGAATTACAGAGAATTTACACAAAGTTACACAGTGGCAAGACTGAGATTCAAACCCAGGCCAGTATGGCTTCCAAATGCATGTGTTTAAATACTACATTCTACCAGTTCTCAAGCTTTAAGTGTAGTGTCTGTTTTGGAGTGTGAAAGCTACTTTTCATTTTTATGGATGCTATCCACATTCAAATAATGAAGAGAACAAGAATGGATTGAAAGTTTATGATAAATGGTTGTTATTTTACTGTCAGTGAACCAAATTCCGATTTTAACACTAGAAGCCACTGGCCTGTTTCTAATAAAAACAGAATACAAAATAAAGCATAAATCACCAAAAACTCTTAGAAAGCACTTCCTTAAAGTCAGCATCTAAAGGAATACAGCCTCTATATTTGCAAGAGACAATAAAGAAGTAAAATATATATTCACATTGCCTTGGCATATGATTCTAAAACCTGATAAAATATCTACGGTGACAAATAATCTTTGGGAAATTGAAAAACAATTATTACCTTATCCATTGCCTGGCAAGAAAAATGGAAGTCTTGTTAAATGGGCCACAAAAGAGATTAGTATGTTCATTGAGAATATTCTAAATTGAATAGAAAGGTAATATATTTTTTCTGCATTAGCATTCAAACAGTTCCTGGAGGAAAATTGAAAAGCTAAAATTTATGAAGCTGGAATGAATTCTGTGGTGGTGGTTAGTGCTATTCACCCAAATGCATGGTATGGTTGCAATGATTTCTGAGTTTGAGGGAGATCATGTGACATGTGTTACTTCTGGGCACAAGCTTGAAGAACCCCCGGACTTTTGACCACATTTCCTTCCTCTGCTACACTGACCACAGGCAGGCACATCATGAGGCTATGTCTGCCAGGTTGGAACCTTCCATGAAAATGAGTAGAGTCCTGTGGCCAACCAGTGCCACAGGAATAAGAAATACATTTTTGTGTGTTAAGCCTCTGAGATTGAGGATTTTGCTCTTGGTCATCGTAATACAACCTCTGCACATTCAGGTTGGCAAGAAAAATTTAAAAATAAAAACAAAAGTTAATTAGTAAAAGGAAAGAAAGAAAAGAAAAGAAAAGAAGAAAAGAAAATGTCATTCCTTTATTTTCTTTGGCTGAACCAGAATCCAGAATATAACTTGAAGCCTCCATCTTAATTGGGCTGGCAGTGAATTTGATGTTATTCTATACTGGAGGTCATTTCCCATTTCCTAAATTTTGCCAGTATTTTCACATCTTATATAACAATATAATGTCAGGGAATCCTGTTTGGGTCTTCACTTCCTGATGATTATTCCTGGGAAGTACCCTCCAGACTTATCTGGCATTTGAACAATCAAGACTGGGCTGCTTGCATGAATCCTGTTTGTGTACAGTAATCTTGCAAACTACTCTGCCACCCTGTACATCATGTCAAGAGTGATCTCCTGGCCCTCTTGCCTTCAGCTCAGGTCCTGTCACTTTCCACGTTTAACACCTAGAATAGAATAGAATAGGTGAGGATCCAAGTGTTCTACGGTCCTGAACTCAGACAGTTGGAAAAGATCTCTTTGAGAAAAGAAAATAATATATAAAATTTCTTTACTTGATCTGGCTGATGGTTCCAAGAACACATAGATTGGTACTACTTTGATTAGAATTTGAGTATTTTACTCTATGAATATTATATGGCAATAAAAATTTAGGGGGAAAAGTATGATTTAGAAATCGGGCTCACAACCCGGTAAGGTTTTCCTGCACCTCAAGGCCCCAAAGGGTAAGTTTTATGAGATTTAAGGAAAGGCAGTGCCTCTGACCTTGAAGCTTCCTTCCTGACCTCCACAGCTTTTCTAGTCTGGGTAAATCTCTCTCTTATCCCTGAATAATTCTGGCCCCTGAGCACGGAAATTTAATAACAAAAGTCAGAAAAGGGGCTTCTCTTTAATTTCCCCTGAGGCAAGGGCATTTGTAGTCCATCTATTGGGAATACATGAAAGATGGTTATACCAAGAACTGTCAGAATTAATGTCCCAATAAATTATCCTGCCACATACAGACAGAAAGAGAAAGCTACATACATCTAATAGAATTGTACAGCAATTGATCTTGTGAATTATGTACTTGAAATATCACATTTTTATTTCAATAAAAGATTAAAAGAATCTTTAGTATACATGTCATCACTGGCACATACTGCCTTAGAATGCTTATAACTGTAAGAGAAATTGAGAAAAATGCAGGGTTGTTCTGGATGTATACTTCTTTCTCTTACAGTGCCTAAAGGTAAACATAATCCAAATAAGGGAGAGCCCATTTGGTTAAGATGTTGTCTGTCTTAACTCTGCCACATCATGAAGAAAACTTGTCATAAATGAAAGTTAAAGGTCCAAAAGAGAGTAAAATATTTGTAACCTTGCTTGGAAATGATCACCTCTGAGGGTTCTGAAACAATTATAAATCCTCCGTTGTTTGATTCTAAAGTTTCTATAAATCTTACCACCTACTTTTCCGCTATACCCTACTTTTTCTGAAGAACAGAATTATGAATTATATTTTTTTATGAATTACATTTTTTAAAGATTTTATTTATTTAATTATTGAGAGAGAGAGCGAGAATCTCAGGCAGTTTCTGTCCTGAGTTCAGAGCCTGAGGCAGGGTTCAGTTTCATGACCCTGAGATCATGACCTGGGCTGAAATCAAGAGTAGAGGTTTAACTGACTGAGCCACCCAGGTGCCCCTGAATTACATTATTAATGTAAAATTTCCTAAAGGGAAGAGGAAAAGCAAGCTTTCCAAAGTCTCCCATCACAGGTACCAACATTAGTTCAACAAATTAGAAATTTTTGAAATAACTTTGCCATAATAGAGTTTAGTGATTGGGTCAGTCATGTTAATTCCTTTATTTATATTTCATTTGTTTGTTGAACAGCAGACCTTTTGGCCTTGAAATAATTCTATACTTTGTTCATGAACTTGATTTTGTAACATATTCTGCTACTTTCTTCCTTTCTTATTACATAGCATTAAGCCTATGACACATCTTTTATTTCTAATACATGTAATTGGTTCTATAGTCCTTATAATAAGAATGAATGCAACACTGCACAGCTTCCCATGTGAACAGGTTTTGTGCATACAAATAACTACTAGGTTAAAATTGTTTACAATAAATTTCATGGAAAGTACCGAAATTTAAAGAAGGAAATTGATACTGCCTAAGCATGGACTGGCTGATTATTCATAGAAGACCACTTCGAAAAAGTCTGTTTTTTATAGTGTTTTGAAGTCTAATAAAATACTTGAATGCAGATAGTAATTTTTCACACATGACTTAAAGAACCAGTAGTTTTAGAAAATTAACACCAAAATTACAAATTGACTTAATCTGGTATGAGTAGGACATTAATATTCTCAATGTGATCATTAGAGTCACACTTTCCAGAAGCTTTCAGTAAATGCCTATATGTATTTATGTGTATATACATAGATAGATGATAGATAGAGAGATGATAGATAGATGTGTCTGGTCTCAAGTACACTAGCAAAAACCATTGCTTCCATTTCAAGTACCATATTATTTGAGGGAGTGAAAGCAGCTTTGCTTGTAGGCTAGTAGTTCAGAATTTCTCTCCCATTCTCTCTCTCTCACTCTCTTCCCCTGTCTAATTTCCTAACAAAATGGTAAAAGAACACTAAACAAAAACATCTGGTTGGCCTGCATGACTTCACCAGTTCACTAGGAGAGTTCAAAGCTCTCTGTAAATATTTCACTGCCTTACTAGTAATTAAACTATGTAAACTACTTCCTGAGTGTATTGCTCACCTATGAAACTTATTAACTCTTTTAGTGCATTGGGATATCATTAGGGCACCATTACTTTATTGCATAATAACAACTTTAGAAGTTGTATAAGCTGAACTATGAAAATAAACACAGATCCAGAGGCTCAGAACCTAAATGAACTTTGTTATAACTAAGTAAGAATTTCATTGTAAATAAAACAAAATGAATCATCCTTACAGGTTACTAATAATCATATCACATCTATTATCTCACTCTATGATATCACATCTACTATCTCACTATATGATATCACATCTATTATCTCACCATATAATATCTATATTCTGAAATCATTAAAATTTTAGCAAGATGACAAAATTTATTTATTTATAGGACAATGTAAGATTTTTTTCTCTATAAACATATTTTTAATAAAATATTAATACTGTGACATCTGAAGAGAAAATGGAGATGACAAAGAAAATACAACCAGAAAGAAAGTATAAAGTTAAATAAAAAATTTTTTTTGAAAAAATAAAAATTTAATATAAAATGTTAAGTTATTATTTATTTCATAAAATTAATTGTATAAATAATATCTGCTTACTATTTTAAAAAATCTGTTTTAAAGTTATTTTGCTCATAGAATGGCTATCTGTATGTTGTTTATTTTCTTTTTTTTCATTCAACTATAATTAACAGGTAGTTTTATATTAGCTTTAGGCTATCTGTATATTATTTTAAAGAGAAACAGTACATAAATGCATGGTCAAATATTAATGCTATTTGAGTAATGTTTAAAATAAAAGCAATACCGATATACATAGTAAAATTATAATACCTATTCCTTTTTTTTTTTTTTAAAGATTTTATTTATTTATTTGACAGACAGAGATCACAAGCAGGCAGAGAGGCAGGCAGAGAAAGAGGAAGGGAAGCAGGCTCCCTGCAGAGCAGAGAGCCGGATGCGGGGCTCAATCCCAGGACCCTGGGATCATGACCTGAGCCAAAGGCAGAGGCTTTAACCCACTGAGCCACCCAGGCACCCCTATAATACCTATTCCTTCTGCCCCCATGAGTTCCCACAAATTAGCATGTTAAGTGTTTCGTGGGCTATCATTCCAGGTATACTTTTCATTAACTCAGTATATGCATTTAAGAATATTAAATAAGATAATGCTTTAACACATATGAGTTCATGGACCATATGATATTCTGACACTACCATATTTTTACTGGGTGATATATTGTAGATATTTTTTCATATTAATTTATAATATTTTAACTCATTCTTTATAAAAACTGATAATCATTGTATAAATATTATATATTTATTCAAACAATCTCCTAGTGATTAAGATTTAAATTATTTACATTCCTTTCTCTCTAACAACACTGGAATACTTAATCAATAATTTGGATAGAACCACAACAAAAAATTTAGAAATGGAATTGATATGTCAAATAGTTAGAACATTTTAAGTGTTTTCTGCTGAATTTCTTTCCTATGAACACTGTATGATAGTTCCTATTTCTCTTAACACAGCTAATATCAAGTATGAATGATCTGTGTAGGCTTTGTCAATTTGACAGCTGAGTATCAATACCTCATCATTGTATATATTTATATTTGTTTTAATTTGATTGATGCTATTCATCATTAGCCATATATAATTCTTTTCTGTTCTCAACTTTCACACTTTTAAAAAGTTACAGAGGTTGATCCTTTTTTCTTTGATTTATAAATGCTTTTTAATATAAAGGATATTGGTTTGCATCTTTTATATAAAATTGAATAAACTGTGTCTGCTTTGAAATTTATCCTTCTATTTTCACCAACTACATATTTTTAGTTATGGAATTATTTTTGTTATATATAAGTTCTTAAAGAAATTTTATATGAGTATTTTAGTAGTTTTTTCCTTTATTCATTTCCCACCAAGATTATACAAAACAAAGAAAGAAAATACTTCTGTTCTAAACATTTCGTGACTCAATTTTCAGCTTGAAAATCTTGTATGCATCTGTATTTTGTTTTAAGGATTGATAGGAAGATACAACTATTTATTTCCAAGTACTGAGCCACTTGGCCCAGCACAATTTACTAAATACTCTTGATTTTCTCCCGTTTCATTGTGCTTTCTTTCTCTCATCTTTCTGACCTCTCTGCTGGCGCCCACAGATGCATCCGTTGATCCCTGCAGTGATGCCATGTTTTTAAAATGAAAGTGAGTTATAAAATACATTTGAAACCTAGAAGACTGGCAAACCATTACTACTGGCTTGGTTTTCTCTCAGAATTTGATAATGAGGATTCTTGAATGTTTGGTCTTCAGAGAAACTTTATGGCCACATGATGAAGTTCCAAATAATACATGTTATAATTTTGACTGATGTTATATTGAAATTAAGATTAATTTTAGATGCTTGGTATGTTGAAATGTTATTTGCAACAACAGTAAGACAGGGTATTAATTAAATAAGGCAACTATCATAGATTTTAGTCCTCTCAACCAAATAGCCTTCTTAGGTGGCACATTCCTGCATCTCTTCCTAAAGGTCAGACCCAATATTAGCATACGTTTAAAAAAATATATTCTCATCATGCACTCTCTTTATTCCTTAAGTTCTGGCCTAATCATTCTAATCCTTGGGTTTTTGATGATCTTCTAAGACCAAATTTCATAATTATTGCCCAGTATCCATCCTTTTTTAACATGTGAAATCTTGGGGAGCCTCAGCGTTTCACCTCAAGTGTACAAATGTTTGGGGCATTCAGTGGAATATGAGCTGCTGGTGGAAAGGGGCTTGGTCTACATCTTGGTTACTTCTCTTCCAGAGTGACTCGGCAAATTAATCCATCTGTTTCAACTGCTGTATCCTCACTTGTAAAATTCGAACACGTATTCTACCTGGAAGGATCGGTCTAAGGATTAGAGCACATGAATTGGGTGCTCCAAAAGGGGCATTTCTATGGTTTCCTAATGAATCACATCTTCATATACATTTATTTAACGTGATCCCAAACTGATTGATCGACCAAAATTCTTCCTGTATCCAAAGTCTAGAAATCGTTGGGTTAGCTATTTATATTCTTCTCCTTTTCTTGGACTTCTGATATCTTATACTAAATCTCTATATGGATCACTCGTCCCTAACTATTATTAGCCATGCCCCTGGATACCACTCCACTTCAGACCAACGGTGCTTTGCAGATGGATTCTGCAATTGAAGCCTTCCTAACCTCCACGACTCTAAGCTTCAAAAGTACAAAAAGCATTTCATAAACTGCAAAGCTGTTAGCAAAAACTGTAATAGTGTCATTTTAGGCAATGCGCTACACATTGTTATATTTAGTGTCTACCTCTTTGTAATATCTAACCATTTAAAAATCTTCAGGGTTGTGTACAGTTAAAGATACAAAGATAAGGAGCGGCTGAAGGAAGATGCAGATAATTCTAACTCAAAGATTGAGGCTCTTTTGTCAGGACTCCATTGACTATGCCTTTTTTTTTTTTTTAAATCAAAGAGTTAGGAACTCTAAGTGCTAAACACACATGAATAAATCTATACATACAAGCCATTATTGTTATGTTGTTTCAGATTAATCTTTCAGTATCACATTTATTATGACATTTTCCAACTCTGGTTAATAAATAGTTTTGCTCTTTTCTGTCATGGCATATCTAAATGCAGGAGCCTATATAACCTGGCTCAGTTCAACCTTGTTTTCCTCTAATCCCCAACTAGTCCTTACCCTTCATTTACCCTGGTAATTATCACTCTCTCATTGATAGTCCTTGATTATAGAAAAATATATAATCTGTCATACACACTAGATACTCTGAGAATGAGAAGGGAATGTATCAAAAATTATAACAAGATGATAGTCATATCTAGTTTTATTCAATATAAAATGAAATGTGTTGTAAACCCTATCTCTTCATGCCCTCCTTATTCCTCAAGAAGAGTTTTCCTTCTCTTTTATTCACACATATGAAATGTATCCTATGAGACCTGCCCAGATCCTGCCATCTACGGATATCTTCCCTCACCCAAGTTTATCTTTTCTTGAACCACTTTAGCATTTAAACTATTATCATGTGTTTCAAGTGTATTAATGTTGCTCATGATCAAGACTGTGAGCTCCTTTATGGCAGATGGTGCCTCATCATTTTATACAGTCTTCTAGAAACCTATGTAGGGAGGAGGGAGCAAGTACTGGATATTCAGTGAATACCTCCAGAATCAAGTGGCTAAGTCTTCATTGTTAGCCAGGTGGGAGAGAAAATTAGCTGTAATTAGTTCATAATAATTTAAGCTTAATAATTAAGGAACATATATATATAGGATATATGTGTGTATGTGTGTGTGTGTATATAGATATAGCTTTTTTTTTTTTTTAAGTGAGATCCATGCCCATCACAGAGCCCAGCATGGGGCTTGAACTCACAACCCTAAAGTCAAGTCCTGAGATAAGATCAAGAGTTGAACCCTTAACTACCTGAGCCACCAGGTGCTCCAAGGAATGTTTTAGTTTTCTCCACTCAAAAAGCCTTTAAAAAAGAAGCTAATGGAGCACAGAATCATATAGTTTAATAAAATTAAACTGGGAATCAGAACATGCAGTGCTTTCTGGGTGGGAAGAACTTCTTTGGCTGGCTCCAAGCAGGAAGCCTCACTTTCCAAAGGAGGGGAAAATGGCATAGGGAAAAAGGCTAATAATGGGCGAGACAACTTTTCCTTACTTCAGAGTTGTTCTTTAGGCTGGCATTGCCTGAACTCTTTCTTTCTAAGCACTTACAATAGTTTCTTCTTAACATATGATCCAGAGGCTCTTTGAAGTGTGCTGCCCTCCATCAGTCATCCATGTCCAGGCTGTGGTGTGAGACTGCCATCATGCAGACTATCAACCAGCACTCTCATGTCAGCCATCCTTTATTGGTGCTGGAGGTTATGGTTCACAGAAGATACTGAGCAAAACTCCCAAGAACTGTGGGAGTAAAGCAACAGCTGTCGGGTAACGCCATGGTTCCAGAACTTGAGACCAACCATCACCAGGCTCAAACATTCATCTCCTATGAGTAAATTCTACCCTGAGCACATTTCAGCTGGATGCATATAACCCAGACTCATCTTAAAAGCTGGTGATCAAGGGTTGGTGTTAAGCTCTATCCTACTGATAAAAGTGGTACAGCTGGGTTTTCTCAGACCCAGATAAGCACAAAGGCAGGCTTCCCCAACTTTGTTTCAACTTATAGAACTGTGCTTAATTTAGAAAAATTGGTACATTATCTTATTCTAGTCATTCTGTGAGCTGTCTCAGGACTGTTTAACTTCACTGAGGACAGGAAATGAAAACATTCATTTTATCGGCTACAGTGTTCTATACAGAGCTGTATAGAAAAAAACGCATAATAAGAAAATACAGTTTCTATACAGAGCTGTATAGAAAAAAACGCATAATTCTCTGAGCCAGCCATCTCCTTGAATAGATGCTATTAGATAGAGACTAATCTTCCTGTTCAATAAAGATATAAATGCAGTTTCATGCTTTTTCTGATCATTAACCTGAGATAAAGAAGGCTTCAGCTTGTCACATTGGGTAACTGGTCATTCATTAGCATTCAAATCAACAGGCAAAATCTCCAAAGTACTGATTTTACGATAAATCAAAAGAGGACTTTAAAGTTAGGCTTATATGGCTCTTTTAAATTAGAGGAAAAAATGAATTAATCCCTCGAGACACTTTGCAAACTTTCCATAATCCCTCAGCTATTATAGGCAACATTTTTAACAAATAAAGTTAAGGAATTCATGTTGCTTTCCACATGTGTCTATATTTGTATTCTAATTATGTTCTGTGTGAACAGCAAGAGAGAACATTTTCATTTGTCGAGAAATGCCTGCCCTTCCTATGTTATTAGTGAGCAGCACTCTGGATACTGTGTTGAAGCATTCTGTTAGCACATAAAATTGCAAGGCACTGACATCTTGCTGCCCCTTATCTCTACAGTAAAGACTTGACATTTCAGTAGGAAATGTTATCAGCATTTCTTACCTATGGCTATATTCAGCACGCTGTGTAAGCTACTTCTGTAAGGAAAAGGACAAGTGCGTGAAATGCAGGGACCGGCCCTCTAATTTGGGGACCATCTACTCTCACTGGTTGTTGCATGAATAATTTAGCTCTAATCCATTTGAAAGGCTGTATTATAGCTGTGTGGCAGCGTGCTTCAATCAACACGAAGAAGTAAGATACAAATGTCACACGGTGATGTGACCTTGACAGAGCAAGAATTCATGGGATAAAGTCATTAAAGAGTTCTGCCTTCAATATATGACCTCATGAATCCAACATCTTCCTTTCTTTCCTCAAGTAACATGTATTTACTGAATTTTTGAAAAGGAAGAGTAACTCACGTTGTTTGCAGAAAATTCAGAACATCAATTACATAAGGAAGCAAAATTAAATTGTCCAATATTTCTACCTATTTTCATTTGAGGAATTTGGTGGGTGGGGGGGGGGCTCTTCTCTACTTCTATATATAATATGTGATGTGTATGTGAGTATCTGTATATGTACATCTTAGTATATATGTTTTTATAAAATACAAATTATATTGACCGTGTTGTTCTGTACACTACTGTTCAATTTTTCTCTTGGACATACCTATATTTTCATTCAGTTACATCTAAATTACTTCTTCACAGAGAGGGCCTTCACTTGAGGGTTTGGGGTTTGGAATTCACTATTTACTAGGTACCTATAAAACACAGAGCTTTCATTAAGCGCAAAGAAAGAAGTGGTGAGGTGGGCTGCAAAGTTCAATTGCGCTCACCGCCATGACCCTGAAGCGTTATAAAGGACTCAGCTGCGGACCATGGAGACAGGTATGACATCACTTCCGGTGAGGTACTTGGCCACTGACAGAGAAAATAAAACCTCCTTTTGTGCCCATCTCTCCTGAGTAAGAATAAACTAACAGTCACAGGTGGAAAAATGGATTTCCCAGGGTCCCCCTCCCGCTTCTATAAATCAGAAATGAAACCAGCAGCCCTGTTATCCTTTATTTCTCATCTCCTGCCCAGATGAACGTGCAATACTGTGCCCAGCATGATGTTCCAGAAGGAATAGGCACAATATAAATTTGCCCACAAGCAAATTCTCCTTTGTCTTTTTCCCTTAGGTTATTATTTGCTTGCTTGCTTGCTTAGGATTCAGGAATATGTTCTCATTACCCACATGGATGGTTTTATATTTTTTTAATGAAAGATTATAAAGATTTAATATAATATATGTAAAATATATTCTTTTACATTGTGGATTGCTTTGTTGTTTTTGAAATGTCTAGCATCCATTATAACATCGAGGCATCAGCTTCTGAAAATCAGAAATTTTTGTTATTTAAAAAATGACGAGGTTGATAATTATAATCTGTTTGTTTAAGACACTAACATCTATGCTTAAAAAAATAATTAAGGATTCATGGACACTCCGTACTTTTTACATGAAAGAGGCACTACACTTAAAACATACATGCGCACGCACACACACACACACACACACACACACACACACACAAAGGGGCACCTGGGTGGCACAGTCAGTTGAGCCCCCAACTCTTGGTTTCGGCTTGGGTAGTGATCTAGGGGTCGTGAGATGGAGCCCCTGGGAGTCTGCTTAAGATGTATTTATTTTAGAGTGTGCTCTCTCTCTCTAAAATAAATAAATCTTTAAAACAAACACACAAAAAACTATACAATCTAAAAACACAAAACACATATATACATATATATCACATATATTAATATGTATGTATACTAAAAATACAGCATAGTTAAAGGCATTTAGATTGTCTTCGTTCAATAAGCTCTAGGATAAATCCATTTATTAACTTACAGTCCTTTGATATAGTAAACAAATAGTCCTTATTTCTTTGATGAGTACTGTTTCTAACATATTATATTTCCTAAGCTTGTGATACAAATTAGGCAGGGAAGTGCTATCAGTCTGAAGGCTGCCTGCTCTTTTCCTATGTCTCTGAACATCCCTTGGTCTCCTTTAGGGGCTTCTGTCCTTTTGGAATTGTCAGCATCCCATTAATAGCCAAGATTCAATCCTCAGCCTTCTTTTATAATCCCCATGCCCTTTCTTCCATCATTTTTTTGTATCACTCACATAGTGACAATTCCCAAATCTCTATCACCACTTCACACTTTCCTATGTGTCAGGTTTGTATATCAAATTACCCACTGGTCCTCTCTCACTGAATGCCTGAAAAACCAAGCCAAGTGCTGGGACCAACTCTTACTAGCTCAGAGGAGTCAACTGACAAACACGGTGTAAAAAAACTATACTAACTTACAGTAACATGCATTATAGAAATAGAAATATTGTTTAATAGAAATATTAAATATGTCACTTATTTTGAATTTTTTTATTATTTTGGTATTATCAATACACTCGAGGTTATTGTTGTCTATTGTAGTTGCATAGCAGAAATACTGTATAATAATGTGCTTTACCAGCTCCGTGGTGAGTGACATGGGTGTTAGCTTCTTGACATCAGTCACATTGAGAGTAGTCACACCAGGGAAGTGGACAAAGGCTGCAAATTAGGGCTTTCCTTTTTTGTGAAAAGCTGATTGTTACACGTTCACCACCATTCTGCTACTTAGACTGGAGTATATCTCCGCCAGTCATAGATTTTTTTGTTTGTTTGTCTGTTTTGGGTTGGATTTTTGGTTTGTTTTTATTTTTGTTTTTTGGGTTTTTTGTTTGTTTGTTTTGTTTTTTTGCTCTGGAATCCACTCTCCCTTCCCCTGATATCCAGTCTTAAAAAGGAGCCATCTCTATGAGTTGCATTTCTCAGTCTCCCTCAGTAGCTTCTTTCTTCTTTCCACCTGGTTTCCATTAACAGCACACACCTAAAGGAAACTGCCAGATGAAGAAAAGGAAAAGGCAGACAAGTACTCAGATAGCAACGGTCTCTCTGCTATAGTTCTTCTAGATCTTGCCGAAGATGTCCATGTAGTCCTTGCTTCCAGTGGGTAATCTTAGTTCTAGTAACATTGCCTCTTTTTTGACCTTCCAGACCTATGAAAGCAGCAACTTCCTGTAGATGTTAATCTCTGGGTTGCCTGAGAGCCCCTGTTTGGCTTCTCAGCTCTTCAGAGCTTCATGGCCAATAGCCTATGTAAATATTTTTTTAACGTTATTTATTTTTTTTTTTAAATCTCTACACTTAAACACAGGCCTCAAACCCACAACCCCAAGATCAAGAGTTGCACATTCTTCCAATGAAGCTAGTCAGCATCCCTATTCCTTATTTTTAATTGCAAGTTTGTGTATCATGAGTCTAATTAGGAGACAGAAACCACACAGTAATTATAGCAGGGGAAGGTTAGTATTAAAGAATATTTATTCTTGAGCTGTGAGAGGAGAGTCATTATGAAGATGTAGAAGGAGCTCTAAAGGAAACCTTAGAGCTGAGAGAGTAAAATAAAGGGTAATCTTAGGAGGAAGGATACTCTCCCAAGTTGGGTTCAGACATCATTGGAGAAGGTGTAGTGCACCTCATGAGATAGCCAAGGAATTTGCAGGGTAGCCCAGGCCAGAGTGCTGTGTAGGTACTAAAAAAGCAGAAAATGAACCCAGGGTGCAGGGGAGCCATGCTATTAGGCAAGCAGGCAAAGAGAGCCCAGGTGCCATTATGGGAGGGGGGCTAATATAATGGGGGTGGAAGGAAGAAGCTTCAGGAAGTTAACCCTAGAGCATGAGCAAGGTCTGTGAGGTCACCAAAAGGACTATGCCTTCTGGGTATGTGTCAAGAGAGAGGGTTACTACTTCCTGAATCTATTATAAAATATAAAGGATACAGAGATTCATGGTGCAGGGATGGCAACATATTCATATTATATCAATTGGTTATAATGTTCCCCAAAATTGTGTGTGAATATGTGTATTTAAGTGGGAAATATATAGGAGATCAAGTCACTATCAGAAATCAGGAAACCTTGTGGCACCTGGGTGGCTCAATCAGTTAAGCGTCTGCCTTCGGCTCAGGTCATGATCCCAGGGTCCTGAGATTGAGCCCTGCATCAGGCTCCCTGCTCAGTGGGGACCCCGCTTTTCCCTCTTCCTCTGCCTGCCGCTCTGCCTACTTGTGCTCTTTCTCTTTCTCTCTCTCTCATTGTCAAATAAATACATAAAATCTTTAAAATTTTTTAAATTAAAATTTTAAAAAAAGAGTCAGAAAACCAAGAGCTCAAGAGGCAGAATAAATACTGAATAAAAGTCATAGGACAAATGGAGAAAACAGAAAACAGACAACCAGCCAAGATCAAAATTTGTCAGGTGTCTGAGAGAAGAAATAGAATAAGAAGATTGAAAATCATGAAATAAGCTCTAGAAATAGGAAATGATTATATTTTTGTCTGCTTTTTGAAACCAACATCTAAAGTATTAAACTTTGTGATTGTTGTAAGATATGACATCTAGAAAAGCTTTGTAGAAGTGAATTTTTTGGTACCTTAGAAAGAGAAGAGATTTGCCAATTAAATGTATTTTGTTTCAAGGAACACTAAACTGTCAAGCATATCAGCTCAGATGAAATAGAAGTGCAATGATCATTCTCTCTTTTCTGGTTCCAGAAGAGGAACGTTTGCAAATCCATATGGTACAATAATAATGCTCTTAGTGTGTCTGAGAATTTCTCAGTACAAGGTAAATTATGAGACTTTCCTTTAGACTGATAACTAAAAGATGATTCTGCATCATAATTTCCTATCAAAGGTCAGTATACAACTTACCTATTTCTTAAAAAAAAAAAAAAAAGAAAAAGAAAACATGAAAAAGAAAGAAAAAAACATCCTAAACTACTCCATTCCCACCTGAATCCACTACATTAAAACCAAACAGTAGGGCCCCTGTGTGGCTCAGTTGTTAAACGTCTGCCTTTGGCTCAGGTCATGATCACAAGGTTCTAGAATTGAGTCCTGCACCAGGCTCCCCACTCAGCAGGGATCCTACTTCTCCCTCTGCCTGCCACTTCCCCTGCTTGTGCTCACTCTCTCTCTCTTTCTCTCTCTGACAAATAAGTCAATAAAATCTTAAAGAAAGAAAGAAAGGAAGAAAGGAAGGAAGGAAGGAAGGAAGAAAGGAAGGAAGAAAAAAAGAAAACCCCGCAATAGTATTGTTGCATGGTTGTGTGAAATCGCATGGCCTGCAAAGTCTAAAATACCTACTAATCTGGTTCCTTGCAGAAAATGTTTACTGATCCTGACCTAAAGTAATAAGAATGTTCTACAGTCACATATGAAAATTCAATATTAGGGTAAAGCCCAGTAATAGGAATTCATGATAGCACAGATTGACTTCTTCTTCCACGCAGACCCATCCTCAAACAAGGTACAGTCTAAAGATTTTTTTCTTGTTTGTTTGTTTGTTCCTTTGTTTAATTTTCTATGGGACAATACGAGAGTTGGAAATGAGTCTTCTGATGATCACTTGGCACTTTCTCAGTCCATGTAAAGTGTTCAGGTTGTTTAGGTTAGTCAACTCCCTTTCTACCAAATAAATGAAAGCATTTTTTCCCCTTTTCCCCTGGCAGAAGATTGACAGGAAAACATTGTTCTTCATTAGTCTAGTGATAATGTATCCCACATTTGTTGTGAATAGACCCCATTTACATTTTATGACAGATTTTTGTTATACTCTATTGTCTTATTTTATATGGAATATCCAGGATTTTAAAAAAGAATTTCTGAAAATATAGCTTTAGGAACAAAGGTAAGTTTTCCAATAAGATACAGGAATTTGACTACTACTTATAGGTGATACAAAGTAGAGGTTTCACTTGTCAGCCATAAGAATATGTGTTTGGAAATACTATGTATGTGAATATTAATTTATCACATCAACAAAGACATTAATTTACCAGGTTGCATAAAAAACCTGAGAAACAAGACACCTGAACAACATTTTATGAAGAAAAGTCCTGTAGTCTCTATGATTCTCCTCTGTGGACTCTATATTAAGTACAACAGTATCAAGTAGGGTCTAAACTCAGACATAACATAACTTGTTGAGAAACAAGCAATTTCCTTTGTGGGAAAAGTACCAGGATATTTAAGATCACAAAAGTTGAGACTGACAAGTTGTTACTTTTAAGGAATTATAAATCTTCCTTGTCTCCCCAAGTTTCTAAAAATGTAAGTGAGGTAATCATCTGTCTGCGTTTCCTGCTCTAAACTCCAGGCTCCTAAATCCACCTGCCTCGCTGGTATTCTAAAAAGACATTTCAAAAGAAACATATCCAAACCTCAATTCCTGATTCCTAAATCAACATAGTCAATAGCTTCCTAAACCTAGTCTTCACTCTGTCTTCTAATTTACTGTAAATTATGTCACAACTGACCCAATTACTCAAGTCAGGAAAACACACACACACACACACACACACACACACACACACACACCTTTATCACTTCTGATGTATTCTTTTCCTGATGCCCACAACTAAGATATCAGTATGTCCTATTTACTCTACCTTCAAAGTATTTCCTGAATCTGCTTACCTCTCTCTAATTCCCAGTCACCATCCTGTCAATGTCATTATTATCTCTTCCTCAGCATGCTGAAAAACTACCAATCTAGACCCTCTTCCCATCTTGGTGCCCTCTAACCCACAACCTATACAGGAACCAAAATAAGTTTTCTGTAGTGTAAAGCAGATCGCATCACTGACTTGTTTAAAAGGAGCCTTTCTTGCACTTGTGCTGTGATCTATATTTGTAACCATGCCTTACAAAATCTTGTATGACCTGCCTTCTCACCAACTTTAACACCTCATCTTATGCTACTAACCTCCCCCCATTGTGACCTTCAGAAAGCAATGGGAAGGCCCCATGCATTTTTCGCTATCATGGTTTTTATAAATCCCTATCCTTGCACTTAGAACGCACTGATCCCTGATGCCCAGATCTGCATCAGGCTGACTCCTTCTCAAACTTTCCAGTTGAAGCTTATGTGCTCAGAGACAGCCTTTCCTCACCATGCTCTCAGAGGCAGTGCCCCACTCTCTGAGTCATTATTCTTCTTTCTGTGGTACATTTTATTGTGTTATGGTACATAGCATTCATTTCATTGATTCATATGCATATTGCCTGTCTCTCTGATTAGATGATCCATCAAGACAAAAACCATATTTTTCCTTCAACTAGAGTTCCCCAATACCTTGTACCTAGTAGAATAAATAACATTCAAATATATTTGACAAGCAAATAAATATGAATTAGGTTCCAGATTTAATTTATTCCTAATTAGTGTGAAATATAAAGAGTCTTGCACATATCCATCTAGAATAGAATGAAAGAAATTCATTAGTTGGGCACCTGGGTGACTCAGTTGGTGAAGTGTCTGCCTTCCGCTCAGGTCACGATCCCGGAGTCCTGGGATCCAATCCTGTATCTGGATCCCTGCTCAGTGGGGAGCCTGCTTTTCCCTCCCCGCTTGCTCCTCCACCTCTGCGCATGCGCTCGCTCTCTCTCTCTCTCTCTCTCTCTCTCATGGTGTCAAATAAATAAATAAATAAAATCTTTTAAAAAAGAAATTCATTAGTTGATTAACGGTAGGATTGCAAGGATTCACTCCAATACTGAAAGACATTCTATTGTGGGTAAAATGTTATCAAACAACATCACACGCTACGGAGAAATCATTCATGAAAAGAAAACCCAATCAATGAGGCAAACTTCATGTTGTCTTACCTTAGGAAACTGCCACAGTCACCCCGGGCTCCAGCACTCTGCTAAATCAGCAGCATCAACACTGACGTGTGACCCTCTATCAGCGAAAAGATTACAACTCACTGAAAATCAGGCGATGGTTAGCATTTTGGAGCAGTAAAATATTTCTTAAGGCATGTACATTGTTTTCCAGACATAATGCTATTACACATTTAAGAAACCATAATACAGTGTAAACCTAACAATTTTTAAATGCACTGGGGGGAAAATGCACTAGGAAACCAAAAAATTCATTTGACTCACTTTATTGTGATATTTGCCTTATGGTGTTTTGGGACCACACCAGCATTCTCTCTCAGGTATTCCCATAACAAAATTGTAAAAATTACATGTTTAAAAATGACGCTACTCTAAAAATTCATTTAAAAGATGCTAATTAGTACTTTCTTAGGTATATATCCTGATCCAAATAAAAAATCACAGGGTTTAGCATTTATAAGTCTGCCATAAATTTTCACTTAATAGGTTCCAGGAAGTTTTTTCAGACATTTCACATACATCAACTCATTTAATGCACTTAACAATCTGGTAAAATACATGCTAATATTATTTTCATCTTTAGATGAGAAAATAATTACAGAGAAGATAAGAACATTTACATAAGACTACAGATTTAGTGAGATACAGAACAGAAATTCATTGGGCACCTGCTCTGTCAGTTGGGCGTCTGACTCTTGATTTCAGCTCTGGTCCTGATCTCAGGGTCATGAGCCCTGTATCAGGCTCCACGCTCAGCAGGGCATCTGCTTGGGGTTCTCTCTTTCCCTTCCCCTCTGCCCCTCCCTTCACTCATGCTCTCTCTCTCTCTCTCTAAAATAATAAGTAAATTTTAAAAAAATTCACACCAAGGAAATATGTCTTCCAGAATTCAGACCTCCAACCACTACACTGTACTGCCTATCTAAAACATTTCAATCAACTTTAGAGAGCTGTCTGGGACCATCTCCAATGAACCAATAAAATGAAAGCACACAACAATACAAGTCATAGTAGTCTTGAGAACAGAAAGTTATCAAAGCAATTAAGGACTCCTAGCAAGTCAACAAAATACAGAGCGACTGAGATTCTCAAAATCAAGTAAGAACAAAAACAAGATGAATGCAATACATTTATATAATTCTCTGAACAGAAAATGGGCCTCTAAGCTATATTTAGCTGATCTGGACTGTTAGGAACTATTAGAATTGGCTAACACTCTTAAAAAAACATGTAAGTGTCAACTTCCCCAACTCTTTTTGACTAAATCTTTCCAAAGGAAGGCTTACCACTAGAGAAAGCACTAAATAAAATTTGAACATAGTAGAAAAGCAAAATAGAGTGGCCTTTCGTTTTCATCATGACAGCAGACTGTAGAGATTATTGTTAGACATTGTATTTGCCTACATACAACCACATTTATACTTGTAAAGCTGTAGCCCAATGTGAAAAGTGAAGTTCTGTATGTGTGTGTCTCCATATGTGTTTTTATTGTACTAGCTGGTGGGTGCAGGTCCTCTTAGTTTAAGCTACCGAACTGAGCATGGAGATTTCCAAGGAAAAAATTTTATTGCAGACTAATCCTCTCCAAAACAATACTAGCTATAGCTTTTGTGGAGATACCCTTTATGAGATGGAGGAAGTTCCCTTCTAGGACTAATTTAGTGAGAGTTTTTATCAGGAATGGATGTTGGATTTCATTTTTTTTTTTTTCCTGCTTCTACTGAGATGGCAATATGGTTTGTTTTTTCTGTCTTATACTGCAACAATTACATTCATTGACTTTCTTTTTTTCTTTTTTTAGAGTATTTGTTAACTTTATTTTTAAATTTATTTATTTTATTTTAATTCCAGTCTCATCGATTGATTTTTTTTTTCAAATTTTTATTTAAATTCTAGTTAGTTAACCTATAGTGTGACATTGTTTTCAGGACTAGAATTTAGTGATTCATCACTTACATATAACACAGTGCTCAACACAAGTGCCAAACACACATGAGCACACACACAATAAGTGCCCTCCTTAATGTCCATCACACAGTTACCCCATGCCCCCACCGGCTGCCCTTCCAGCAACCCTCAGTTTGTTCTCTATAATTCGGAGTCTTTTATGGTTTGCCTCCCTCTCTTTTTATTCCCTTCCCCTATGTTCATTTTTTTGTTTCTTAAATTCCATACATGAGTGAAATCATTGGTATTTGTCTTTTTCTTACAGACTTATTTCGCTTATAATACACTCTAGCTCTGTCCATGTCATTTCAAATAGCAAGATTAGATTATTTTGGTGGCTGAGTAGTATTCCATTGTATACATATATATCACCATTTCTTTATCCATTCATCAGTAGATGACATTTGGAATCTTTCCATAATTTGTCTATCGTTGACAATGCTGCTATAAACATTGGGGTGCATGTGCCCCTTTGAATCAATATTTTTGTATCTTTTGGGAAAATTCCTTGCAGTGAAATTGCTGGGGGATAAGGTAGCTCTACTTTTAACTGTTTGAGGACTTTCCATACTGTTTTTCAGTGTCTGCACCAGTTTGCATTCCCACCAATAAGGTAAGAGGGTTCCCTTTTCTCCACATCCATGTCAATACCTTTTGTTTCCTGTGTTGTTAATTTTAGCCATTTGGGCTAGTGTGAGGTGTTATCTCATCATGGTTTTAATTTATATTTCCCTGATGTTGAGTGATGTTAAGCATCCTTTCATGTGTCTGTAACCCATCTGTGTGTCTTCTTTGGAAAAAGATCTATTCATGTCTTCTGCTCATTTTTAACTGGATTATTTGTTTAGGGGGTGTTGAGTTTGATAAGTTCTTTGTAGATTTTGGATACTAATCCTTTATCAGATATGTCACTTGCATATATCTTCTCCCATTCCATTTGTTACCTTTTAGTTTGATTGTTTCCTCCACTGTGCAGGTTTTTATCTAGATGAAGTCTCAATAGTTAATTTTGTTTCTGTTTCCCTTGCTTCCAGAGATGTGTCTAGTAAGAAGTTGCTCTGGCCAAAGTCAAAGGGGTTCTCCTCTAGAATTTTGATAGTTTCCTGTCTCACATTTAGGTCTTTCAACCATTTTGAATTTATTTCATGTATGGTGAAAGAAAGGGATCCAGTTTCAATCTTCTTAATGTTACTGTTCAGTTTTCCCAACACCATTTGTTGAAGAAATTGTCTTGTTTCCAGTATAAATTCTTTCCTTCTTTGTCAAAGATCAGTTGACCTATAGTTGTGGGTCCATTTCTGGGTGTTCTAGTCTGTTCCACTGATGCATGTGTCTGTTTTTGTGCAATACCATACTGTCTTGATGACTATAGCTTTGAAGTATAGCTGAAGTCTAGAATTATGATGCCTCCAGCTTTGTTTTTCTTTTTCAAGATTGTTTTGGCTACTCTAAATCTTTTGTGGTTTCATACAAATTTTAGGATTCTTTGTTCTAGCTCTGTGATGAATGTGGTGGTATTTTGGTAGGGATTGTATTAAATGTGTAGATTGCATTGGATTGTGTAGACATTTTAACAGTATTATTCTTCCCCCAGTAACCTTGATTGACTTTCACAGGTTAAAACAACCAGGATTTCCTATGTAAATCCCACTTGATTATGGCATATTTTCTTTTTTATAAATTATTGGATTTGATTAGCTAAAATTTTTTTAAGAATTACATCTATCTTCATGAGAAATATTAGTTGGCTTTTTTTTCCCTTGTAACATCTTTGGACTAAAGTAATGTTTATGTCATAAAATGTGTTATGAAGTATTACCTTCTCTTCAATTTTCTAAAGGAACTTGTGTAGACTTTGTATTATTTTTTTCTTTAAGTGGTCAGTAGAATTCACAAGGGAATTCATCTAGGACTAGAGATTATTTTTGAGAGTTTTTTAAAATTATATATTCAATTTCATTCATAAACATGAGATTGTTAAAGATACCCTTTTTCGGATGTCTTTGTTATTTTTCACATCTCTATTTCATTAATTTACAGTCTAATCTTTATTATCTTCATCCTTCTGTTTCCTTTAGGTCTTGATTGTTTTTCTTTTCCCAGCCTCCTACACTAGAAAGTTAGGTTATTGATTTGAAGTCTTCTTTCTAAATACAAACATTTATAGTTATAAATTTCTAAGAACTGTTTTATCTGATTGCCATAATTCCAGTATATCACTTCTTATTTTCATTCACCTGAAAGTATTTTCTCATTTTCCTTTCAATGTCTCCTTTTTTCCCATTGGTTGTTTTGGAGTGTGTTGTTCAATTCCCATATATTTGTGAGTTTTTCCATTTTTTTTTCCAAAATTGATTTTTAATTTCATTCAGCTGTGGTGAAAAAAGTACTTTGTTTTACTTCCATTCTTTTAAATTTATTGAAATCCATTTAATGGCCTACCATATGGTCCTTCCTGGAGAATTTTCTGTGTGCACTTGGGAAGAATAGATTACTATTGAGGGTGTGGTGTCCCAAGTCTATAGTTTTTGATAGATCTAGTTAGTTTAAACTCTTGTACAGCTTCTATTTCCTTGTGATTTTCTCCCTGGGTGTTCAATCCAGTATTACAATTAGGTTACTGAAGTCTCCAACTATGATTAGAGAACTCTCTATCTCTTCCTTTATGTCTGTCAATAGCTGCTTCTTATATTTGACAACACTTCCACAGTTGCACACATTTATAAACGACATAGCTTCCTGATGAACTGACTCATTTACCATTGTAAAATGTCCCTTTTTATCTCTTAAAACATCTTCTATTTAAAGTCTATTTAGTCCACATCAGTATAACCACTCCAACTTTCTTGTGATTGATGTTTGTGTATCTTTTCCATCAGTCTACTTTCAATTCTCTTAGGTCTTTGGGTCTAAAATGGGCTTCCTTTATACAGCAGAGTTGGGCTATTTTTTTATCCAGTTGGCTAATCTCTATTTTTTAATTTTATTGTTTAATTTATTCATATTTAATGCTATTTTTGTAGAGTTGGATTTGCTTCTGCCACTGTTTCCTGTATATCTTTTTTGTTAAAGAAGAACATTATTATATTTCAATACACAATTTCTGTTCAACCAAAAGGTAGAACATTGCAGTAAAATGTTGGCAAGGAACCATGATGTTTCATTTGTAATACATGGCAAATGATTAACATACTTAGTCACATATGTTTTATGTCTTTGTTTATTGTTCTAGTTCTTCTTTCCTGTTTATTTTGTGATAAGTCAACATTTTCAAATGTTAAATTTTTCATTTCTTTAATGGTATTTTCACTATATTTCTTTCAGTTAATTTTCTTGGTGATTATTATCACACTTACCATATACATCTAAACTTACCAGAATCTACTTTGGATTTACATTAACTTAAGTCCAATGATATTTCATGCATAGGTTAATAATCTATTTTTTTTTTGAGAGAAAGAAAGAGAGAGAGATCACATTCAAGTGGCGGAAGGAGCAATGTCAAGTGTCGGGGGGACAGAGGAAGAGGGAGAGAATTGTGGGGCTTGATCTCACAACCCTGAGATCGTGACCTGAGCCAAAATCAAAGTCAGATGCTTAACCAGCTGAGCAACCCAGGTGCCCCAACCTGAGATAGTAATCTTAAAACAAACAATATACTGCTATCTTTCCCTTCCTGGCCTTTGGCTATTACTGTGATGCATATGTTATTTTATATATTATAACCTATTATATAACATTAGTTTTTGCTTTAAAATATTAAGTATCTTTTGAAGAGATTTTAAAATTTAAAAACAATTTATGTTTCTCCACATGTTATATTTTCCATTGCCCTTCATTCCATTGTGTAGCTACAGATTCCCTTCTGCTCTCATTTTCTTTCTGCCTGAAGGATTTTTTTGAATATTTCTTAGAGTGGTTCTGCTAGTGAACACTAGCTAGTGTTGTGGCTAGCTTTCATATATCTGAAAATTTTCTATTGCACCTTTACTATTGAAAGATATTTTGTAGTGGGCACAGAATTCTGGTTGAATATTTTTCTTTAAATACTTTAAAGATATTTTTTTCACTGTCCTTGGATTTACACTATTTCAAATGAGAAATATACTATTTTTGTCATTACTATTCTATACACAATCTTTCTTCTCTTGCTGCTTTTAAGAATTTTTATCACTTTTTTAAACAAATTAATTATATCTTTGTGTACTTTCCCTCCTATTTCTTACCCTTATGATTCATTATATTTTTTGGTTTATGATTTTCATCAAATTTGAAAATGTTCAGCCATTATTCTTTCATTTTTTCCCATTCTGCTGTATGTTTCCATATTCTCATAAATATCCTTGCTTCATTCTAGAATACATCTAAGTTATTTAGAAGCCATTTACTTTTAAAGTTTGTTAAAGAGAACCAGAGCATCCTTCGGCTTTTGGCTGATTCTTCCCTATTGCTGAGGGAAATCAATTCTGGTTACTCTACCCAATGCTCATGAATTCTGCAGTTTTCCCGATTTGGTTGGTTGGAACGCAAACTATTCCAAGCTTTGTTGATCTCCATGGATGGTTTTCTCTACTTTTGTGGGGTTCCCCCCCCCCACAATCTTGAGTTGGTTTTTCACACAATTATGTGCTGATATATATTTAAGTAAAGACTTAAGGGAAAACCTCTACAGATTTCTAGAACTCTTTCCCTATGCAGCTCTCTATCTCCCGTACTTTGCCATGTAAACTCTAGCTGTCTTGGTCCTGCCCCCTAGACTTCCACATCTGTCTTTTCACCCCAGAGAGATTTCCAAGGTATTCCTGGCTTCCTCTTCTCTATTCAGAGGACTGGAAATCTCTCCAAGCAGGAAGACTAAGCTCATTTATCTTTGATCTCTCAAGGACCACTGTCTTGTGTAACTTATGTCATATTTATAAAAACTTTTTGTCTTATTTTAGAGTTGATTTTTATAGGAATAAAAACATGCTTTCTGATACCCTATCTTGATTAAGAGAATAAATTTCATAACCCAACATAAAACCTTTAGCTTTCCAGACATTATAGAATGCAAAACAATAAAAATTCAGTTCAGTTATATTAGGAAAAAATTGGGCTGATGATAAAGTTGTAATAGACTCATTGGTAGAACGTTGTTCTTGCATGTTATAGCAGATTTCTATTTCCAGGTTACTGGAATTAGAACCTCATAAATATATCTTAAACTTTAAGAAAGAACTCTATGAAGTTAACATGATTTGTCCTATTTCATCAAATGGTTACAGGCTAAGTTTTACAATGGTGTAAGCAAACCAAACCTAACATCCAGTGCAGTAACTCTAAACCCCAGGTTATATGCTTTAAACCAGAGATCTCAAAATCACAATCCAAGAGCCAGATTTGGCACCTAGAAATGATTTTTGATATGATTTGGGGGCTACGTGTTATTTTTTTCTTTTAAAAATTAGCTCTTGATGATGTATTAAAACTTTCAATATCTCACATTAAATCTGACTTTTTAACTTCTTTTGGAAGTTCAGATTATGTAGGATCTTTTAGCCCACATTTGCTCATAGTGGCAAGTTTCTGGAGATAATACAGATGCACACACAATTTCATCAGTCTCCACTTGCCTGCTTCATTTATTCACATTACTTATCCAAACTTGTATTAATCAATGCTGCTCCTATGTGAACACATAAAATATTCACAGGATAAATTTCTGATAATGTCTTGTAAGCCTGTGTACTCACATACACATATATGTTCATGCATAAGCATTATAGTTGGAATTGAAATATAAAAATACATATGTCAAAGTATAAACCAAGAATATGTACCTTTGAGTCTCAAACAACTATAAAAGTAAATGAGATCTTCAAAAGAAAAATGCCAAGTATGACGCAAAGAAAGATTTTGTGTCTGTCATTTTCCACTGAAGAATGTTTTTAGAAAAATCACTAAGAATGGTAGCTCCAACTTTTAAAACAGAAGTTATGCTAAATAATAATGGTGCGATATATCTTTACTCATTTCCAATTCTTCTTCATGGAGGATTGGATTTCAGCTTCATAAGGGTATAACGTTATTAATGGTGATTTAATCCATCAAGTAGTAGAGTATCTAGCTACTTTCAATATATTAAAATGAATGTAGTACGATCTCCTTAATTGTCATCCAGAGGGCTGAAATGAACTAAAGTTGTGTCATGGGACCACTGCAGACAATATTTGAGAAATTTTACGGCAAGCAAAAAAAATTTCTGATAAGCTGGGGAAAAGAAAATATTCTTCAATATTTAAAATGTGAAAAAGATGATTCCTTAAAGTGTATGGCAGTGGTTTTGCTTTCAATACCTACTTAGAAAAAAAACCAAAAAACTTTACTTTAAAACAACTTTATTTTTCTTTTTTTAAGCATGAGCATTAGGCATAGTACTCACACTCTAACAATAATTACTCTGGTCAAGTATTAGAACACCGAAAATGAATCATGATCAACTAAAAATACTTTTTTTCCTTTTTGAGAAAGTAAATTAGGTTAGAAATTTTGAAAGGTGTATAATATAGGGTGTCTGATTTTCAATAAGACATTTAATAAATGTTGAAGTCATTTTGTGTGTATGTTTATATGGAAAAGAAAAATAGGGGTGGAATAATGATGGATTTGGTAGATCTAAAACTCTTGAGAAATGTGACCCCCAAAATTGACTTGCTTAATGGATCAATATGCAATTTGGAAAGAAGTCTGAGCTCTGTCATTTATATTTTCTTATTCAGTGATATATAAACACCGTGAATGAAAACAAAACTTGCAGCTCATAGCCAAAGCTACAAAAGATAGAATATACAATAAAGGTGGCTGAGTTCAATAGGTGGTCATTTTCCACCCCGCTCAATTATATCTTCCTCCTTCATCAGTCTCCAAAGAGAGAAATGGATCTCTTCTTGGTTGTTAAAGAGTTAAACAAACTTATGCAACAATGTTTCATGCTGGAAAGAAAAACTGAAGCTGAAGGGCTTTCTTTTCCTTCCTTCTTATCATCAGAAAAGAAAATGTTGCACAAAAAACCCTAGAACATTTCTTCTTATGTCTCACTGGCCAGAAAACAATCATATTCCTCTCATAAGCCACTTACTAGCAAATGAAGACATTGAGATGGTTTGTTTAGACAAATTATGAGCCTTAACCTGGACATCACCATTTGGCCAGCAATAACAACAACAACAACAACAACAACAAAAAATGGGAGTTCTACTAGGGTTAAAGAAATGGATATTGGCTATTTGATAAGGAAACAACAGTATCTGCCACAGTTAAACATATTCTGATATAGAAGAGTAGAAGGGTTAGTTACTATTTTGGATATCCAAAATAAGATTTAAAAGTCTCCCAAAAGCCTACAAATAATGGGTTTAAATTTAAGATAAAGATAAGATGTAAATAAATATAGAACATTGTATACTCCACTACTTCTGTCCAAGTCTGAGGAGGATCAGTTTTAGAGTAGCTGAAATGAGAAGAAGCATGAGGTTTTGTCTGACCAACACATTCTCTAAGAATCAATGATCAAGGGCACCTGGGTGGCTCAGTTGGTTAAGCCTCTGCCTTCAGCTCAGGTCATGATCTCAGGATCCTGGGATCGAGGCCCGCATCGGGCTCTCTGCTTGGCGGGGAGCCTGCTTCCCCTCTCTATCTTTGTCTGCCTACTTGTGACCTCTCTCTCTGTCAAATAAATAAATGAAATCTTTAAAAAAAAAAAAAGAATCAATGATTAAAATTAAATTGAAACTTTCCACAATCGAAGATTATATTCATAGAATCATATTCATTTTATCTTACCCAAACTCTATAGTAGGTTAGATTGTAGTTAAAATACTGTTTTCTTTTGTGGGATTCATTATAAAAAGACTATTTACATAAATTGAAGCAAGAACATCTAGGGGAGCCTTATTAAAAGAGAAATTTTATAAAAAATGAAGACATTTAAAAAGAAAAGAGAAGACCCAGCAGCTCATGACAGCAATCTTCAAATTTAAAAGTCCTATTATATGAAAGAAGAATTAATTTGTGTGTGTGTGTGTATAGCTAACAATTTCTCCTACTATGTTCAGAGCAATGAGAAAAGTCTGTGCTTTCATAGAGTTTGAATGTGGATTAAACAAGTAACACACACTTTTCAGAGTTTAGATCATAGTGTGAGTTCAATCCATGTTAAGTATTACGATTATCAAATAAGGAAAATTACTAATACACATATTTTTAACTCAATTTGTAGGAGAATATTTGGACAAACAAAATGGCTGAAGATGCGATTTGGTTGCTTGAGAAGACAGTAACTTTTTGGCACAAGCAAAACTGGATAATTTTAATTATAAGTATTTTAATAAATATTATTTAGCAGCCAAATATATACCAGGTTCTGTCCTAAGCAGTGGTATTACCATTATGAAGAAAAAGAAGGAGAAGCAAACAAGCAAAATCTTGTCCCTCTAAAAGCTTATATTGTAGCAGAGGAGAAACATACCAATAAAATATAAATGTGTTGCATCAGGATAAGTGCTATAAACATTAATAAAGTAAGTGACAGATAATTCCAAGGGTCTGTTAGGTAAAGGCAGGAATCTAAGAAGCATTCTCTGCTGAGATCCTGTGAACACATCAGTGGTATAAAGAAGTAAGTCATTACCAGCTAGGGAAAGAGCAAACATTCAAGTCTAAATGTACTGAAAAGCTTGCTTAACATGTGAAAAAACAACAACAACAACACATAAATAAATAAATTAATTAAATTAAAATTCCCAGCAAAATGAACTAGGAGAAGCATGGTTGGAACATAGGTCAATGAAGTAAACCTAGTCTACGCCATGCAAGGTTTTGAACTCCATAGTAAACGTTACGCAGCTTAATTTTTCTTTATGTAGTTGACTAATCTCCCCTAGTGAAGAAAGCCAATTCATTCAAACCATTCCTTTAAGCAGTGTTACAAAGGGAACGAATTCACTAACTGGCTGGGGAGTTAAACCAGATAATCATTAAATTCTTTCTAACCTTGATATTCTATATCTTACAGGCCTTTTTAAGGAATCCAAATAATCCAATCTTGTTAGTCAAGTGAGGGTTTTCATTAAATCTTCAATTTCAATAGTCAACATGACAGCATTTAGCACGGAGGCTGTGGCTCAGTACCTCTAATTTCTGACTTACAAGCAAAGAAACTTGAGATGGATTTGGGTTGCATTGAAACAGGCAATTTTTAAAATAATAACACCTGTGGATTCACTTTGACTTAAAAGAAAACAAAAATTAGGTTTAGGTTTTCTCTCTCTCTCTCTCAAAATGTATCTCTTCATTCTCTCCTGTGTGTGTTGCTAAGTCTTCTGGGCAACACCATAGGCTATGAAGCTCAGGATGAAAACTGCTGTAAACAGAACACAGGCAGAAATGTTACAACAGAGAATATTCTGCAGCTGCAAAAACACCTCTAGGTTTTCCTTTGACATGAGGCTACCTCTGTGTGCGCGTAGCTGGCTACCGGGTCACCGCACCCAAATGCCCTCCAGGGAGAAGTCGGCTTTCGGCTTTGTTGAGGTTGCCTGTAATTTGAAAAATTCTTCTCTTAGAGAAAAGTCATAACTGAGATTCTTCACACTGAAAATACAAAGTATTTAGACCAGGTAGATGAGCCATTATAGCTAAATGATGATAGCTCAGGTTCTGGAACAAAATTTGATGCCAGTGAAAGAAATGCATGAAGCAGGAGCCTCTGGGTGGCTCAGTCCCTTAAACATCTGCCTTTGGTTCAGGCTCTGATCTCAAGGTCCTGAGTTCGAGTCCTACATCAGGCTCCCCTGCTGGGTGGGGAGCCTGCTTCTCCCTTTCCCTCTGTCCCTCCCCCTGCTTGTATGCTCTCTCTCTGTTAAATAGATAAATCTAGAAAGGAAGGAAGGGAGAGAGAGAAAGAAAAGAAAACTGAAAGAAAGAAAGAAAGAAAGAGGAAGAGAGAAAGAAAGAAAGGAGAGAAAGAAAGAAAGGGGAGAAAGAAAAGACCTGATAAGTTTGATGCATGGTATTCGTGAATTGGCCGGCTGCTGCAGACCTGTTCACTAGATAATCTCATACAATTATTTGGCTTAAATATTTCTGGAGATTGGCCTGGATCAGTAGTTTTGAACTCTGCCATGTATCTAAATCAGCTGGAGGACTTGCTAACCACAGATAGCCGGGCCCCAACCCCAGAGTCTCTCTTCAGTGGGTAAGGGCTGAAGCTGGATAATTTGCATTTCTAACATGTTCCCAAATGCTGCTACTACAGAATTAGAAACTACTGTTTAACAACCACTAATCTAGAGATGATTACTTGAGAAATCAGAACTTCGTCCTAAATGAAATATATTTGCCCATTCAATTAACTGAGTTTTATTTAATAGGGATTGGGAGGCTGAATGTTACAGTCACCCGCCTCAGTTCTAAATTTTTTCTATGGAAACTTGAGAATCTAGATAAACTTTTTCTTAACAATATTATTTGTGAGGGCTAACATTTATGAAGACATGGATTTGCCATGAAACTTACAGATCTAGAGTTATTTTGTGTTCATAAAACTTCTAAGAGTTAGGCATTACCATCTGAGTTTTTGATGAAAAAACAGCCTCTTGTTAAGTTAAGTGAATTGTATAAGATAAAAATAGGGTGCCTGGTTGGTTCAATCAGTAGAATGTGGAGGTCTTGATCTCAGGGGTGTGAGTTTGAGCCCCACACTAAGGGTACAGATTACTAAAAAAGAGTAAAAAATAAATTATTTTTTTTTAAAAAGCTACCAAATGACAAGACAGACAACATTAAAATCAGGGTTCTACTGATTATTTTCCCTATAGTGGGGAATTTCATAGTTCTAAGTGCATATAAATCATCTGGAGATCTTGTTAAAATGCAGACTCTGTTGATCATATAATGACTACATCATGGTAAAAAACTCAATATTACATATAATATTTTAAATGAATTTATATTATTCTAATTATAACATTATTTATATAATTTTTAAAAGTGGTACATAAGTATGAAAACATCATTTATTCCATCAAAATAAGTTGTGTCTACCTCATGTGAATTTGAGTCTTTAAAAAAAAACTATAATCTTCCAATTATGTGAGGCACAGAAGTCTTATAAACACAAAACACACAATAAAAACATCATCTGCTTTTGTGTTTAATAGAAAATTGGATTCTATTTTTAGTTACAACTGTTCTTAAGTCTCAATGTGCAATCAAAAATAGGAATGGTATAAATTTCCTCTTGAAAGAATCATCAAGCAGCCCATCTTACTCTAAGTAAATACACCATGCTTAAGTCTGAGTTATTTCTAATCAGGAGATTTTTGTATGATTTTCCTCCGTAAAATTGCTTGAGGACTATACTAAAGTGAGTTTTTTTTTAAAGACATCTCTAAAATACATTTAACAATCAATAATAATACATAAGAATGTCTTATTTTTATTTTAAACCATAGTATGTATCTTCCAATATTATCTCACAATATAGGAACAGGTTTTGTTTTAAATACCTCAAAGAAATACCCAGAACTTGAAAATCAGAAGTGTGTCAAACTGGAGCATCTTTTTAGGGGGATTTATGTTTGCCATTGTTTATGTTTGCCACTAGTTGGCTAGATACCAGAATACTGTGATATTATGCATTAACAGATAAATTTATGTTCAGTAGAAAAAGTAACCCAATGAATACTCATTTTCTGACTGATAGGATATTAACTTGTTTGTATATCAAGCTAGAGATTTTGCTCTAACATTTTTTTTTTCAAAATCCCAAGAGACAGTCATTCTTCAAAATGATGTTTGAATTTTTTTTAACTATTCATTGACATTCTCATTCATTAATGAGTTGAATAAAATTTTTGACATATGTTTATTCAGTATTGGTAGGAGTCAATATTGGTAGGAGTCATATTTTTAACTTCTTGAAAATTGTATTTGAAGAGTTTTGGAAGTTTTTCACAACATGCCCAAGTGGACTCTGCCAGAGATAATTGTGCAGTGTTGCCAGAGGACAGGTATTAATTCATTGCTTGTTAGACACAACCACATACTTTCTTGTTCTTGGAATCTCAAGTGGCACGAGGACTTTACCTTTGATATACTCTGCTTCTTACATTCCCCTCCCCCTCAATTTTGTTCCCTTGTTTGTTTCTAGTTCTTGGCCACGTTGCTTAGTCTGTCATTCTCTAATTCATTGCTTGAGTTGTCTCTCCAGAGCCAGAAGCAAGGACTGGGGACCGCCATTCTTGCCTCAATGGCAAAGTCCAGGGAACCGCATAGATGTGAGTTGGTTTGTGCCTCAGTGTTTCAAAGTGTCCACCAGGATGACAGAAAGCGATTTCATCAGGTGAAAGACCATAGCAAATCTACTTTGTTCACTTTCTTCTTGCTGTCCACTTTGCTATATGTGAACTCAAATTGATGATGAAAATGTTTTTTGAACACTGGAAAATAGAGCAGACCTTGGAGATCTGTGTTTCTTTTTTATTCTTGACCGATAACTGAGGTTATAAAATTGAAGATGAAAGGTATCTATCTGTCTGCGTTTGAGAAAATCCTTTACCTCTCATTGTGTGCTTTTGAAATATTTTCCTACCTCTAGGGGATATTATTACACTAGGTTATAAAAGCTCCCAAAGAAGTTCGTTTTAACTGGTTTTTAGAGAAAACTAAGCACCATATATTTCTAATATTTTCAGGACAATCATGAAACCAACTTTAAATACTTTATACTAACCTTTTAAGGAAAAAAATTTCTCACAGAAACCATTAGCTAGAAACATTTTTATATAAAAATTCAAGTTCACTAACTTAAGGTGAATCTTTGAACAAACAAAACTGTCTCAATAATTTTTCTTTGAAAAGATAAATGATGAGCTACATATAATTTTCTGACTTTATCAGCATGTGGTACAAAGCAAGCACACATTTTATTTATTTATCTTTTTAAGATTTCATTTATTTATTTGGCAGAGAAACACAGCGAGAGAAAGAACATAAGCAGGGAGAGTAGGAGAGAGAGAAGCAGGCTCCCCGCTAAACAGGGAGCCCAATGTGGGCCTCAATCCCAGGACCCTGAGATCATGGCCTGAGCCAAAGGTAGACGCTTAACTACTAAGCCACTCAAGTGCCCCATTTTATTTTTTTAATAGGATTTGGGTTTGTTATTTTATGAAGAATCTAGTTAATCTGGACTGCCTACATTTTTTATATGGGTTTACTGTACAGAATATATCATTACTTCTGCAGGTTGCTTAAGATTATGAAAATAGAAAACTAGTGTTCAAATTAAATCATAATTCTGCCAGTGTTTTTATATCAACAATATTTGACCTGCAGTGTGTCAACTTAAATAAAAGCTTAACATCTTTAGTTAACTGAGCTGAATTAATAGGTAATTTCTGGACAAATAATCTAAATAAAAGTGAATACTGAAGCCTAATCATATAAATGAACTTGTCTACTCTGACTTCTTGAAGAAGTTGCAGAAGTGATGTAGGTGGCTGCAGAAAGTTGTACTATGTATGCTTGTGAGCTTTGCTGGTCTGCCAGCAAATGCCTGTGGACAACAGACAGTCCTCAGGGATGCATCTCCCAGCCGTGTCTGTGAATTAGAAGCCAGTTCATTTAGTTAATAGTGATTTAGGCTATTCTAGAAGTAATTGTGGTACAATAACATAACTTTATGAAGGTCATGGATATGTTTCTGCTCATCGAGTGAAAAACCAAAAGAAGTTTGTTTGAAAATAAAGTGCTTGGTTATTCCAAAATGGAAAAAAAAAATATGGCAAAGATAAAACTTGAATAAAATCAGTTGCAGATTTATCTTGAATAACAATATCTGTAAATAATGAGTCTGAAAAGAAGAAATGAAATGTGTTAAATTTTTGTGTAAAAGTTCTCTTAGATGATGGGCTTATTAAGATTTTTTTAAAAGGTGGTTTGTGGGGTGCCTGGATGGCTCGGTCATTAAACATCTGCCTTCGGCTCTGGCCATGATCCCAGGGTCTTGGGATCAAGCCCCGCATCAGGCTCTTTGCTTAGCTGGAAGCCTGTTTCTCCCTCTCCCACTCCCCCTGCTTATGTTTCCTCTCTCACTGTGTCTCTCTCTGTCAAATAAATAAACAAAATCTTCAAAAAAAAGAAAAGAAAGAAAAATAAATAAAATAAAAATAAAATTTGGTTTGTGAGTCCCTTACAATGAGATATATTAATACAAAACCAGAATATTTGGCTTTCTCTCTGTTAAAATAAAATCAATTTTGAAGTATTTTGTTTTCTCCTAACAATGCCATGATTTATTTTGCTTGAAATCAGCTCAGGCAACAGAAATTCCATATCACATCTGAATAATTTTTGGCACTTTGTATTGATTTTGGCATGTCTTTATTATTACAAACAATAACCAAAGTAATAAAGGTTTCTTATTTCTGAAAGAAATGTTTTTCTTTTTCATTTTGTAAGAAATGTAAGGTTTTTATATATTTTGTAAGAAATGTTAGTTTTCTTACAATTGAGTAAACTTCTGTATTTCATATTGTGCTGTCACCCTAATTCCATAGGTAGCTACATAATGTTTCTGAAGTCCACGTGACCATACTGCATTCAAGTGTTTGGAATTTTTACCTTGATAATAACTAGTCTAGTACCTATGCGTTGTAAACACCTTGCAGAAGGTTCTCGATTGAATTTACTTATGTACTGTAGATCTCCTGTTTTCCATTGCTCAAGATCCATGTTTTGGTCAGCTGAGCTCAACAAGGATAGAAATATCATCATTCTAAATTCCACCTCTGCCCACTTTGATGTCTAAAAAAAATTCATAAGTATTTCTTTTCAAGTGATAGGTCAAATGGCATGCCCTGACTTGACATGATATAACCAAAGACAGAAGTTAATGCAATAAGCCACGGAAATTTGTTAAAACTGACATGTGAATTTAAAGAGTTTCTATTTGTCACAGAGTGACTTACTTCTCTTAATCCTTCTCTTCATTTTGGAGGATTAAGCCTTCTTAAACCTATTGATTTTTTTTTTTAATTTCTAAGGATTTTAAAGATTTTTTTTAGTTAAACGTTATATACATGTAATTGTGTGTTTGTGTGTTCATATGTGTTCTCAGTCTGTGAAGGATATGGACACACTCTTTCCTGTCATTTTTTTCTGGGGTGTGGAGTTAGTGAATATGGAACTTTAGACATTCCTTGTCACTATTGGCATGTTCACCCAACACTTTTTTTTTTTTAACATGCCTCCAATGAATGAAATATACTTTTTAGAAATATCCAAATTCCAACAAAGGAAAATCAATGTGCATAACATTTCCATGAATTTTTACCTATTCCCCCTGACAATGGGTCAATGGAAATAATTGAGATGATGATGGTCCATTTCTCTCAGCTCATTACCATCAGATTATATTCGACAATATTTAGTTTTCTTCCCGAGGATCCCCATAGCAACAATGTAGAAGCAGAGCTTCAAAATTAATTGCTTCATACTCATCCGGCGCAAACCAGTGGCCAGGAGTGGGAGTTCCCTTCTCTATGGAACTGCTGATGTTGAGGCTTTTCTTGAGAGCTGTTGCGAGACATCTCAAGCCTAAAAAGAGCCAATAAAGTAAGTGTTTTCTCTGGAGAGGAGAGCATGGCGGCTCCTAGGAAGTGAGCCCCGAGGGGGACGAGTCCTTGCTGTGTCTGTGTGCTCCCTGACACTTGCTTTCACTCGTGTTCAGTTCACCCGAATGCTCGTTTTGGTTTTCTCATTATTTTAAACCATATATCCCAAAATAGCTTCTGGCATGCTGTCCTGAGCACAGAAGCTCATAAAAACTCAGCAAGGGAAGTATTGGCTGCATTCTTCTTCTCACTGTGACTGAAGCTTTAAAAAAGGAAAAAGAAGAGCCTGAGGTAGAAACTGTGACAAGGCCTGGAGGCTGAAGACCTTAAAAATGAGGCCACATGCCACAAGAACTTGGCTTGCTTATCGCCCGACATAAGACGGCGCTGATCTAGCCTTCTCTTCCTCAGCACCGCCATTTCCTACTCAGTCTCATGGTGGCCTTCAGACCTCTGGTGAAGCCCAAATCATTAAAAAGAGGACCAAGAAGTTCATCTGGCACTGATCAGACCTGTATATCCAACTTAAGCACAACTAGCAGAAACCCAGAGGCATTGACAGTAGGGTGCCCGGGACATTCAAGGCCGGATCTTGATACCCAGCATTGCCTCCGGGGGCAACAAGGAAACAAGGCACCTGCTGCCCAATGGCTTCTGGAAGTTCCTAGTCCACAAGCTCCATGACATTGCAGAGATCACTTCCTGTGCACAGATGGCTCACAGTCTCTCCTGCAGGAACTGCAAAGCCACTGGGGGAAAGAGCAGCCCTGTTGGCCATCAGAGTCACCAATCCCAATGCCAGGCTGCACAATGAAGAAAGTGAATAGGCGGCAGCTTACGTGCTCATTGTATTGGGGTTAATAAAACCATAAAATTACACAAGTAAAAAAAAAAAAAAGGAAGAAGAAGAAGGTGCTGATCTAGGATAGGCTTTAACTTTAAGAGCAGGGGAGACCTGAAACTTAAGACATCTGGAATATTATCTCTAACACTATCATTAGCTCCTGTATGATTTCCCACCATTTAGACTCTTTGGATATTCATTTAGTATCTGTTAAAAAGAAGGAGGAGAAGGGATGGGGGAGATTTGTCCAGAGGAATACATGTAAAAACATTTAAAACAGTGCTTACTACATAATGTATACATAAAATACATGTTAATTAGTATCATGAAATGCTTTGTAAGTTTCCTGCTTGGCTTAAAATTTAATTTTCCGTAGCTCCCGAGAAAGTATAAGTTGTCAATATACTTAAGGATCCAAGAGTCATACACATGTGATGACCTAAGAAATGAGGCAAGACTATGCATTTCTGTGCTAAATTGAAAGAGAAACTCAGGGAAACTCTTAAGAAGCAAAAAGGAGCTGCTCCCACTTAACTTCCCTCTGCTTTAAAATATCAGTGTCTCCACTTCTTTCTTCCTTGGTTCCTGTAGAGGCATACGGGACCTTTCTCCTTGCCAAGCATATTCATTTCACCTGCACCCTAAACCACACTTACTCCTGCCTTTCTCCAAAATAAAGCTCCAAAATAAACATCATTTTTTCTTTGCATGTCACCAACTCTCTCTTTCTCCTTGGTCCTTCCCTCTGGATTAGCAGCAACCTCAGATCTCTCCTGAGTAACTATGCTGATTGAACTCTGCTGCCACTAAGCCTGCCACCATTTCCTATGAAACCACCTGCTTATTTGTTCTATTTTGCTTTAAGAATCTCATGTGCCCAGATTTTAAATTCAGGCATAAAATGCTCATCAATCTCAACAAATCTTTTATTATTTTTTGGTATGTTTTCTTGTGCAAAGTATGTTCTTTCAATGGAACATTTTTAATTTCCATTTTTAAAATACATATAATAAAACCTTGGAAAATGCACTCTATTGTATCTATTTATATGTTTAAGATTCACATAGTTTAGAATTAGTAATCTTACTACCTTGCTTGCTCTTTTTTTGTTTTTTAAACCCAATGTTACCTTTTTGGCATCCATCTACATATTGATCTATCTAGCACAACTTGAATAAGTATGTAAATCAAATCAGTTACTCTTCTGCACAGAATTCCTTCTTATGTGTACATTATATATATATATTTTTTTTTTAAGATTTTATTTATTTATTTGACAGAGAGAAACACAGAGAGAGAGGGAACACAAGCAGGGGGAGTGGGAGAAGGAGAAGCAGGCTTCCGGCTGAGCAGGGAGCCCTGTGGAGGACTCCATCCCAGGACCCTGGGATCACGACCTGAGCCCTAGGCAGACGCTTAATGACTGAGCCGCCCAGGAGCCCCTGTACATTATATTTTATATAAAGAGGAGAGACGCCATGTTGTTCACGTTGCCTTGCTACAATACATACACAGCAGTGACCATCTGCCTAGAGGTCACTGTGTGAACCTGAGCTACATTCTCTGGCAAGCATAATGCCAGTATGGAAATGCTGAATCATAGGAGATATGAGAGCAAACTTACTGCTTTCTGGAGTAGCTACCTCTACAGATATTTCAGTCTTGCTGGAGGGTTCTTGTTTATCGTGTTGTCACATTTTCTAATACCCAGTTATCTAACTGCTAACCAGTAGTAAGTTAACAGATATTTCCTCATTTCAATTTACTTTTTTTTTTTCTGGCTATTACTGTCAAATAAATAAATAAATAAAATCTTAAAAAGGGGGGGCACCTGGGTGGCTCAGTGGGTTAAAATTTTTGTCTTCTTCTTCATTTGAACCTCTACCTTTCTCTTGCCCATTTAAAGTTCCACGTTCAGTATGTTTATGAGCCCTGTGTTGGCTTTAGATATTTAACCAATTTATCCAGTCTAACACCAATCCTTAAACTTTGTAGCATTCTTCATTAAACAGAAATTTCTCATTTTGGTAGAGTCAAAGAAACATCCACCAAGAAAGTTTTTACTCAACCCCCTTGTTTCCTGATCCTGTTTCCTACACATAAAGGGCCAACATTCAGTCACCTTTGTCTCCTGAAGTGATTTTCATAATGTTTGCATTAGTGAACACACCTTTGGGATTTATCGTCTTTCTATTACTTTTTTCAAAATTCTAGGCACAAAAAGTCAGCATGGTAGGCTAGCTTGCTATCTTGTCCCCCAGACTTCTTAGGCCCAGATTTACCAACTGTTTTCCTTTCCTCAACATTATCTAAAATTTAAATTGAGGTTGATTTGTTGCAGGATGTCAATAATGTCAAAATTTCAGAACTTCCTCAGATCGAATAATACAAAATTTGGGTTAGCATTTGCTATTATTTGACCACTTACTCTCTTTCTAGTCAAGTGCTCTAATCTTCCTATTTTTTGTTTGTTTGTTTTCTTCACCAGATACCTTTCCTAAACTCTAAATATGGGCATTAGTCTAAGTTTTGATCACAAGACAATTGTCTCTTCCCTTTTAATTCTTTCGTCTAAAGATCTCAATTAAAGCTATGCTTTCAATTTTTTTCCATGCCCCTATGACTTTGAAATCTACATCTGTCTTCCTAACCTCTTTCCTGAGCTTTAAATAGTTGTTCCATCCTTCTTAAAATCACCTTCAATTAGATGCCCTGCTAGAAACGTCAATATAAAATATCAAGCACCTTTTCTATTCCTGGGTTTCTTATTTCTGTTTGAATTGCTATCATTCTCTCCGTTATCTGGTTTTCAAATCTAATCATTTCTGGTTTTCTTCTCCTTATCACCATTAAGCAGTGAGCAGTCAAGAAACACAGACAATTTCAGTATTTCTTATCATACCGTTTTCATTGTATTGTTAGGGTAAAACCCCACAGCAAGATGTCTACTTATTCAGTAGCTGACCTAACTTTTTAAATGAAATATTTTATTCAAATAGTTGTAGATCCACATGAAGAGATTCCTCTATATACTTTACCCAGTTTCCCCTAATGTTAACATTTGGAAAAATTATAAATTGTACCTTTGTTATACTTGGTTAACCTACATTGACATATCATTATCCCTCAAAGTCCTTAGTTTATATTAGGCTCTTGGTGTTGGACGTTATGAGTTTGCATCATGCATGGTGACATGTGTCCATCCCTCACTGTAGGATTATTGTACAGCATGGTTTCACTGCCCTAAAAAATCCTCTGTGCTCTGTCAATTCACCTCTCCCTCCCACCCAATGCCTGGTAACCACTGATCTTTTTACTGTCTCTAGACTTTTGCCTTTTCCATAATGATACTAATTTGAAATCATACAGAATGTCACCTTTAGGATTGGCTTTCTTTATTTAGTTATACTCATTTAAGCTTTCTTGATTTCTTTCATGGCTTGCTAGCTCATTTCTTTAGCTCATTTCTTTTAACACTAGCATTCTTTTTAGCACTTTTGCCTGCATACACCATAGTTTATTTACTCATTCACCTGCTGAAGGACATCATGATGGTTTCCAAGTTTGGGCAATTATAAATAAAGCTGTTATAAACATCCATGTGTGAGTTTTTATGTACACATGACTCTCCAACTCCTTTGAGTCAATACCCCAGAGACTGATTGCTGGATCATTTGGGAAGAGTATGTTTATTTTTGTAAGAATCTACTGGACTGTCTTCCAAAGTGGCTGTACCATTTTGTAATCCCAAGAGCAAAATGAATGAGAGTTTCTATTGCTCCACAGCCTCACGAGCATTCGATATTATCAGTGTTTAGGATTTGGGCTATTCTAATAGGTGTGTAGTCATATCTCACTGTAGTTTTAACTTGTAATTCCCTAATAACATATGTGTAGGGTATCTCTTCATATGCTTACTTGTCATCTGTATATCTTCCACTTGTTAATCAGGCTATTTGTTTTCCTAATGATGAGTTTTAAGAGTTCTTTGTATATTTTGGGTAAAGGTCCTTAATCAAGTGGGTCTTTGTAAGTATTTTCTTCTGGTCTGTGTCTTTTCTTCTTTTTCTTTTGGTATTACCTTTGGTGGAGTAGTTTTTAATTTTAATGAAATTAATTTATTTCTTTGATAAACTTTGCCTTTTGTAGTTTACCTAACAAGGCATTGCCATACTCAGGCTCATCTAGGTTTTCTCCTGTTATCCTCTGGGAGTTTCATTGTTTTGCATTTTGCATTTAGGTCACTGACCCATTTGGAGTTAACTTTTGTGAAAGGTGTCACATCTGTGTATAGTTTTAGGAGAGCAGGGTGTGTGTGTGTCCAATTTTTCCAGCATTTATATTGCAGAGACTATCTTTGCTCCATATCATTGCCTTTGCTTTGCCAGAGCTCAGCTGCATAAGGGTTTGTTTCTGGGTTCTCTTCTCTTTTCCACTGATCTATTTCTCTGCTCTTGAGCTAATACGATACTATATGGATTACTGTGGCTTTATGGTACATCTTGAAGTCTATGGTAGTGTCATTCTTCTGACTTCTTCAAAAATGAACTGGCTTTTCTAGATCTTTTGCTCTACATGTAAACTTTAGAATCATTTTATCAATATACACAAAATAACTTGTTGGGATTTTGATTGGGACTTGATTGAATCTATAATCAAGTTAGAAAGAGCTGATATATTGACAAAATTGTGTTTTCCTGCCCATGAATATACAATGCAGTATCTCTCTGTTTATTTAGTTCCTTGATATCCTTCTTCAGAAGTTTGTAGTTTTCCTCATATATATCTTGTACATATTCCATTACTCTCTTACCTAAGTTATTTAATGGGGAGGGGGCTACAAATGTAAATGACATTGCAATTTTAATATTAAATTTCACTTGGTCATTGATAGTATATAGGAAAACATTGGCTTTTGTATATTAATCTTGAATTCTACAACCTTGCTATAATTGCTTAGTTCCAGAAGCTTTTATGTCAATTCTTTCAGGTTTTCTATGTAGAAGGTCATATTATCTGCAAACAGACAGGTTGATTTCTTCCTTCTTAATCTGGATACCATATATTTCCTTTTCTTGTCCTAAAGCATTATCCAGGACGTCTAATATGCTGTTGATATGTGGCAGTGAGGTCCGTGGATGGCTCAGTCAGCTAAGCATCTGCCTTTGGCTCAGGTCATGATCCCATGGTCCTGAGATCAAGTCTTGCACCGATCCTGAGATCAGCTCCCTCTCCCTTTGCTACACTCTTTTTCTCTATCAAATAGATAAATAAAATCTTAAAAAAAAAAAAAAAAGAAAAGTGTTGGTGAGGGGGTACATTCTTGTTTTGATTGTATTCTTAGCAGGATAGCTTTAAGTTTCTCACCATTAAGCATGATGTTATTTGCAGGTTTTTATGGATTTTGTTTACTGAACTGAGTAAATTCCCTTGTATTCCTATTTTGTTGAGAATTCTTATCATAAATTTGTGTTGGACTTTGTCAATTTTTTTTTCTGTATCTATTGATATAATCTTGTGTTTTCTTCTTCTTCTTCTTCTTCTTCTTCTTCTTCTTCTTTTAAAGATTTATTTATTTATTTGACAGACAGAAATCACAAGGAGGCAGAGAGGCAGGCAGAGAGAGAGGAGGAAGCAGGCTCCCCACTGAGCAGAGAGCCCGATGCGGGGCTTGATCCCAGGACCCTGGGATCATGACCTGAGCCGAAGGCAGAGGCTTTAATCCACTGAGCCACCCAGGCGCCCCGTGTTTTTTTCTTCTTTAGCTCATATATGTGATGTATTACATGACTTGATTGTTAAACACTGGCCCAGGCTTACAGATCTGGGATACATCCTACTGGCTTACGGTATGTAATTTCTTTTTGTATATTGTTGGATTCAATTTGTTAGTATTTTGTTGAGGATATTTGTATCTCATTCATGAAAGATATTGGTCTATAGTTTTCTCTTCTTTTTGTGTCTTTGTCTGGGTTTGGTGTCAGGGTGATGCTTACCTCAGAATGACTTAGGATGTATCTTCCCTTTGGGAGAAGTTGCAGAGAATTGGTATGATTTCTTCCTTAATGTTTGATAGAATTCGCCAGTAAGCTCATCTGGGCCCAGTGCTTAATGTTTTGGAAGGCTATTAATTAGTGATTCAATTTCTTTGATAAATATAGAACTAGCCCTAGCCCTTGTGCGATTTTGGGGAGTTTGTGTCCGTGGCAGTTTGTGTCCAAGGAATTGGTCCATTTATCCAGTTTATCAAACTTATGGGCATAGACTCATTAATAAAATTCTTTTGTTAACCTTTTAAATCAATGGGATATGTAATGATGTCTCCTCTTTCATTTCTAATGTTAGCAATTTTTGTCTTCTCTCTTTTTCTTTGTTACCATGGTAAATGCTTATAGTTTTGTTGATCTTTTCAAAGAATTAGATTTCAGTTTTGTCAATTTTCTTTATTGGTCTCATATTTTAATTTTGATTTCTACTCTAATTTTTATTTATTTTTTTTTTTTTACTTTTGACTATTTCAGGTTTTATTTCCTCTTCTTTTTCTTATTTCCAAAGGTGGAATCTTCAATTTGGATTTTAGATTTCTCTTCTTTTCTAATATAATTCATTCAATGCTATAAGTTTTACTCTTATCATTTCTTTTGCATCCTATACTGTTTATCTCTCTGATTTTGGGGACAGTGGATTGCTCTATGATCTAACTTCTCTGAAAGAACACAAAGGATTATTGATTCTTCAGTTTGTTCAGCTCTTTACTTATTACTAAGACAGAGTAAAGATTTCTAAACTCCTTATATGCTACACAGGAAACTGGAATTCTGCAACTTTTAACATATATAATTTCTTTTGGCCTGTTGGCTGCACCTTTGTATTTCCTCATTCCACCTGTCAAAATTCTGTCCAGATTTCATGGTTAATTTAAAATGTATGTATGACAGTTGTTTAACAGAATTTTTTATTTTAATTTTTTATTTTAAGTTTTTGTCTACTACATTTTAAGATACTCTCTTATTCATTTTGTATTCCATAAAAAGCACACATGCAACTAAGTTTATTTTGATATTAAGTACTAGTTACACAAAGATTTCATTGAAGAAGTGGGATTTAAACTGGTTCCGAAGAATGGGTCATTAAACTGACCAAATGACCTGTGGCAAAAAGTAGTTTTTTTTTTTTAATGTCTCGATAATTCTGTATTTGAAATGCATATTTAAATAAGTTTTCTTTTATTTACCTTGGTGCTTTATAACAGATATCAACACACTATAGCCAGTGGATCAAATTCTGCTAGCCACCTATTTTTGTGAAAATGTAATTGGAATATAACCAGTCCCATTTATTTACATATTTTACCCAGTAATGACAGAACTGAGTAGTTGGGCATCAGAGACAGTATGACCTGTAAACCTGAAAATAGTTTATATCTGATCCTTTGCAGAAAAATCATACAGACCACTGCTTTAAAATTGTAAATGGGCTATAGATTGAGAACATTTGGAAATTTAAAGAAAAGCAGAGCAAAACAAATTCCAAGTTTTTAATAGTTTTCTCATTCATGTTAAGCTGAATGCCTTAAGACTTTGGTGCTCAAAGTGGTTCCACTGAACAGCACTATTGACAAAATCTGTGAACTCATTAAAAATGAAGAATCTGAAACTCCATGCCAGACCTACAGAAATAGAACCTGCTTCTCAAAATGCAATTTGTATGCACATAACAGTTTGAAAAACTGTGTTTTAAAGAGTGGCAATTGTTGAACCAGATTTCAAGTCCAGGCTTAAGCCACCTGCCTGATTCTGATTCCTGCTGCTGTCACTGTGCAGCTCTACATAAGAAACTTAAATTCTCTGTGCCTCAGCTCTCTCATCTGTAAAATGGGCTAATGTTATCATACACATCTCTTAGTATCACTGTGATGTTAAATGTTGGTATATATAAGACACTTAGAACAATGTTCTTGGTATTTGCTCCAATATATAAATATGATCAATAAATCCTCATTGTCCTTATTATATCAGAAATAATGAAAGATGTAATTTTTAGTTTTACAGTATCATTGAGAAGCTCTGGGCTTAGATCAATTAACAAATCACTGGCTAATTAGTAATAGTGCCTCAGAAGAAGTTAGTAGATATAGTAGATAAAGGTTTACATCAAAGTCCTTCATGATTTTCAAAAAACCAACCAACAGGATTTTTTTAGTTTCTTATAGAATCTTCCCACATTAGCTTTTCCAAAAGTTTATATCTGAGTTTAAATGGATGAACAATAAGATACCACATTTATTCTTACTTAATTTTAACAAGAGAGAATGTTTCTGGCTTGTTTTCATCAGCCATAATCACTACTTTTCTGGAACATGTTCACATGTTATATCACCTTGGCTGACAATGAAATGGTCCCTACCTGGATTAGCAACCCTGGGGAATGATTCCCAAAAAAAAAACAACTGCTCTTGGGAATTCCTAAAAGAACATGTGTTTAGTTTACTTATGGGTTAAAAGGTTATTTCATGGGCACCTGTAGATAGTTAAAGGGATAAGTAATTCAACCAGAAGCCACTTAAAATATAAACCCATTGATTGGCTGGGGATTTGGACGAGTCTTTACATCTGGAAGGAAGGAAAAGAAACACTCATTTTTTGTGTGTGAAATAAATCAGCTTTTAAATCTAGGATCAGCAAGGAATTTACTATATAGAAGAGAGTGCTAGCTAACACTATTTTCTTAGAACTGTCATTTTCAAATATATTATCTATTTGAATAATGTTCAGGTTATGTTCCTGAAAATGTGGGCTTTATTTAAAACCACGAGATCTAAAGTGTGATATCTCAAAGGAGCCATATTTTTAAAGTGTATTGTTTAGAATAGGGTAAAGAGTAGATTTGGGGAGAGTGTGCATTTAAAGGCCCTAATCCAGTTTCTATAACCGCATTGTCCAATATGATAGAAACTAGTTGCATGTGACTATTTCAATTTATGTTAAAAAAATTACAATTAAATTAAATTAATTGTTGTTCTTTAGGTACACCAGTTACATCCAAGTGATCAATAGCCACTTATAGCTAGTCACTTAATTTGAGGACAGCAGAGAAATATTTTCATCATTTAAGAAAGTTCAATTGAGGGCACCTGGGTGGCTCAGTCAGTTAAGTAACTGCCTTTGGCTCATGTCATGATCTCAGGGTCCTTTGATTGAGCCCGGCCTAGGGCTCCTTACTCAACGGAAGCCTGCTTCTCCCTCTTCCTCTGCCTGCTGCTCCCCCTACTCGTACACTCTCTCTCTCTGTGTGTGTGTCAGATAAATAAACAAAATCTTTTAAAAAGGTTAAAAAAAAAAAGAAAGTTCTATTGAAAGTGCTGCTACAGAATATAGCAAAGAATATAAACATACAGACTTGGAATAACTTGGTTTGGAATAGGAAAGCTGTATTAGTTCTATTAGATTTTAAAAGAGCATCTATTTTATTTTATAGAAAACTAAGTAACAGGATGTTCTTTTAATCTATAAGTTAATTGCATCAGTATGAAATTTCAGGTTCTGTGGAATCTTGACAGTAGACTTCTTATTTTCCTTGAAACCAAAGGCTTCTTCAGACTTAGGCAGGGAATTTGGTGGAATTTCTAGTTGACAATGAACCTTGCAATAGAAACACCACAGACATCATTATTATATTATTACATGTTCGTATTATTCAGCAAGCTTGAGGTAACTGGTAGTGCAATATTTTGGACTATAGTAATTCTATAGTTTGATTTAGACATTTGAAGGTAATTCAACCCAACTAAAACTAGAATGATATCATTAGGGAAACAGGTATTGAAATCCAGTTTGATTTTTAAAAACATTCATTTAGCAACCAATATATAATAAAAGCATGAGCATAAGGGTAAGGGGTAAACAGGTTACATTTGGATGCAATTTTGAAGCAAACATGTTTTATTCGGATCTTCTGGGAAAGGACCAGCGTCAGGCAGGTGTGAAACGATGAGAAGCTCTGGTCCTCCTCTTTATCTTGCTCTGTTCCATCCTTTCTCAGATTCCTAGAATCCATAGTCCACCCAGGACATACTGAGAAACTTTAGGAACAGGGCATCAGGAAACCATGTATGATATCTAGCTGATTTTCTTTTAAAACATGAATATGTATATCGGAGTTTCATGAAGTCACATAGCACCTAAGAGTTCTTGTTTTCAATAATATGCTGTTTTCAATAAACATCACTTTATTTTTTTAAGATTTTATTTATTTGTTAGAGAGAGAGAGAGAGAGCACAAGTGGAGGGAATTGGAGGCAGAGGAAGAAGGAGGGTCCCCACTGAGCAAGGAGCCCAGTGTGAGATTTGATTCCAGGACCCTGGGATCATGACCTGAGCTGAAGGCAGACGCTTAACTGACTGAACCACCCAGGTGTCCCTAATGTCACTTTATTATTAGCAGAATGTTCAAATTCTTCCATCATTTTGTGTGTTATGACAATATATTAGACATATTAACTATTATCTTTATGGCTTCCGCAACCATGCTGCAGAATGTATAATTTCTACTGCAGTGTAATGTTGATTTCCTATGTAGCACTTTAAGGTTTACAAAATCCTTACAAAAGACATTTTCTTTATCAAAAAAAAAAAAATAGATGGGGGATGGGTGAGAAACCTTGTAATCTTCATTAAAAAAATACTCTCTCAAGTTAAGGCACCTAAAAGTTGCTCAGTGAGACTTTTCTATCCACTAAGAATAGCTAGAAAATATTGTGCCAAAGAGATATATTGTGTGATATTTATACCCTTTAATTAGAAATTGTATTTTATATTCAATAGTTCAAAATGAATGCATATTAAGACTATGAAAATCCCTCAAAGACTTTGTCACTAGAATTACAATGACTTGCTTTTTATTTATTTATTTATTTATTTGACAGACAGAGAGAGATCACAGTAGGCAGAAAGGCAGGCGGGGGGGGGGGGGGGGGGGGGGGGGCGG